>NC_083880.1:64462040-64765070 GCF_032452875.1 Bos javanicus | reverse complement strand
GTCCCAGCCCTGGCCTACCAAGGCTCAGATGTGGCACTCCCAACCTGACCTCTACCCCAGATTTCTAGGATCTGGACCTGGAAACACTGTATCTCACTTTTGATCTCAGCCTTCCACTTCCAGGGCCTCATCTCTGAACCCCCAGTCTAACCTCAACCCTGGAATCCCCAGTTCAGACCCTGCCTTCATCCTCATCCCCCAGGATCTACCCCCCTGACTCCAGCTCTCCTTTCCACCTGGGGCAAGGCACAACCTCCGGCCCCAGGGCTCTTAGGGGAGGTGGGACCCCCGGAAGACCCTTCAGCCCAGTCCTGTGCCCCCAGGGGTCTCTTCACATGTGGATTGACATCTTCCCCAGAGATGTGCCTGACCCATCCCCAGTTGACATCAAGCCTCGGCAGCCAATCAGGTAAGAGGAGTCCTGGCCCCTCCTCCCATGGGGCGGGGACATCTTGGCCAGCCTGGACAAGGGCCCCTGGTGAAGCAGGCAGAGCTGACCCAGGCTTCAGGTAGGCGAGCCATTATTCTTTTCTTTTTCTTTTTTTTTTTCATAAGCCACTGTGAGTTGGGTGACACTTGAAACTGAAGAGAGTCCAAGTACCAGTTAACTACCTTCTGACCTAAGCTGGTCTGAGTGGGGAGTGTGTGCACTTCAGATTTCATCAGCAATCTGTCACTTCCTGCCTCTGGGCTCTGCTTTCCTTGGTGTCAGTCTCATGGAAGCTTTCGCAGTCTGGAGTCAAGTGACTTTTAACAGCGCAAGCTTATATCTTACCAACCAGACTACTTGAGCAGAAAAATAAACACCTCTTTCCCAGTTAGAGCAAGTGTCTTGGGCTAACTATCATTGGACCAGCTTAGGTCAAATGGTGATTCCTGAACCAATCACTGTGATCAGGGGGCTGTAATACACTGATTGGTCAGTCCTGGGTGATGTCCCCTAGGTGACAGACCCACCAGTATGACACAGTGGACAGTAGTGGGGGTAGGGTCACCCACAGAAAATCAAGGTGCTGTCGACAAATGAGGGGAAATTAACACTGGGCAAAACAACAGATGAAACCATTTGACAGCCCAGGACAGGGCTACCTGGGGTAGGATCAAGAATGTCACAGCCCCTCCTCTGTCCCTTAGGGGCTTCATGCTCTCATCCCCACTTAGTGTTTCTCTGCAGACTGGCTCTCTCCGCTTGCACAGCACTTAAGCTTGTGGTAGCTCCAGATCTACGTCTGATGCTTTGGGACTCATGTTTTCAGGGTCTTGATTCCAAATTTATGGGAGGGAAAAATCTCATTGACCCAGCGTGGGTCAGCAGACCATTCCTGGTGCCAACTGCAGTGGCTGGGGTGGTCAGTGATACCTGGGGCTGCCCCTTCAAGGGACCACGGACATCTGATCACCTGGCTAGGCACACTCCGGTTGCTGAGTGTCAGTGGCCCTGCCCAGGTCCTTCCTGCAGCTCCTCCCAAGACCCCTCTCGAGAGTCTGAAAACCCTCCCCCCAATACATCCCTCAGCTATGAGCTCTGAGTCATCATCTGGAACACGGAGGATGTAGTTCTGGATGACGTGAACCCTCTCACTGGAGACATGTCGAGTGACATCTATGTGAAAAGGTAGGCATGCAGGCCGAGCTGGGCGCATGGCTGTGTACTGAGGTGACTGCGAACAGGGCCTTGGGTCCTGGGCTGAGCCAGAGCCCTGCCTGTCCTCTGGGCCCTTGATGGCGCCCGGAGCTGGGTGGAGGGACCGACCTGAGGGTGAGCGGACGGGCATGCTGGGTGAGGAGCCGATTCTGGACTCGGCCCTGCGCGCATGCCCACCCTCTTGGCCTGCACCTTTCCCCCGGTCCCAGCTGGGTGAAGGGGCTGGAGCACGACAAGCAGGAGACAGACGTTCACTTCAACTCTCTGACTGGGGAGGGCAACTTCAACTGGCGCTTCGTGTTCCGCTTTGAGTACCTGCGCACGGAGCGCGAGGTGAGCGTCCGGCGCCGCCCTGGACCCTTTGCCCTGGAAGACGCCGAATTCCGGCAGCCGGCTGTGCTGGTCCTGCAGGTCTGGGGCTATGACCGCATCTCCGCCAACGACTTCCTCCGTACTGCTGAGCTGTCCTCCCACCTCCATCCTAGCTCCCATTTCTGCCCTCATTGCCCCGCCCTTGGCCCCTGGTTTCCCTACTCTAACCAACCCTGAATCCTGGATTTCAGATCCAAGTCACCAATTTTTGCTTTCTGGCCTAATAATTTATTGAGTTTATTCAGCTCTGAGCATCATAACCTCCATTCCCACCCAGTCTCCAATTCAATCCTCTCATTTGACCTGAGCTCAGGTTACTCTGGCCCCACAGCTGTTAGTCCCTGCTGTGCCTTGTCCCATAGGACAACCCGCTGACATTTGGGCTGCGGTGTGTGGTGCATAGCTGTGGCCTGACCACTACATCCTAGCTTCTTAAAAAATGTGTCTTCGGGAGGTGTCATAGTTGCCACGCCTGGGACTTTTGTTGCAGCATCGGGATCTAGTTCCTTGACCAGGGATTGGACCTGGGGCCCCTGCACTGGGAGTGCAGTCTTAACCACTGGACTGCCATTCTAACTCTACATGCCTTGCCTTCCGTCTCCAGGGATTCGGTCAGGCATCAGTCACTTTCTAGCTCTGGGCTCTGCTTTCCTTGGAGTCACTCTCAGGGATAGGAGGTTGGCTCAGACAGACCTGCTCCTGCCTAACCCGGAGCGCTCTGGACTTGCAGGATCCCTGGAGCTGCAGCTACTGGACATGGTGCGAGGGGCCCGGGGCCCCGAGCTCTGCTCCGTGCGGCTGGCCCGGGACGGGGCCGCACCCAGGTGTAACTTGTTTCACTGCCACCGCTTGCGGGGCTGGTGGCTGGTAGTGAAGCTGCGGGAGCCGGAGGACGAGGAGCAGGAACAGCGGGAGGCTCAGACCGGCAAGAAGAGGAGGAAGAAGAGGAAAGGCCGGCGGGAAGACTTAGAGTTCTCGGACTCAGGAGGCAACGTCTACCTCCTCACGGTGGGCAGGAATGGGGGTGGGAGGGGTGGGAGGGTCGGGGGTCGAGGGTCGAGGGTCGGCCTGAGGCCACCCAAGAACTTGGCTTCTGTCCCTTCTTTTCCAGGGAAAGGTTGAGGCAGAATTTGAGCTGCTGACTGTGGAGGAGGCTGAGAAACGGCCAGTGGGGAAGGGGCGCAAGGATCCTGAGCCCTTGGAGAAGCCCAAGTGAGTGGGGGGCACAGGAGGCGGGGCCAGATCCGGGGTAGGGGGCGGGGGTGGCGGTGGTGTAGACAGGCGAGGGTTTCCTCCTCATCTGACACCACCTGCTCCCTGACAGCCGCCCCAAAACCTCCTTCAACTGGTTTGTGAACCCGCTGAAGACCTTCGTCTTCTTCATCTGGTGCCGGTACTGGCGCATCTTGGTGCTGCTGCTGCTGCTGGCACTGATCACTGTCTTCCTCCTCCTCGTCTTTTATACCATGCCCGGGCAGATCAGCCAGGTCATCTTCCGCCCCCTCCACCGCCCCTAACTCACCGTGGACACTCATCCCGTAATGCCAGCTCTGGCCTCCTTCCCACCAACAGGAGCCATCCTGGAGTTGCCCTGTTTCCTCTGCCCAAACCTTCCAGGGAATCCACTCTTGTTACCTGCACACCCACGGCAGATAATAAATAACGCTCGGGGCAGAGAATAGAGGTGTTCCTGGGTGACCTTGGGTGTTGGGGGTCACTGGACTAATACACAGGATGGGGGCGGTGCTGCCCACATGGCCCTACTGCCAGGAGGAATAGGACCCAGGGGAGGTTCCCTGCTGAGGAGGCCTGGCCACTGAGGGGTCAGGCCCCCTGAGCAGCCCCCCTGCCCTGCCAGTGGCTGCTGCTGCTCCATGACAGCTAAACCCTCGGTGTGCTTCATGAACTTGTAACCGTGAGAGTAGGCAGGTCACTCAGGACACTTGGTTCCAAGTGACAGAAATCCCAACCCAAGCTAGCTGAAGCAAAAAGGGACTGTTGTGGCTTCCACGGTGTTAATTCCCAGGATGTGGTGGGTTTCAGGCGCTGTTGGTCACAGGGTTCAGACAATGTCACTGAGACTGGTTCTCTGCCTCTGAGCCTGGCGCTGCTGTTCTCAGGGGAAGCTCATTTACGAAGATGGTCTGTCCCTGGAAGTATAGGATGGCTGCAGCAACCCGACTCTCCCCATCTTCACGTCCAGGAGGAGAGATTTCCTAGTCCTGGTGGAGCCTGGCTTGTTCTGGGTCACTGGGGCCAGCAGGGATGGGGCATGCTGACTGAGGCCCTCTCCTGGAGCTTAGGTGGGAAATCAACCCTCCTCAAAAATCACACAAGCTGACGGGGTGGGCAGGGAGGTGCCCAGAGGAAACCCAGGATACTGTTAATAGGAGAAATGGTTCCTGGGTGACCAAAAAAACAGGACTCACTGAAGTTGACAACATCATCCACAATTTATAGACAAGTGCCCATCAATAACACGTCCAAGGTCACAGCTCGCAAGTGGCCAAGTCAGAGCTGGGTCTCATGTCCGTCTGCTTCAAGAAGTATTCTGGCCATTGCTCTACTTTGTTTCTCCCCCCTCTACTGTCTTACACTGAAACTCCCCAGCTTTTAAAATCCCTGGTTCCCTAGGCTGTGCAGTAGTGAGGTCTTACGACTGGTTCCCCACACGTCTGAAGGGCTCTGATGAAAAGCCCTGACGAGGCCCAGAGCCAAGGTCTAATGCTGGCCCTGGCAGCACCACTACCTTCCCTCCCTGTTTTTCAGTTCTGTGTCCACCCAGGGAATTGCAAAGGACCTGGCTGGACCCCCCTTGGACACCAGGAGCCAGGAGGGGCTTGGCACGGAGCAGGGTCATTAAGCAGGAGAGGATCAGGTGACTGTGCCCAGGGTGGCAGGGAGGGGCCCCAGCTTTAGCCACCACTAGTGGGGCAAGTCCCAGCCTGCACCCAGGACCCGTAACCAATAGGGTCGGAAACTCACAAGCTTGGGAGCTCCGGTGACTTGAAGCTCATCCTGGAAAGTTCCATCTTAGCCCTGGGGCTGAACCCAAAAAGCCCGAAGACCACAGTGGGAGGACTGACGACAGGGCTGTGGAGTGGACATCAGTCTGGTTTGAATAATAATAAGCTGGGGATGTCCACATGGGGCTCCCAGAGCCACCTGCTCTGATCTGCTAGTCCTGACTGCCTTCAGTAACTGGCTGCAATGAGGGGTTGTTCCCACACTCCAGCGAGACCCAAGAACCACACTGAGACCAGCGAGTATATCACAATCAATAGATTTACCAACAACCGGGAGCTGCAACTGCCTCTTTGAATGGGGGTGGGGTGGGGGAGTAGGGTAAGAAGAGGCTGGGAAAATGACCCCAAAGTCAAAGAGAAACAGGAAAAAGAGGGGAGGGGTGGGGAGACAGACAACTATGTTGTCTTCCCTAGATCAATTTTCTTCTGGATGGCTCGAGCTGAGTGGTAGATGAGAGAGTCGATGAGTCCGGCCACTGGGGAGAGAGACAAAGGCTGGCACTGGCCCAGGTGGGCCCTTGGTTTGACCTCCAGGCCTTGTCACCTGACTGGCCAGGGGCCCTTCAAGTGCCCCTCCTCCCTCCACCAAAACCCGATTGGGCGGAGGGGGTGTCAAGCTTTCCACTCCCCACCACGCCCTCAACCCCAGACAGACACCCCACAGCTTCTGACCTGTGAACATGCCCCCGATGATGGCGCACACGCCGGTCAGGAAGTGTGTGAAGGACCTGGCGGAAGGGCAGGGGAGGTCAGCAGGCACCCTGCTCCCTGCAGGCCCAGGCCCCTCCCTTCCCCGGCCCTCACCTGTGCTTCTCTGTCAACTTCACCATCATGGGCGAGAGCTCGTACAGCACGAAGACGCCGGGAAGCCCCTGATCGCCCATCAGCCCGTTGGCGACCTTCTCATGTCTAGTCACAGAGAACTGATTTGTCCTCAGCACCTGGCACAGGAGGGGAGACTGGACCAGGGCCAGGTCTGTGACCTGGCTCCCAACCCCGCAGTCCTACCCGCTGCTCCGGGCCCTGGTTTGGCAGTGCCTTGACTGTGTGGAGGAGAAAGTGAGGCCCCGTGCTGGAATCAAACACCGCAAGGCCCGGGGACCACCTCAACGCTCTCGTGCAGCCTGACCATCCCCGCTTTCCCTCCAGTCACCAGCTCTTTACGGGTTACCAATCCCAGCTCCGCATGGTGGACCCTCTTAGCTGGGGAGAATAGCAACTCTTCAAGGCTGCACCGTGAACCCCGGGCAATGCTAGGCCTGGCATCCTCTCCACTCAGTCCTCACACATTCTACCCGTCTGCAGAGATGCTGCTCCACAGGCCACAGGAGAGACAGGAGGGAGGGGCATGGAAGGGTCAGCCTGGCTAGCCCCTGGCCCAGGGCAGACTGTGGGGGACAGAGAGGCGGACAGTGTACACGGGAGGAGTGGACGGCAAGTAGAAAAAGTGCTCTGAAATCTGACAGCCTGGGGCCTGAGCTCTAGCTATGGGGCAAATCACCCACCCCCTCCGAGCCTCAGCCTGTCACCCGTCATATGGGGTAAGAGCAGGACGTCACTTCCCAGGTTGAAGGAATTCACGGGCTTGGCACCAGAGGGTGCCCTGAAGTCTGGGCCCCCTCGGACTCACCTCTCCGTCTACCTTCATGTACACTGTGGGCACCACCTTCACAAAATACTGAAACATCATGGAGGCTGTGGGGAGAAGAGGGCACTGGGCGTGGGTGCGAGCAGGGCTTGGGCCGCTGGGGGCTACCTCCCGGGCTGGTACCTTGGGGTGCCGTGACATTGGTGTGGTCCAGGGGGTTCACAATGCCCGGGTAGTCCTCCCCAAATGACAGGTGCCGGATGTAGTGGGTCATGTTGATCTGCAAGCAACACCAGCCCTGGGCCTCCGAGCACCTGAGGGCCCAACAGGCCCCACCCTCTCAAAGGCTTTTCACACAGGGGCACCTGGGTCTGGGGAGTGGGTGTGCGGAGATGGGTCTTCCCTTGGAGAACCTGCCTGAGACAGACACTCCCAACCCCCACCTAGGAACTCCTTCCTCAGGGTCTGGGGGCTCATGGGGCTGCAGAGTTTGAGGTTGTGGCTGCACCCACACGTGAGACAATCACAGCACACACTCTTGGTCGCCTAGGCTGAAGGGGCCCTGGATCTCCCAGCTCCCTCCCCTGTTCTGCTCCTGTTGAGTCAACAGCCACTAGAGGGATCTTTTAAAAACTATGCAAATCTGATTCCATTATGACCCTGCTTGAAGTAGGCCAACAGCCTCCCACTGCTCAGGAAAGACACAGACTCCCCTGAATAGCACATGGGCTGTCAGCCCTCCAGGCTCATCCTCAACCAACCACACAACCCTGTTTTTCCTCAGAAGTGCCCCTGACCTCACTCCAGGCTCCCTCTGCCCGGATGCTCTTGTCCAAGCTCATCCCCCATCTCCAGCCTATGCAGGTCTCAGTTCAAAAGTCACAGCAGTGATCCTCACACTGCACCCGTCAGACCGTGGTTCATTGTTCTGTATCTGCTCCCCCATCCCAGGATGTCTCTACAGAGAATGAAGGCAGCGACTAGACCTCCACCTCCATCCACCCTCCATGGTTTCCACCTGGTACGTACGTTGTCGAGGCCGAAGCTCTGCAGGTCGTGGACTAGGAGAGAAGGGAGAAGGTGTCAGCAGGGGAGCAGGCTCTCCAGACCCTTGCTTGGGCCTCCCCACTCCTCCTGCTGGACCATGACCTGCCTGGCTCGTCTTCCACCCCTCAATCACTCACCAACCCGGCCCTGCTTGAGGGCAGCCAGAGGGCCTGCTGTGGGCCTGCATGAGAGGTGAGAGTTCATGCCCTCTACAGGGCCCACTTCTTCCCTCGCATGTGCAGGGAGCCCTTCATGGGCACCACTCCAGACCTCTGCTCCCACCAAGGCCCGAGGCCCTGCATCTCAGGAGATAAAGCCCATTGACTCAGGTCTTTCAGGACTAGAGCCGATGGGCCAGTCACTGAACCCCAAAGCGAGGTGGGACTTAAGAATGTGGTCTAAATTCTTTCCAGGCCTCCTCTGCTCCCACCCTCAAGCCACCAAAGGGAGCCCAGCAGGCACCCTACACCTCCTGTTCCAGAACAAATTCCTCCTGCCCTTGAACCCTGATCCCTCCTGCTACAAGGAATCCCAGCTAATGGATACACTTACCGCTAGTTATAGTCACCCAGCCGTCAGGCCAGAGAAGGCCCCCCACCCAGGCCCACCCACACCCACCCCTCTTCTTGGGAGGACAGGCTGCCCCAGAAATGGGGGCTTGGCTTCCCTGGGGGTAGGGCCACTTACTCTCCACAGCGTGTACTGCAGCATGGGGGAGAGAAGGAGAGAGAAGGGAGGAAGAGAAAAAAGATTCAAAGCTTCACAGTGAGAACCACAGAGCTGGACACGTGGTAGAAGGGAGGACCAGATGTTCCTGCCTCAGTAGCGGGGTCTGGACTCAGCTAACAGGCCTCCTCCCAGTCCCCTCCCCTGGCCAGAGAAGAGTGCAAGGGGGCTTGGGCAGAACTGTGGTCGCCTAGAAAGAACAAAAGACCTAGAGCCCAGAGGGTCACTTCCCTAGCTGTGTGACCTTGGGCAGGTTACGTGTTCTCTCTGAGCCTTGGTGCCCTCTGAAGACCAGGTAGGATCTAAGATAAACTTTACAATCTTCCCCTCTCCTCCCCTAAATCAACATGATGTCAGAAACTAGCTTCCAGGCCTTCAGTTCAGCCTCTGGCCTTGGGCATCTGTAGCTCTGTGTTTCGAATATCCCTCGAGGGTATGGCGGACCCTTTGCCCTGGGCTCCCTGCTCTGACAACAGCCAGACGGAGAGGCAGAGATGGGTCACCTCTCACTGAGTGCCCACAGGCCCTATGCCCACAGAGCCACATTAATCGTCTTCCTACAACCCCAGTGAGACCACCTTCCCTGGCCCCTCCAGATGCACCTGCCTGCCCCAGCGTTCAGGCGTATCCCTGCAGACCACTGTGAAGACCAGCGAGGCCATCTTCACCAAGCCCGTTACTTCTGTCCTTTGTTACCAGGCAGCTCAGGACTGCCGGGTCATCTCTTCCCTGGACTCTTACCACCATGTGGCTCTGTATGTCCTCGAGTACAGTCCTGACTCCCATCCCTTCTAGGTCCTTCCACACATCCTGTTACTCATCAGCAAAACCCCAACATCTCCAACCTCCACACCTCCCTCCTGCTCACACTTTGGCCACAGCCCGGCTTGCCCTTGCAGCCCCCAAGCAGTGACTCCTTCTCTCCCACACCTATCCTCCTTCCTGGCCTAACAGAGGTCCTCCTTGCTCCTCAATGCCATTTCTAGATCACTTCATTTCCCTTGATTTTCCCTAAAAATCTCAGGTCTGCAGCTCATGGCACTGCACCACCTTCCATCCCCATTTGTTTGAATCGCCTGGAAACCCACACAGAACCACCAGTCAGTTCTCTCACACTGGCGCCCAAGAGTTTTGGCCACTCGCTGTCACACTGTCTTAGACAATGGCCCTGTCACAACTCCTGATGATTTCCATGTCACTCTGCTGCCAACCGACCTGTACCTATGCAGGTCCGCCTTCCCTCCTGTTGCCAAATTGGGACTTTCTACACCTCTAAGGCATTACATTGTCTTCCTTTTCCTTCTCAAGGACTTCACTCCAGCAAATGTCCCTCTCGGCTACAGGGCATCACTTCTGTTCTCTCCACTAGGCAATTTCCGACAGCATGTTGACACATGGCTACACCACACGTCTTACAAAACTCCTGCCTGACTTCCATTCTCTCCAGCGACGGGCCCCTCTCCCCTTCCCCTTGAGAGCAAGCCCCACAAGGGCTGCCTCTGTTCACCGCCTGCAGCTCCTCTCACACGCCCTCCTGAACCACGCAGTGGGTGCTTCCCGGCCCAAACTACTCTGTTCGGGTCACAATGACCACTGCCGCATTAGACACGCCACGGTCATTCTACCTGACATCCAGAAGCACCCGACAGAGTTCTGGAGACACATCCGCCCCTTAGCTTTCAGGATATCACCCTCCGGGTCACACTCTCACCTCCCCAGTGTCTCCGCTGCTGCTTCCTTCTGTCCTCTAATTTCGGGGGCCCGGCGCTTAGACCCCTGAACTCTCCTCCTCTACATCTACCCTCACCTCCATCTGAAAGGTGACTCATCCAGTCTCATGGTTTTAAACACACAGATGACTCCAACATGTGTATCCCTAGGCCAGACCTCTCTCCTGAACTCCAGACTTGGAGTGGCCAATTGCTTACTTGACATCTGGGGTGATATCCCATTGGTCTGAAAATATCAAAGGCGGCTTCATGTTCTCACTCCAACCGTCTAAACCTGTTCCTCTGAGCCTCCCCTTCTCACTAAATAGTAACTTCATCCTACAGAGTCATCTTTACTCCTCTTTTCCTCACCTTCTCATCTGTTGGCAACCCCTCTCAGCTCTACCTTTGAAATATCCACGGTCACTTCTCACCACCTCCACCCCCACTCCAGCCCAGCCCCCAAAATCGGGTGCCTTGACTGAGAACTGCGACAGCCTCCTAACTGGCCTCTCTTGCCCACTCTGCCCCCTCACCCACAACCCAACAGTCTCCTTAATGAAGCAAAATGCTGCCTGTCAGAGTTAAGTCAAAGTTAAGTCAGATCACATGAAACTTCCTCAGAGCCCTACAACACCCTCCCATCTCACGCAAAGTAAAAGCCCAAGTCCCTGCAATGCCCTCCCGGGCCCTACACGACAGGGCCCTGTTACCTCCCTCACCTATTTCCTAACCATGCAGCTCAGCTCACCGTGCTCCAGTCACCCTAACTTCCTCCCTGCACCCTGAGTTCACCAAGCACATTCCTGCATTCGCTATTCTAGGGATTTACATTCGCTATTCTATTTGAGAAGGAAATGGCAACCCACTCCAGTACTCTTGCCTAGAAAATTCCATGGATGGAGGAGCCTGATGGGCTACAGTCCATGGGGTCACAAAGAGTCAAACACGACTGAGTGACTTCACTCACTCATTCTATTTGAAACATTTCCCCACAGTCATCCACATGGCCAGGCCCTGTACTCACTTCAGATCTTCACTCAGATGTTACCCATCAGTCTTCCCTGACATCCTCCATGGAACAGCACACACACATACCATCTCACCCAAGCCTCTCACGTCAATCATTCTTATCCTGGCTTTATTGGGTTTGAGTTGCTTAAATACATTCTTGATATACCATATCTTTATATGTACTTGTTGACTGTCTCTTTCTTTACTAGAATGTTCTGAGGGCAGGGATTTTGTTTGGATTGCTGCTGTATCCTTAGCACCTGGACTAGCACATGACAAGACAATCACGATAGGTGATTACTAAGCATCTAGTGAATGAATGAATGAAAAAAGGAATGAGAATAAATCTCCATTTATTCATCCTTGTGAACAACACTGTAAGGCAAGTACTATTTCAGGCCCATTTTACAGAAGAAGAAACCGAGTAGGGCTCAATATGTCCCAATTCAACACAGCCTGAGAGCGGCAGAACCTGGGTTCCAAACCGGCTCTGCTTCCGTCAAAGTCTCACACGCGGGTTACTTGACGCTGGGGCTGCCACTGGAACAAGTACCTACCACACGCCAGGTTCCCTGCTGTCATCTTAAACCTGCCCAAACAGCGTAGGAGATAAGTACTATCATCGCCACTTTAGAAAGGAGGAAACTGAAGCTAAAAAAGTAAAGGAACTTTCCCAAAGTTGCAGATAACCTGGAAGGTCTAAGACTGAACTCTGAAGCCAGACAGTCTGGCTCCTTGGCGTGTGCCCTTAACCGTTTACCAAACCACTGCCCTGAGACGAGGCTCTGCTCTGGGCCAAGACAGAAGTGCATCAGGCAGGGGAAGGGGCCCTCCAACTCGCCAGGTGTGCCGGCTGCTCTGGGGCGCTTACCGTGCACGTGGGACTGCTGGAAGCTCTTCCCGGGGGCAAAGTGGAAGTTTCCGGCCACCTGGGGGGAGATGCCCGCTCATCCTCCAGCGTTTCCTCCTTTCCCTTTGTCCTTTGTCCCCTGAGGGCAAGTGTGCCCTCGAGTCACAGTGGACTGGGGCCCACCCACAGCCCAGCTGGCCTGTCCCGCCTCGGGTCCTCCTGTACCTTGTTGACCTCCAGGAAGCCGTACACCTGGCAGCCTTCGTTCTTCTGCTCCTGCATTTTCTGGCTGAAGCCCTCCCGCCGGCACTGCTCAATGGTGTCCGGGTTCTTGAAGGCCCAGCCTCGACGGCGATATGCCTCCCGCACGTCCTCACAGGAGTTACAGCACCTGAAGAGGGGAGGTGCGGGGGGAGCGTCAGAGAGGCACCCGAAAAGTGCTGGCACCTTGGGAAACAAGACAGTGCCGCCCACTAACAAAGCCTCCCCCAGCCTCATCTTTGATCATCCAGCGTCCTCCAGGTATGTTTCCTCAGCGGCAGCAGGGCTGTTGAAACATACATACTCCCATTCTGTTTGGGGTGATGAGAAGTTTTAGACCGGATCATGGTGATGGCCACACAGGGCTATGCATGTAGTTAACACTACCAGATGGCACATATGAAAACAGTCAAAATGGTACATTTCATGTCACGTATATTTTACCTCAATTAAAAGATTGTAAATGCATACTCCCAGGCTCTACCCTAGACCTGCTGAACCAGGGGTCTCTCAGGGGTCAGGGCCTGAGAAACAAAACAGCAGCTGCCACATAAGGAAGGCTTAAGAGCCCAGGCTGAGCCTTCCAATCTCAGTGCCGTACATAGAAAATACATTTATTCCCTAGGTAAGTCTTCTGAGAAAGGCGTCCTTTCACCCCCTTCACAAGGATTATGTAGTTTGGCCCAAGGACACATAGGTGGAACCCAGGCAGCTGGACTCCAGAGACTACCACTGAGCCAGAACAAGGATCACTTTGACCTCGTCCCCAGCTCTTGAGCCTGACACCTGACCTGGGATCAGTGATCAGGGCACATAGCCCATGCCATCTAAATTCTTGGCCAAGACCAAACACACACACACACACACACACACACACACACACACGGCATCCAACAGAGGCTGGGGATGACTGACAAAAAGCACCTGATGGGAGCCCTGCTCCCCACCCCCCAGCTTGACCCCCTGACCCTGGCTCACTTGATGTCTTCCATCTCAGCACCATAGCAGCTCTCACAGCGATCAGGGTCCAGGGAATCAGGGTCAAACACCTTCACCTCGACTTTCCCGAGCTCTAAGGGGAAGGCAAGAGGCAGGGCCATGAGCCAGGGGCAGGCGCAGTGAAATCGCTACCCCTAACCCTCGCATGGACTTCCCTGGTGGCTTAGACAGTAAAGAATCTGCCTGCAATGAGGGAGACCTGGGTTTGATGCCTGGGTTAGGAAGATCCCCTGGAGGAGGGCATGGCAACCCACTTCAGTATTATTGCCTAGAGAATCCACATGGACAGAGGAGCCTAGAGGGCTATAGTCCGTGGGATGACAAAGAGTCAGACATGGCTAAGGGACTAGGCACAGCACAACCCTTGCATGGGCCCTCTGGCCTGTGGCTTAGGAATAATAAACATTGTAATACCTAATATTTACATAATGCATACTATGTATGTGTCAGACACTAAGCATTTCCACACATGTTGTATTTCTTTTAATAAAAGGTAATAGCAATAAAACAATAAAAGTGAATACCAAAGATTAGCTGAATACAGGTCGCTGTACTTTACACAGTCTCTTTTCAACCCCACACGACTCTGTGAAGGTGGAGGTTACTATCCCCACAGTACTGAGAAGGTGCTGAGGCTCAGAGTGAAAAGTGATTTCGCCAATGCAACACTGTAAGCGGCAGAGTTCAGTGCTGAACCCCAAGTGTAAGCCCTAACCCCTCGCCCTGGTGCCTCTCAGACTGCTCTCTCTGCACCTGGCTCCCCGCCTTTAACTACCTCACTGTAACTGGCGGTTTCAATATTCAGAACCCTGACTTTTAGTCCTCCAGTAATCTTTTTATTTTTGTCAACCATCCTCAACCAGCCATTTCCATACTCAGTTACTACCAGTGGTCACAAACCTTCCAGAATTCAATGTCATAATCCCAATCTTAAATCTTATCTTCTTTTTCCAGCTCGCTCTCTCTGGTACCCAGAAGCCACCGATTCTTTGTTACCAATATCACCCCTTCATACTCTCACTTCCCTCTTTATTTAAGTTCTATGGTTCAAATGGGTAATGAACTACCTCCTTATTAAATGGTGCTGGAAAAAACAGATATTCACATGCAAAAGAAGGAAATCACACCCCTATTTTACACCACTTGCAAAAATTAACTCAAAATGGATTAAAGACTTAAATGTAAAACTTGATACTGCAAAACTCCTAGGAAGAAAACATAGGGAAAGAACTCCTTGATACTGGTCTTGGCAATGATTTTTTGGATACAACACGAAAAGCACAAGCAACAAAAGCAAAAAGAAATAAGTGCTACTACATCAAAAGAAACAGCTTCTGCACAGCAAACAAACTATTAACAAAATGAAAGGGCAACCTATGGAACAAAGGAAATATTTACAAAAAATATCTCTGATAAGGGATATCAAAAACATTGGAGGAACTGATATAACTCAATAGCAAAAAACCCAATTTGTCCAATTAAAAATGGGCAAAGGAGTTGAATAAACATTTTTCAAAAGAAGACATACAGATGGTCAACAGGGACACGAAAAGGTGCTCAACGTTACTCATCATCGGGGAAATGCAAATCAAAACCACTAGGTATCACCTCACATCTGTTAGAATGGCTATTATTGGAAAAAACAAAAACAAAAAATAAAATAACATTGTCGACAAAGCAGAGAAAAGGGAACCCTTGTGCACTGTTAGTGGGAGTGTAAACTGGTATAGCCATTATGGCATCCGGTCCCACCACTTCATGGGAAATAGATGGGAAACAGTGGAAACAGTGTCAGACTATTTTTCTGGGCTCCAAAATCACTACAGATGGTGACTGCAGCCATGAAATTAAAAGACACTTACTCCTTGGAAGGAAAGTTATGACCAACCTAGATAGCATATTCAAAAGCAGAGACATTACTTTGCCAACAAAGGTCCGTCTAGTCAAGGCTATGGTTTTTCCAGTGGTCACGTATGGATGTGAGAGTTGGACTGTGAAGAAGGCTGAGCGCCGAAGAATTGATGCTTTTGAACTGTGGTGTTGGAGAAGACTCTTGAGAGTCCCTTGGACTGCAAGGAGATCCAACCAGTCCGTTCTGAAGGAGATCAGCCCTGGGATTTCTTTGGAAGGAATGATGCTGAAGCTGAAACTCCAGTACTTTGGCCACCTCATGCGAAGAGTTGACTCACTGGAAAAGACTCTGATGCTGGGAGGGATTGGGGGCAGGAGGAGAAGGGGACGACAGAGGATGAGATGGCTGGATGGCATCACTGACTCGATGGACGTGAGTCTGAGTGAACTCCAGGAGTTGGTGATAGACAGGGAGGCCTGGCGTGCTGCGATTCATGGGGTTGCAAAGAGTCGGACACGACTGAGTGACTGATCTGATCTGATTATGGAAAACAATATGGAAGTCCTTCAAAAAATTAAAAATAGAATTGCCAGATGTCCCAGCAATCCCCATCTCTAGGTATATATACAAAAAAGAAAGAAAGAAATCACCATCTTGAAGAGATATCTGTAGCCCATGTTTACTGTAGTACTATCCATAATAATCAAGACGTGAAAACAACATGAGTCAATCAACAAATGAATGGATAAAGAAACTGTGACTTGTGCGCCTCTCTGTAAGTGTGTGTATGCATATATATATACACACACACATATTTATACACATACAGAGCTATATACATATATATGGTATATATATGTAATGTTCCAACATATATATAGGAATACATTGGAATATTATATATTCTGAACATCTTATGGAGAAACCTGAACAAAGGTTTTGCCCAAACCAATATATATTATGTATATGTATACGTGGGTGTGTGTGCTTAGTCATTCAGTCACGTCCAACTCTTTGTGACTCCATGGACTGTAGCCCACCAAGCTCCTCTGTTCACAGAATTTTCCAGGCAAGGACAATGGAGTGGTTGCCATTTCTTCCTCCAGGGGATCTTTCTGACCGAAGGATCGAACCTGTGTCTCTTGTGTCTCTTGTATTGGCAGGTGGATTCTTTACCATTGGGCCACCTGGGAAGCTCTGTATGTGTATATATTGGAATATTATTCAGCCATTAAAAAGAAGAATATCCTACCATTTTCAACAACATGGATGAACCTGAGGATATCATATTAAGTGAAATAAGTGAGACAGAGAAAGACAAATACTGTTATGGTCTCATTTACATATAATCTAAAAATAACAAATTCATAGAAAGACAGTAGATTGTTGGCTGCCAGGGGTTCAGGGGTAGGGAAAATGGGGAAATGTTGGTCAAAGGGCACAGACTTTCACTTATAAGATGAATAAGTTCTGGGGATCTAACAGCATGGGGACTATAGTTAACGATGTTGTAAAGTTGAAAGTTGCTAAGAGTAGATCTTAAATGTTCTCACCTCATATACAAAAAAGGTAACTGTGAGGTAATGGCTGTTACCCTACTACAGTAATCATCTTACAATATATATGTATGTAAATCATCATGAACTTACATGATGCTACATTGCAAGTACACAGCCACAAAGCTGGAAAAAAAATCTCTAGTCCGCTGCTGTAATTCTTCTCTTGCACACAAGCACAAGTCACTTGTTCCTCTCTCCCCTCATTGTATAAGAATAGCAAAACCCACCTTCCAGCTGAGTTCAACTCTCTGTGCCTACTTCTTCCTGTGCCTCCCTTAAGACTGCCTGGCAATCCTACTTCCTTTCACTAATGCCTTTCACTCTTCCATTCTCTGAGATGACTAATTTATATCTTTTCCTCTCTCCTTAGGCTTCCAAAATCCCTTCCCCTTTCTCCACTCTCAGCTAATGACCTTGCTTTCAATCTCCACTAAAAAGACAGAAGCAACAGGACCTGGCTAAATCTCAACACCAAACCAACCAACCCACATGCACTCTCTTCCAGTCCCCACCCCACTTTTCTGCTTTCTCTTACAGCTAAACTCACGGAAGGATTATCTATACTTGATGTCTCCATTTCCTTTTCTGCTCTGTAATTAGATTTTCATCCCCAACAGTATCAAAACTATTCTATTCAGTTTCCAGTGACCTCCATGTTGCCAACTGCAATGGTCAGAACAACCCAACCAAGCTGCTCCCAAATTCCTGACCCACAGAAACTGACAAAAACAAATGTTTGTTAAATTAAATCACTAACTTTTGGGGTTACTTGTTACACAGTAGTGGAGATATATATATTCCCCCACCTCTCCCACCCATACACAAAAGTCCTCTTCCTTCTCTGGTCATTAAATCATTCACTCACTCAGACCAAAGCCTTGGAATCGACCTTGACTCCATATCCAATCCTAAAGCAAATTCTATTTGTTTTACTGGTGTTCAACATTTGAATGAACAAATGATAAAGCTGACCAACAAAGCAATCTCTAAGGTGTGAAAAAATCAGAGCCTTCAGGAAGGTTTTGTTATGGAGGGAAACTGAGTTAATGGAGGCACTGGGAGGACACAGAGAAAAGAAAGGAAGCTAAAAGTGAACAACACTCTAAACTAGGCATTATACATGTATTACTTCATTTGATCCTGCAATTCCATGTGGTAGGTACAACTGTTTATCACCATTTTAAGAGCCAAGGGCACGGACTGCAAAAGACTCAGGCAATCTAATTCAAGGACAAAGACTTAAACTTAAGCCTTCCTGCATTCCAAGAGGGAAGAGCATTATGGGCTGAAGTCAGTCTGTGGGACAGGGAAGTAGACAGCCAGAGAAGCCTGGGTCCACCTATAGAAGTTCCGCCAAGGCACATAGGACTCATCCTCCGACTTCTGTTACTAAACCACAATAGGCAGGGATTCGGGACCTTAGAATGACAGCCACGTAGAGTACTCTCCTCAATACACAGAGGCTAAAAAGCCAGCATTTCAGCCCACCCTGACTCTTAATAGCTGGGGGACCCTTGGAAAGCCACTTGACTCCTCTGGGTCCTAGATGCTTCACATATCACTGAGTCAGTCACAGCCCACTTGCCAGAAGGTAGGGCTTGGGCATGTCCAGCTCTGGGATTTGAGATCTGGCCTCTTCCCCCCAAGTTACCATGACGCTCTGCCTCTGAGCTCACGGGAAAGCCATCCTTATCAAGCCGTTTTTTGAACAGGTTGTGCTCCACATCCAGCTGCTGCTCCCCAGCCACATCCATGGCATCGATGCTCAGATCTGGAAGCAGGAGGTCAGGGTAAAGGGCTGTGTCCTAAGGGTAAGGGTTTTGGAGAGTAAGGGGACGCTGAGCTTGTTTTGGGGCGGCAGTGGACTAGGGGAAGGAGGCTCTCCTGGAGTCCAGTCCAGAACCTAAGGCTGGAGCTGTGAACCTGGAAGCCATCTGAGAACCCTGGGGCTTGCCATTCCCACCCATGGTGAGGTACTCACAAGCACAAGGCATGTGCGGAAAGAGCACATTGATGTTGATCTTCAGTTTATCCCCCCGTGACTTGTCCACGTAGAGTTCAGGATGCACCTGGGGCAGGACTACCTTAGTAAGATTTCACCTCAACCCTCTCTTGCCCCATTCCATAAGCTCCTACCACTATAATGCCAAGCCCCGCCCACCTACTAGGCCCCGCCCCTTACCTCTGTGGTGAGGTAATACTGCAGCTCTGACAGGAACAATAGTAGCATAAGAAGGCCACTGACAATGGTCACTGCAGGGCAGGGAGCGAGGGTCAGAATGGCCTCTGTCCCTCTCCCTCTGCCCCCAGCAGGCCGGACAGGTTCCAGGCGCCCCGGCCAACCTCCAGGACACCCCACTCCCCGCGACCCCGACCCCGCCACGCCCTACCCGTGGCGCCCCCGCAGGTCTTGACCCGGAAGTCCTCCAGAGTCTTGGGATAGGCATCGAACTGCTTCAGCTTCCCCAGCGCCTCCATGGGGACCAGCCGGAAAGGGGAAGCCAGAGGGCCCGCCCCGGCAGCCTCCCGCTTCCGGCCTGGAGCTTGGGCCACGCCCCCTCTTTCGGCACGCAGGCGCAGCAATGCCCACGCTTGGCCCCACCTCTTGCTGCGTTCTCACTCAGGCCGCCCCGCCCACCTGTGCTGCTCCTGCCTTTGGCGGCTGGAACCCGCTCCGGTGGGGTGGTTGAGGGAGTGAAGAAATAAGGGGTTAGGTTTTCTGTGGAGCAGAGTGCCTGGAAGAGGACTCCACCGGATAGACACAGTAATGGCAGCATTCGCTTGCCTTGTGCCCGGAGCTGCACCTCGAGTTTCACATCAGACTCTTGGAACCTCCTAGAACAGTGGTTTTCACAGTGTCCTCAATGGGCAGCCTCAGTATCATCTGAAATTGGTTAGGAATGCACACTATTGTGCCCTGACACAAACCTGCTGATCAGAAACTCTAGGAATGACTCCCAGGCGATTTCCTGCAGTTACAGCTTGAGAATCACCTCTGTAAAGTCGGTGTGACTTTTATATCCATTTTTCTCAAGGATAAACTGTGGCCGTGGAAAAGCTAAGTAACTTGCCCTGTGTGTGTGTGTGTGTGTGTGTGTGTGTGTGTGTGTGTGTTGCTCACTAGTGTCTGACTCTTTGCTTTCCCATAGACTATAGCCCGCCAGGCTCCTCTGTTCTTGGGATTCTCTCAGTTCAGTTCAGTCGCTCAGTCGTGTCCGACTCTTTTCGACCTCATGAATTGCAGCACTCCAGGCCTCCCTGTCCATCACCAACTCCCAGAGTTCACTCATTCTCACGTCCATCGAGTCGGTGATGCCATCCAGTCATCTCATCCTGCCCCCAATCCCTCCCAGCATCAGTCTTTTCCAGTGAGTCAACTCTTCGCATGAGGTGGCCAAAGTACTGGAGTTTCAGCTTCAGCATCATTCCCTCCAAAGAAATCCCAGGGCTGATCTCCTTCAGAATGGACTGGTTGGATCTCCTTGCAGTCCAAGGGACTCTCAAGAGTCTTCTCCAACACCACAGTTCAAAAGCATCAATTCTTCAGTGCTCAGCCTTCTTCACAGTCCAACTCTCACATCCATACATGACCACTGGAAAAACTATAGCCTTGACTAGATAGATCTTTGTTGGCAAAGTAATGTCTCTGCTTTTGAATATGCTATCTAGGTTGGTCATAACTTTCCTTCCAAGGAGTAAGCGTCTTTTAATTTCATGGCTGCAGTCACCATCTGCAGTGATTTTGGAGCCCCCAAAAATAAAGTCTGACACTGTTTCCACTGTTTCCCCATCTATTTGCCATGAAGTGATGGGATCAGATGCCATGATCTTCATTTTCTGAATGTTGAGCTTTAAGCCAACTTTTTCACTCTCCTCTTTCACTTTCATCAAGAGGCTTTTTAGTTCCTCTTCATTTTCTGCCATAAGGGATTCTCTAGGCAAGAATACTAGTAGTGGGTTGCCATTCCCTTCGCCAGGGGATCTTCCAAACCCAGGGATTGAATTCAGGTCTCCTGCATTGCAGGCAGATTCTTTACTATCTGAGCCACCAGGGAAAGCCAACTTGGCCTAGATGGTAGGAATTAATGGCAAAGCCTGTTTCCAACCCATTTCTTCTGGACCTCAAAGTACTCTGGGACCAAGAGGCTTTGGGGTTAATTCTACCCAAACAGCCTCTCAGTGCTTTTCCTCAGCATGGCTAGTGGAGGTGCCTAGCTCAAATCATTTCAGTAGCATTAGATCAGAGCTTCTGGGCTTTCCACGTGGCTCTAGTGGTAAAGAACCCATCTGCCAAAATCCCACGGACGGAGGAGCCTGGTGGGCTGCAGTCCATGGGGTTGCTAGGAGTTGGACACGACTGAGCGACTTCACTTTCACTTTTCACTTTCATGCATTGGAGAAGGAAATGGCAACCCACTGCAGTGTTCTTGCCTGGAGAATCCCAGGGACTGGGGAGCCTGGTGGGCTGCCATCTATGGGGTCGCACAGAGTTGGACACGACTGAAGCAGACTCAGCAGCAACAGCAGCAGCCACTGCAGGAGATGCAGGTTCAGTCCCTGGGTTGGGAAGATTCCCTGGAGTAGGATATGGCAACCCGCTCCAATATTCTTACCTGAAAAATTCCATGGACCGAGGAGCCTGGTGGGCTACAACTTATAGACTTGCAAAAAGTCAGACACAACTGAGCAACTAACACACACACACAGACCAGAACTTTGTAAAGAGGGGTTCAGGGAACTCTGGAGAGTCCATAGAAGAAAATTACTGACACATTGGGTCAGGGAAGGCTTCCAGGAGAAAGAGAAGGGACACAAGCTGGGTGCATTGTGGCAGTCCGACTCAGGAGAAGCTGAGTCCCCCTTTCTGTCTGCAGGCTACAGCCTGCTAGGAATGGAAGAAGGAAAGGGCTAATGCATATTAATTGAAAACTGACAACATGCCAATTACTGTTATCCATTCTACATCAGCCTGGAGAAGGGAATGGCAACCCACTCCAGTATTCTTGACTGGAGAATCCCATGGACAGAGGAGCCTGATGAGCTATAGTCCATGGGGTCACAAAGAGACATGATTGAGCGACTGAGCATATTCTACATCAGAACAGCCCTGGCAAGTCGATGCTATTTCAAACCCCATTTTGTAGATAAAGAAGCCAAGAGTTGGACTGACTTTGCCCGAGGTTGCAGGGGGAGTTAACAGGGCAAAGCTGGGCTTCAAGGCCTGATTTTTCTGACTCCAGAGCATGGGTCTTTCCCACACATTAGCTACCACCACCAAGTGCAAGAGAAGTCTATTCTCAGTTGGATGCCCATGAACAGTGTTGACAGAAATTATCCTCTCCTCTCTGTCATATGTCCATTCTATGCCCATTCATGTTTGACTTCCAAGCCCTCCTTCCTCAGTGGGGTTCCCCGCTAAAACACACTTCTTCACTCCCTTTTCTTGTATCCCCTGTTATGCAATACCATGGTGAGTAACAAAGATGTGAGTCATACTTACTCTTGAGGAGCTTTCAGTGGGGAGTAGGAAGAGGTAAACAACAACAAAATGTATGGATGTTATATAAACCACTGAACTGTGCTCTGAAAATGGTTATGATGGTAAATTTTATGTTATGTGTATTTTACCATAATAAAAATTTTTGGAAAAAAAAATAAAGTAATTAATTAACTACCTAAATAAAGGAGAATGTGCCTTGCACTGTGAAGGAAAAATCAGGGAATGTAATAGGGACAGCAAAGTGGAGAGACTTTCTGCTTTAGGAATTCTAGAAGTAGGTAGTCCTTTCTCTTCATAGAGTTCTTCTAGGTGAGCATGATGCAGAAGTCACAGGATACCAAGACGCTGACCAGTTGGAAACTTAGCTCTTCACAATGTCAGGCTTCCCCTTAATGCTTCCAGTCCTCCCCCATCAACATGAGGTCCTTTGGCCACGGGAGCAGTTGGATCCTGTACGGGAGTGCCTCACTCTGCACACTGGGTTGCAGGAAGAGGGGGTCACTGGTCACATGTAGATGCAGCCTAAGCCTGACCAGAGAAGGGAAGGTTTCAGGCCCTTTCCTTGGTTCATTCTGCCCAGTCACAGCCTTCTTTCACCTTACATGAGACTCGGATAAATGAACTTTTCCTTAAATCATCGAAGAAATAAGTATATTTGAGGGTTTCCCTGGTGGTCCAGTGGTGAAGAATCCGCCTACCGATGCAGAAGATATGGGCTGGGAAGATCCCACATGCTGCAGAGTCACTAAGCCCATGCACCACAACTACTGAGCCTGTGCTCTAGAGCCCAGGGGCCACAACTAATGAGCCCACGCACTCTGGAGCTCATGCTCCACCACGGAAGACACAGCAATGAGAAGCCTGTGCACCGCAGCTAGAGAATAGCCCCCTCTCACCACAATTAGAGAAAAGCCTGAGCAGCAGCAAAGACCCAGCACAGCAAAAACTAAATAAATATTAATAAAATTATTTTTAAAAGAAATAAGTATATTTGGGACTTTCCTGATGGTCCAATGGCTAAGACTCTGGGCTCCCAATTCACGGGGCCTGGGTTCAATCCCTGGTCAGAGGAAGTTCAACGAAGTGCAACAAAGTTCAAAGATCCCATGTGCTGCAACTAAGACCAGGCACAGCCAAATAAATAAATAGATAAATATTTTTTTTAAAACAATGAAACTGTGCAAAATTATCAGAACAATCACCTTCAGTTCAGTTCAATTCAGTCCCTCAGTCGTGTCTGACTCTTTGTGACCCGATGAATCGCAGCACACCAGGCCTCCCTGTCCATCACCAACTCCCAGAGTTCGCTCAAACTCAATATGGCAGCAAATTTGGAAAACTCAGCAGTGGCCACGGGACTGGAAAAGGTCAGTTTTCATTCCAGTCCCAAGAAAGGCAATGCCAAAGAATGCTCAAACTACCGCACAATTACACTCATTTCACACGATAGTAACTGCTACTGCTAAGTCGCTTCAGTTGTGTCAGACTCTGTGCAACCCCATAGACGGCAGCCCACCAGGCTCCACCGTCCCTGGGATTCTCCAGGCAAGAACACTGGAGTGGGTTGCCATTCCCTTCTCCAATGCATGAAAGTGAAAAGTGAAAGTGAAGTTGCTCAGTCGGGTCCGACTCTTTGTGACCCCATGGACTGCAGCCTACCAGGCTTCTCCACCCATGGGATTTTCCAGGCAAGAGTACTGGAGTGGGTTGCCATTGCCTTCTCCGAAGGCAGGTCAGGTTGCTTCCTGACCTGCATATAGGTTTCTCAAGAGGCAGGTCAGGTGGTCTGGTATTCCCATCTCTTTCAGAATTTTCCACTGTTTATTGTGATCCACACAGTCAAAGGCTTTGACATAGTTAATAAAGCAGAAATAGATGTCTTTCCGGAACTCTCTTGCTTTTTTGATGATCCAGCAGATGTTGGCAATTTGATCTCTGGTTCCTCTGCCTTTTCTAAAACCAGCTTGAACATCTGGAAGTTCACGGTTCATGTATTGCTGAAGCCTGGCTTGGAGAATTTTGAGCATTATTTTACTAGCGTGAGAGATGAGTGCAATTGTGCAGCAGTTTGAGCATTCTTTGCCATTGCCTTTCTTGGGACTGGAATGCAAACTGACCTTTTCTAGTCCTGTGGCCACTGCTGAGTTTTCCAAATTTGCTGGCATATTGAGTGCAGCACTTTTACAGCATCATCTTTCAGGATTTGAAATAGCTCAACCGGAATTCCATCATCTCCACTAGCTTTGTTCATAGTGATGCTTTCTAAGGCCCACTTGACTTCACATTCCAGGATGTCTGGCTCTAGGTCCGTGATCACACCATCATGATTATCTTGGTCATGAAGATCTTTTTTGTACAATTCTTCTGTGTATTCTTGCCACGTCTTCTTAATATCTTCTGCTTCTGTTAGGTCTATACCATTTCTGTCCTTTATTGAGCCCATCTTTGCATGAAATGTTCCCTTGGTATCTCTAATGTTCTTCAAGATATGTCTAGTCTTTCCCATTCTGTTGTTTTCCTCTATTTCTTTGCATTGATCACTGAGGAAGCCTTTCTTATCTCTCCTTGCTATTCTTTGGAACTCTCCATTCAGATGCTTATTATCTTTCCTTTTCTCCTTTGCTTTTCACTTCTTTTCACAGCTATTTGTAAGGCCTCCTCAGACAGTCATTTTGCTTTTTTACATTTCTTTTTCTTGGGGATGGTCTTCATCCCTGTCTCCTGTACAGTGTCACAAACCTCCATCCATAGTTCATCAGGCACTCTATCAGATCTAGTCCCTTAAATCTATTTCTCATTTCCACTGAATAATCATAAGGGATTTGATTTAGGTCATACCTGAATGGTCTAGTGGTTTTCCCTACTTTCTTCAATTTGTCTAAATTTGGCAATAAGGAGTTCATGATCTGAGCCACAGTCAGCTCTCAGTCTTGTTTTTGCTGACTATATAGAGCTTCTCCATCTTTGGCTGCAAAGAATATAATCAATCTGATTTCTGTGTTGACCATCTAGTGATGTCCATGTGTAGAGTCTTCACTAGAATAGCTATAATCAAAAAGACAGACAAAACCAAATGTCATTGAGAATGTGGAAAAATTGCAACCTTTATACATTACTGGTGATAAGTGTAAAATGCTGCTGCCACTTTGGAAAATACTTTGAAAGATTTTTCTTAACTTAAATATAAATGCACATGTAAACCAACAATTCCTAGCTGTCTACCCAAGAGAAATGAAAATGCATGTTCCTGCAAAAACTTGTAAACAAATGTTCATAGGAGCATTATTCATAATAGCCAAAAAGTGGAAACAATTCAAATGTCCATCAGCTGGTGAGTGGATAAACACAATGCGATCTAGCCACACAGTGGAATACTACTCAACAGCAGGAGTTAACTCCTGGTGCATGACACATTATAAATTTTAAAAATAATATGCTGAGGAAAAGAAATCAGATATAAGAAACTGCATATTGTATTATTCCATTTATAAACACGGCAAATCTTTAGGGAAAGTGGGGTAGTGGTTGCCTGGAATGAGGAGTGGCATTGACTGCAGATGCAAATAGGGATTTCTGATGGAAATGTCCTAAAACTGGGTTGTGGTGATGCTTATACAGCTGTCTACATTTATTGAATCATACACTTAAAATGTGTGAATTTTATGGCACGTGAATTGTGCCTTGATAAAATTGCTAAAACGCAAAACCAAAGCTAATGTTTCAGGATGTTTTTAAAAGGTTATATTTTGCTAGGGCTGCATAAGAAAGGAATGGGGAACGACTGCTTAATGGGTATGGGGTTTCCACTTGGGATGATGAGTATGTTCTGTAATTAGGTAGTGGTGATGGCTGCATTATGGTGTGAATGTCCTAAATGTCATTGATTTATTGTATACTTTAAAAAGGTTTAAGTGGTAAGTTTTTGAGTGTTTCACAACAAAAATATTATGTTAGTTCATGTAAGTGAAACACCAATAAAGCTTACTATGCATCTATTTCTAGATGATTTTTTAAAACCTTTTTATTTTAAAATAGGTATAGGCATATAAAAAATTATAAAAATAGTAAAAAGAGATCCCATGTACCCATCACCCCATTTGTCTTGATGTATCGTCTTACATTACACAAACCAGGGAATTGACATTGACACAATTAATTAGTCTGCAGTCAGTTCAGTCACTCAGTCGTGTCCAACTCTTTGCGACCCATGGGCTGCACCTCTCCAGGCTTCCCTGTCCATCACCAAATCCCAGAGCTTGCTCAAACTCATATCCATCGAGTTGGTGATGCCATCCAACCATCTTATCCTCTGTCGTCCCCTTCTCCTCCTGCCTTCAATTTTCCCCAGCATCAAGGTCTTTTCTAATGAGTCAGTTATTTGCATCAGGAGGCCTAAGTATTGGATTTTCAGCTTCAGCATCAGTCCTTCCAATGAATATTCAGGACTGATTTCCTTTAGGATTGACTGAATCTTCTTGAAGTCCAAGGGACTCTCAAGAGTCTTCTCCAACACTGCAGTTCAAAAGCATCAATTAGTCTACAGACCTTACTCAAATTTTTTGGTGATTTTTTGTTGTTGTTGTTGCTGTATTTATATGGGATCTAGTTCTCCGACCAAGGGTCAAACCCATAGTCCCTGCAGTGGAATCTTGGAGCCTTAACCACTGGACTGCCAGAAAAATCCCCTGGTGAATTTTTTAAAGCAATAAAATACCCACTGCAGATTTTCACTAGTTATGACAACTGTTTTCCTGTTCTTATCCCATGGAAGAAAACATTTTGATTTTTTGAAAAAATGGGTTTCTAACCCCACCCCTTTATTAAAAACCTTAAAAACAACTCAGTTTTTCATTTTGTTTTTTAACATCTTCCACAGGCCAGGGTTGAATTAAGAGAGTGACGCTGGAGATGAGGAAGGTTGTTTGGAGACAGAAACAAAAGGATTAAAAATGGATTTGGAAATCATGGGAGAGGGAGGAGTCAAGGATAGCATATGGGTTTCTGGCTGCAGCAAGAGGTGAGTGGAGGAGCATCTGCTGAGATACAGAAGTCTTGGGAAGGGTTTGGTTTAAAAGGAGCAACATGAGTTCAGTCTCAGGCTTGTCCGGGGTGATGGGTCTCTGAGACAGCTAAGTCAGGGTGCGACAGACTGCCGGGTTTGGGGGTCTAGAGGACAGAAGTGAAGTCTGAGACGAAGTTGAGCAATTGCAGAGGGGCCGTCACACATAAATAGTACTTAAGTTTCCCTGTCCACTCTGTTCCTATATCCCATAAATATTTATTAAATGATTAAGTCTTAGGGATTCAGAGGTGAAAAAGGTAATCACAGGACTTCCCTGACGGTCCAGTGTTTAAGGATCCACCTTCCAGTACAGGGGACGTGGATTTGATCCCTGGCTGGGAAACTAAGATCTCACGTGCCATGGGGGCAATAAACCTGCTTGCCGCAACCACTGAACCTGTGTGCTCTGGAGCCCACGTGCCACAACTAGAGAGAAGCCCACACACCATAATAAAAGATTCCGTGTGACACAACTAAGACCCGAGGCAGCCAAGAAAAAAAAAAAAAAAATATATATATATAAATATATATATAAATGTAAAGGTCAGTCCCTGTCTATGTGGATCTTGCACTCAAGGCAGGCAGCTTGAGTGTGACAGACAGGATAGGGTGGTGGCTTTGTGCCTAAAGGAGGGAGGTCACAATGTGTACTTTGTGATGAGATCTGTAATATACCCCTTGGCAGGGAGGACCCCACTGAGAGCTCAACCTCCTTCTGTGGGAAGGATCAGGGACACACCATATGTTACCTCTCTGCCCTCACACCTTCCATCCCAGGCCCAGTTGGAGGGCCCTTTGGGGATAAGCAAATGGACAGAGAAGTGGGAGATGAGGGCTTGGCAGGAGGTGTGGTGTGGAGGTCTGGGGAGCCACGGAGGCCCACAGGACAGAGAGTTGGGGGGCTGTCTACGACCTCAGGTCCTCACCCCTCCCAGTCCCAGGTAGAGGAACCAGTTGGCCGCCTGCCACTGGAGCCATCGCCTGGGCCACACATGAGGCGCTGGTGGCAGATTTTTGTCCTGTGCGTCTTCTGGATGCTCCTCTTGTGGCTGGTGACCCCCTGCCTGGATCTGAAGACTGACTCGGCACCCCAGGAAAAATGGATGGACATGGCACCACGGCGTTGCAGCTGCCCTTGGTTCAAATTCAGGCAATGTGGCTGCCCGTCCGGGAGTCTCAACCACTCTGTCTGCCACCACACAGCTGGAGAGCACCGGTTTGATGCAGGCTATGAGAAGATGAGGGGGTCCCTGATGGGAGGAGCAGAGTCCACGCGCCCTGGTGCTGTGCTCTGGTGGTCGGTCAGTGGTCAACACTGGGGTGTCCCATCCCGTCCTCCCCTGGGCCCAGGTTACCTCCCACTTTCTGTCCCTAACCCCTGCCCTTGGTTCACAGCTTCAACTCCCGATCTCCTGATGGAGGTCTCACCCACTCAGATCTGCTTCCCATCCTCCAGGAGCCAATACCTGAGTCTTGGCCCCCCATCTCTTCTCTCCTGCTGTTTTCAGGACCTGAACGCAGCAAGCGAGCTGGGCAGAGTGTGGAAGAAGCTGCTTGAGGTGATTCCCCAACTCTTAATGAGCTATTTTGATATCTTCTGTGGCACTTGTGCCCTGATGGGGAATTCAAAGATCCTGCGGGCTGCCAGTATCAGCAACAATGTCAACCAACTCAGCATGGTCTCCAGGTGAGCCTCGAGGAAAGGGCAGGGGACTGGATGGCCAGACCTGCCCCTAGAGTTCTTTCAGTTTCTACTCTCTTTTTTCAGGATGAACCAGGTCCCTGTTCAGGGCATTGAGATGCTGGGGAACCAAACCACGAGATGCTCCGTCTCCCACAGGAATGCCAGGGGCCAGGGTTCTTGGAGGCAAGTGCTGCTGCTGCTCCTGCAGCTCTTTGATCTCGCGTGGACTTCAGATGTTCTGAGTGAGGAGATGGTGGTCTGGGAACCCAGACATTCTTAGTGTGGCAGGTAAGGAGAGGGCACTGCAGCGGATGACAGAGGGGCCTCCAAGGAGACTCTCCTGGCTTACTGGGCACACCTGCCAGACCTTCCCAGGTCTCAGGGGCTGCTGAAACCCCTCCACTTCCTAATTCTTCCTTAGATTTCTGAAGGTGGTCCAGTTCCCTAGCAGAATGGAAGATAGAAAAGGCCAGGTAAGGGTTTGACAGGTGGGAAGATGTGGCTGTGGGTCGCTGTGGACTGGGACCCAGGTTGGCCACCTCCCATTCCTCTCCAAGTCCTGGCGATCAGCCCCACCTTCCTCCAGTACAACCGGGGCACTCTCCATCTTGGGGGCTCATGGCTCTGTTCTGGGCCTTGCGTACCTGTGACTCAGTAAAGATTCTTGTTCTTTCCTCACTTAAAACTTTTCCCTGCTGGTGGTCCAGTGCTTAAGGCTCCATACTTTTAATGCAGGGGATGCAGGTTTGATCCCTAGTCGGGTAACTAAGATCCTACATGCTTTGTGGTATGGCCAAAAAATTAACAAAACAAAACAAAACAAAACTTTTCCAAGCTATACCTTCAGCACAGAGTCCAAAAGTTTCTGCCTAGCTTCCAAGACCCTGTGTGGTCTGACCTTTCGCCTCCCCTCATCTCTCCCAGGCTCACACCACGGGTTTCTCAGTTCCGCACACATGCCAGCTGCCTCATGCCTTTTCACACGCTGCTCCCTCTGCCTGGGATGCCCTCCTCTTGTCTCCCCAAAGAACCTTCTCTTATTCCAGTACGATGAGAATCATATGATGCTCTTTTCCGGGGTCTGGGGTCACACTGTGTGCTCAGACTCTGTCTCCCCTGGGGAAGGTGAGCTCCATTCTCCTAGCTTCAGGAGGCAGCTGGTCACCCTTGATGTTGAATGAAGGGCGGTGGGATGAAGACAGGATTCAGCCTGCTGATGCATACATCCCTCTCTCATCCACTAGGATTCCCGCTTTGGATCTGGATCAGAAAAGCAAAGGAGGTGGTCCCCTTACTGGGAGGATGCTAATCAGACCAACAGAGATTCTGTCCATGCTCAGCAAGAAGCAGAAATGGAGGTCAGCTACAGTGGACAAGCTCGCTGTTCACACAAGTCCACACAAGTCCTTGTCCTTTGGGCCTGAATGCAAGGGAGTCTTGGAGTTGCGGCAGGACTCTGGGGACATTCAGGGATAAAGGGCAAGAGGAAATTGTATAGTGATCAGTCTGGTGCTGAATAAAATCCTGGCCTGATTCTCCTCCCTTCGAGGACAGTGTTGCGGAGGAAGGGCCCGACTTGACTTTCGTAGCTCAGGGACAATATCTGCATTAATTTCTATGCCTGGTCCCCTGGATCATGCAGGTGGTGTAAATTTAGAGCCAGCTCCATGCCAAGTGCAGACCCAGACTGAGTATCCAGAGAAGTTCATTTCCCACTGGACAAAAGAGATAAGCTTGCTTATATCATCCTATGCTGGTGGGTGAATTTTGGGGGAGCCCAGCTTTTCACCAAAGATTCAGCTGTTTGAGGTTCCCAGTGTTTTGTGGGGGCCTCTGTTCTGATTCTCTGCCTCCCCTAGGATCAAGGTCCTCTGCCTGCATGAGCATTAAACTTCTAAGTTTCTGGGCAGCCCCTTAAGCATCTTAAGCACCCCCCCCCAATACTGTTTTTCAGTTCTCTTTTCATTTCTGACATCTAGGGGCTTCCTGTTTTCTTTTAACCTCTGGTCTGCGTTTAAAATACTTTTTATTAAACACTATAGATGTATATGCTTGCAAAATTACCAATTAACTCAGGAAAGATAAACAAGACACTTGAGTGGTAGTTGCCTCTGGGGAAGAGACTGGGTAGGAGGGGAGCAAGAAAGGGACAGAATCCTCCTTTTCACTTATTTTTTATACCTTTTGGACTATGTCCCACAGACCCATATTATACATTCAATAATAAATATAATTTTTAAAAGTTAAAACTATGTTTTGACCAGCAGACTGGATTTTTATTGTAGAAAAGTTTTTAGGTTATCTTTTACTTCATTAATTTGCTAGATCTGGAGTCAAAACTAAGTCTTTGTAGCTCTTCTGCAGTTCCATGAACTTGGTGAGTATGTGATAAGGTTAGTGAGTTCTATGGGCAGCAGCTCAGTGCCTCATTCCTATGGAAAATAACCTGGCAGTTAATCAGAAGGTTAAACATAGAAATACCACGTAAGCCAGCAATTCCACTCTTAGGTAGGTCCCCAAGAGAAATGAAAACATGTCTGACCAGAAACTCGAACCCAAATGTCTATAGCAGTACTATTCATGATAGCCAAAAGGTGGAAACAATCCAAATGTCTCTCAAATGGTGAATAGACAAACTGTGACATGTCCATACAGTGGAATATTATTTAGCCATCAGAAGAGGGCAGAGTATTAACACATGCTACAACTTGGAAGAACCGCAAAAACATGATAAGTAAAAGAAGCTGGAATAGGAGGGAAGGGGACAGGGCATAACTTTTAAAAGAATGACATAGCCATTGAAGATACAATATAAATTGGTTAGAACCAACTAGGTCCAAGAAGGCAGAAGATTCAACTTCCAGTGGATCTTGAGCCTCATTATACACTCCTTGTAATACATCAACATTTGCTAAGTGACACCGCCCACAGGCACCATGACAGTTCTAACAGGGCTAAAAAGTGAGCAGTGGCCTGAATCCTGGAAATTTCTGTGCCTTCCCCAAAACAGTTGGAACGAGCCTCCCTTTTGTTAGCCTATGAGCTTACCCAGCCCGTAAAAACCAATCTAAAGCCTTTTGAGATGGATTGCATTCTGTCTATGGAATGTGTAACCTTCCAGGGTTTTGCCTCTGAGATGGCTCACACTCTGTCCATAGAGAGTGTATCTGTCTCCACAAACAAATAAATCTACTTCTTACGTATCACTTTGCCTCTTGCTGAATTCCTTCTGCACTGAGACATAAAGAGCCTGAGGTTCATTAAGTCCTGAGACCAAGTGTGTGGTTTCAATTAAAAGGCAGTTGTAAAGAAACCAACACAACACTGTAAAGCAATTAGGCTCCAATTAAAATAAATAAGTAAATAAAAGGCGGTGGATTCGAGGGAATCCCTGGTGATCCACGGTGAGGACTGGATGCTTTCACTGCTGAGGGCCCGGGTTTAGTCCCTAGCTGGGGAACAAAAATCCCACAAGTCATGTGGTATGGCAAATAAAACCAAAAAAACACAGATTTCTCTGGTAGTTCAGTGGTTAGGACTCCATGCTTCCAACGCAGGGGAAGTAGGTTTGATGCCTGGTCTGGGAAGTCATATCCCATATGCCACGTGGTAGCACCATCCCCCCCAACCTGAATTTTGCCTGGGTTCGAATCCCATCTGAGTTGTGCAGTTTCAAAGACAGACACAAAAGGTCACATATCGTATGATTCATTTTGTGTGATGTACCCATGATGGGCAAATTCTTAGAAGCAGGAAACAGATGCATGGTTACCAGGGGTTGGGGGTTAGGCAGAACAGTGAGTGATTATTTGATTGGCATGGTGTGTTTTTATGGGGTGTTGAATGAAGAAGTCTTGAAAGTAGAGGGAGCTGCTGGCTGCGTGACACTGAATACACTAAATGCCACAGAAATGTGTTCTTAAATGGCTCAGTGTATGTAATGTGAATTTCACCTCAAGAAGAAAAGCGCTTGCATGAAAACACATATGATTATATCCATAACTTTTAAAAACACAAAATTAAATAATATATTGTTTAGTTATACATAGATTTTTAAACAAATTTTGGCTGTACTGGGTCTCTGTTGCTGCACAGGTGCGGGCTACTCTCTAGCTGCAGTGCGCGGGTTTTTCATTGCAGTGGCTTCTCTTGTTGCAAAGCATTGGCTTTAGGGTGGGCTTCAGTATTCAGCTTGAGGGCCCCAGAACATGGACTTAGTTGCCCCTTGGCATGTGGGATTGAAAGGTTGTTGTTGAATCACGCGAATACACCGGGATTCTTGGCCCCCGGAGGAGAAGAATTCAATCCCGGGCCAGAGACGAGGCTTGATCGCTCAGAGCTTTTGTGTAATAAAGTTTTATTAAAGTATAAAGGAGATAGAGAAAGCTTCTGACAAAGGCATCAGAAGGGGGCAGAAAGAGTACCCCTCTGCTAATCTTCAGCTGGATGTTATATAGTCACTAGCAGTCTGTTAATGAAAGAAAGGAATGTCTTAAAATTCAGAATGGCACCAGGCCCCTCACCCATAAGATGCATTTTGGGATAATCTTGGCGCCAAATGGTTTCTCCTGGGCCATAAAATGATTAACTTGAATCTTGAAGAAGGGCAGACCACCATACAAATAGTTTCATTTACATAGATTAGGGGAACAATATCCATACTGGTTTGTCAAGTAGGTTCTGGGCCGAGAGGCGGAACCGACTTGGAGACAGAGTTTGAGGTAAAGGCATAGTACATTAGCATAGCTTAAGACGGACATTTCCATAAGAAAAAGGCAATGGTTATCTCTAGGCGAAACCAGGTGTCATTATGGCAGCACAGTATTTTAAGAGAAACCTCCCTTTAAATTTGTATAGAGAAGGAAAAAATATTGCTAGTTTGTTTCCTCCTGCCGCTTAAGAGAGATAAAAATGTCTGACACTTGCAGGCTATTTCCTCCATTTGGAGACCCCTGGCCTTCCTGCCTGTTACCCTCTCAGGATCTTCCTGGACCAGGGATCAAATCTGTATCCCCTGCATTGGCAGATGGATTCTTAAACACTGGACTACTAGGAAGTCCTTGTTATATATAGATGTTGCAAAAAGAAAAAGCCAACGGAATGAAAAACACAAAATTCCTGGTGGTGTTATCATCTGGTGGGGGAAAAAGAGCACCCAGTGTCTTCAATGGTATTAATGTTCTTTAAAAAAAATTTTTATTGGAGTATAGTTTATTTACAATTGATTTACAAATGTGTTAGTTTCTGCTGTACAGCAAAGTGAATCAGTTGTACAAATACATATATCCACTCTTTTTTAGTTTCTTTTGGAATGGATGGCTGGAGTTGTTGGAGGCTAAGCCTCTCTCTCTGTGTAATCTTTCACCGCAGACTTCTTCAATGATGGAGGAGGTATTATAAGATTGGAAACTGCAAGGCTGAGGCTAGACATCACACAGTGTCACTTACACAGTATTCCATTGGTTACGTCAAGTCATACAATGACTCCAGATTCAAGAATTGGGGAAATGGACTCCTATTCCTAATGTAACAAGCCAAAAAGAATTTGTGGCCATACTTAAACTACCATTGTGTCCCACAGCGTCAAGGGTTCTATTTTGTTATCCTTGGCCGTTCCTGGAAGAGTCATTGGCTACATCTTGCCTCCTTTGGTTAGAGCCTCACCCCGGTTCTCTAGCTTTCACATCTATTCTGTAAGCTTCTTGATATTTAACCAGTGAATTGTCTTTCTAGTTAAGTTTACCACAGTCTGTTTCTGAGACCAAGAATTCCAACTGCTACAGTTAAAAAGGATCAAAAAATCGTACTCTCACCAACAGTAATGAAGGTTAGACGATGACAGAACATTCTTTTTGGTTTTTGTTTTAACCTACACTCCTTTATACCCAAACTATCAATCAAACCCAAAGGCATTGTATTAGTTTCCTAGGGTTGCCATAACAAATTACCACTAACTAGGTAATTTAAAGGGGCTTCCCAGGTGACTCAGTGGTAAATAACCTGCCTGCCGATGCAGGAAACGTAAGAGATGTTGGTTTGATCCCTGGATCAGGAAGATTGCTTGGAAAAGGAAATGCAACCTGCTCCAGTATTCTTGCCTGGAAAATCTCATGGACAGAGGAACCTGGCAGGCTACAGTCCATGCACGCATGTTAAGTCGCTTCAGTTGTGTCCAGCTCTTTGCGACTCTATGGACTGTAGCCTGCCAGCCTCCTCTGCCCATGGAATTCTCCAGGCAAGAATACTGAAGTAGGTTGCTATGCCATCCTCCAGGGGATCTTCCCAACCCAGGGATCAAACCCACGTCTCTTATGTCTTCTGCATTGGCAGGCAGGTTCTCTACCACTACCGCCACCTGAGAAGCCTAGGTTACAGTCCTGCTGCTGCTGCTGCTGCTGCTGCTAAGTCACTTCAGTCGTGTCCTACTCTGTGGGACCCCATAGACGTCAGCCCACCAGGCTCCCCATCCCTGGGATTCTCCAGGCAAGAACACTGGAGTGGGTTGTCATTTCCTTCTCCAATGCATGAAAGTGAAAAGTGAAAGTGAAGTCACTCAGTCGTGTCCGACTCTTAGCGATCCCATGGACCACACCCTACCAGACTCCTCCATCCGTGGGATTTTCCAGGCAAGAGTACTGGAGTGGGTTGCCATTGCCTTCTCCGAGGTTACAGTCTATGGGGTCGCAAAAGAGTCAAACACGACTTAGCGACTAAGCAACAACAACTGGTAGCTTAAAACAACAGAAATTTATTATCTTACAGTTCTGGAGGCTAGAAGTCCAAACTTCAGGTTGATGTCCTTTGTGGGATCTGAGTGAGAATCTGTCCCATGCCTCTCTCCCAGCTTCTGGTGGTTGCTAGCAATTCTTACCATTTTGATCTTGTAGACAGACACAGCAATCTACTCTCTGCCTCCATCTTCACATGGCACTCTCCCCCTGTGTCTTCTCTTCCTACATTTTCCCTTTTTCATAAGGACACCAGTCATTGGATTAGGGCCCTTCCTAAACCAGTATGAACTCACTTTAACCTGCAAAGACCTTATTTCCAAACAAGGTCACATTCACTGGTACCAGAGGTCCAGACTTGAAGCTAATTTTTTGGAGGGGGACACAGTGCTACTCACAATAGGCAGAATAATGACTTTTCTAGATGTACAAAGATTTAGAAATTTCATTTCTTACATAGCTTTTTTCCTAGGGAATTTTAATGAATGACTACAGATGGTGACTGCAGCCATGAAATTAAAAGACGCTTACTCCTTGGAAGGAAAGCTATGACCAAGCTAGATAGCATATTCAAAAGCAGAGACATTACTTTGCCAACAAAGGTTCGTCTAGTCAAGGCTATATGGTTTTTCCTGTGGTCATGTATGGATGTGAGAGTTGGACTGTGAAGAAGGCTGAACACCGAAGAATTGATGCTTTTGAACTGTGGTGTTGGAGAAGACTCTTGAGAGTCCCTTGGACTGCAAGGAGATCCAACCAGTCCATTCTGAAGGAGATCAGCCCTGGGATTTCTTTGGAAGGAATGATGCTAAAGCTGAAACTCCAGTACTTTGGCCACCTTGTGCGAAGAGTTGACTCATTAGAAAAGACTCTGATGCTGGGAGGGATTGGGGGCAGGAGGAGAAGGGGACGACAGAAGATGAGATGGCTGGATGGCATCACTGACTCGATGGACGTGAGTCTGAGTGAACTCCAGGAGTTGGTGATGGACAGGGAGGCCTGGCGTGCTGCAATTCATGGGGTCGTAAAGAGTTGGACACGACTGAGCGACTGATCTGATCTGATCTGAAGAGGAAAGTAGCCCTAGTTTACTACTAGATTATATAGGAAACAATGCTTACCTAGTTGCAATATTATAAACACTAAGAACAGACATTTGACTTTCAGAATCAGCCTATAATCCTCTGCCATTCAGTATGGTGGAAGAGTTAGTGAATGTATCTAGTGAGAAATTGAAATTTTAATTAATTATTTTTGGGGGCTGTGGCACACAGCATGTGGGATCTTAGTTCCCTGACCAGGGATCGAACCCATGCCCCCTGTGGTGGAAGCATGAGGCCTTAACTGCTGGACCACCAGGGAATTTCTAACTGAGACTTTCCCTGACCTTCCAGTGATTAAGAATCCATGCTTCCACCACAGGAGCTGTGAATTTGATTCCCTGGTTGGGGAACGAAGATCCCAAATGTGGCATGGTAAGGCCAAAAAAGAAATACAACAAAAAATTAATTTTAAACAATCTAAAATTTAAGATGAATGCAATTCAGTTTTTGGAACACTTCTAAGTATACTTGTTTTAACTGGAGTTTGCAGATCTACTTTTCAGGTTGTAAAATTTTTTTAAATAGATCATGTATTTTTGATGAAAACTGAATGTTAAGATTTAGATATACTGTGAATACTGTGAGTGTAAAATACAATTCTTATTTAGAAGACTTAGTTTCAATAAAGAATGCAAAATTTTAATATTTTGTATCAAGAACGTGTTGAAATGATAATATATAGACATACTGGGTTAAATATATTATTCAAATTTATTTTCTCCACTTCCTTTTATTTTTTTATTAGACTACGGCCACTAGAAAATTATACATGTGGCTTGAATATTTCTTTTGGATGGCATTGCTATAAACAAAGCATGTGAAAAGTAATGATACAACAGATTGCTTACACAACAGAATCTGAACGTTATCCTTGATGATGTAAAGTTTCGCTTGCTAATGTTGGGAAGGACAAAAAGGAAAAAATTGGCGAATAGAAGTATACAGACACGGGGCTCCCCTGGTGGTCCAGTGGCTAAGACTTTACACTCCTAATGCAGGAGGCCTGGGTTCAATCCCTGGTCAGGGAACTGGATCCCACATACTGCAACTAAGACCTGGCACAGGGAAATAAATAAATAAGCACTTAAAAAAGAGAAGCGTACAGACACAATATCCTCATCTCAGAGAACAAGGCTTTAAGAAACCTTGTCTTGATGTGACAGAATGAGAAACAGAGAGTCCAATGTGTAAAGTCACGAAGTGAGCAGGTGGTTATTACTAAACATAATGATATGATTATTTACAGCAGGTAGTCTGTATGTAATATCACGATACAGTTATGTAAGCATATTATTTAGACATATGGAAACAAATGCCCGGAGAATAGTTAGAAGAGGAGGCCTCTGAGGAGGGGCCTCAGGGTAAGGAGTCAGGGAGGCTGGGAGGCTGGGAGGCTGCCGCTCCACATTAGAAGTCTTTCTGAATCCTGCGATTTTTTTGGGAAAAAGTTTTCAAATACTTATCTTGGTAACAACCTTAAAGGAAAAAAAGAAAAAAGAAGAAATTCAACTCCTGAGAGATTTCAAGGGGTGACTACACCAAATATTCACTTTTGTCAAAATGGTAAATTCTCTCTGACCAAAAAAAGGTTCCAGGGCTTCTCTGGTGGCTCAGACGGTAGAATCTGCCTGCATTGCAGGAGACCCAGGTTCAGTCCCTGGGTTGGGAAGATCCCCCTGGAGAAGGGAGTGGCTACCCACTACAGTATTCTTGCCTGGAGAGTCCCATGGACAGAGGAGCCTGGTGGGCTACAGTCCATGGGTTCAGAAAGAGTTGGACATGACTGAGTGACTAAGTCACGTCCTTGCCTTCTGGATCTCCTGTTCCTCCACAGCAGACTTGGCACATGGCCACCGCTCCCTCACCCTCCTGTCCCCTTGAGCTTAAATCCATACCTCCTTTGTCAGCCTGACTCTGTGTGTGTTGGTGGGGGTGGGGAGTTTGTCAAGAGGCCTGTGCAGAGGAGGTCACAATGCATTCTCTGTGATGAGGCCCCGGATATAACTGGGCCAGTGTGAAAGACCTCATTGGACACCAGTCTCCCTGGGAGACCACCGAGCTCACCAAGTGACACCTCTCCTGTCCTTTCAGCCTTGAGCCCAGGCCTTGGCAGGGTTCCTTCCAGTGCTTAGCAGGTGGCTGAGGAGGTGAGAGGTAAGGTGTTGGGAGGGTGTGTGGTGTGAAGGGTTGGAGAAGGAATGGAAGTTTCTAGGACAAGGGATGCTGGGGATGTCTGATGACCCCAGCCCTTTCTCCTTCCCACTACATGATGTCAGAGCCAATCTACTGCCTGCTGGGGCACCAGCGTCTGGGCCAGAGATGAGGGTTCGATATCTGAAGCTGCATCTTGTGGCTGATGGTCTTCCTTCTGGACCAGAAGTCTAGCCAGAATGACCTTCGTAAGATGCCCGGAAATCACTCAAAGACCTGCGACTGCCCCCAGAACTCTTTAAGAAAGTGTATCTGTTCATCTGAGGTCCATGAGAGCTCCACCTGCCTCGGCATTCCCGTAGAGTCTGTCTGGTTTGACGAACGCTTTGAGATGGACGTTGAGCCCTTGATGAGGTCAGAAGTGCCCATGTCCTTTGATGCTTTGCTATTGTGGTTGGTCAGTGCACATTCTTGGTCTCTGTCCAGTCCCCACCCCCAACCCCAGGCCCTGGCCGTCTCTCTCTCTGGGGTTAGTGGCCCCAGGCTCTAACCTTCTTCTATAGGTGGTGGGAGCCTGGGAAAACCCCCTATATCTCTCCCTCCTGCATTCCTATGAACTTTAGGGCATGGAGTCAGAGGAGTTTGGGAATCAGAATCAGCAGCCACCCAAAGGGCCTTCCACACACCCACTGGACCGTGTGGGGTGCTGGACTTGTGCAGTGGTTGGAAACTCAAAGTTCCTATTGGACTCTGGCCTTGGCCTAAAGATTGACCAACATGATGTGGTCCTCAGGTGAGTGCAGGGTGAAAGGTGGAGACCAGGAAGGTCACGACAAATCCTCCTCCTCCCCAAAACGTCTATCCTGCTTTTCTCTCCAGGATGAACCAGGCACCTGTCCAAGGCTTTGAGGCGGACGTGGGAAGAAGGACCACTGTGTGCGTTACATACCCCGAGATAGACAGCCCTCAGGACCCTGGTGCCCAGCTGCTGCTGCTTCCTCTGAATTCATCTGGTCTGAAGTGCGTCATGGACATAGTGCAGAGAGACAGCATCATTCAGAAGGCAGAAAATCCTGGGTATGGTGGTGGAGGGTAGGACATTGTAAGGAGGATAGTGGGAACTCTGGAGAGACCCTTGCTATCTATCAGGGCACCCCCCAGGCTTACCTAAGTTTGGGGACGGCTGTGTCAAATGATGCTGAAACTCCCCCACCTCAATCTTGTTTTAGATTTCGGATAGTCCAGGTCACCCGTGGAAGTAATGAGAAGGAAGACAAGGTGAGGGACCCAGGAGGGAAAAGGGGAAGGAGTAAAATGCAGTGAGTCGGGTTGGGCGGCCACTGGATGGACATCATGTCACCACCCTCCTCCATCTCCCCAGGTCTCAGTGATCAGCCTGAGCTTCCTTTAGTACATCCAGCAGAGATGGCTGGGAAAACATGGTCACTTTCCATCTCTGGGGTTCATAACTCTGTTGTATGCCTTGCACACCTGTGACCAGGTATAAGACGCGGTCTGCAGCTCATAGAACTTCATCCCTTTGCCACTAAAAGTGTTTGTTTTCCCAGGGACTTTAGGTTAAGCCCAAAGTTGTCTGGCTGGTTTTCAAGATCCTGCGTGGTCTGACCCTTCCACTCCCCTCATCTCTACCAGCACTCTCTATGGGCTTCTCGGTTCCCTAAACATCTGCCTTGGGCCTTTCACATGCTGTTCCCCTGCCTGCAGTGCCCTCCTCTTGTCTCCCCAAGGAATCCTCTCTTTTCCTTCAACATGATGAGAATCAACTCTCTTTCCTGGGCTCTGTGTGTTCAGAGTCTTCCCTGGGGAAGGTGAGCTCTGTTCTTCTCCCAGCTCCAGGAAACAGCCTGTCGCCCTTCACGTTAAGTGAATGTTTGGTGAAGGAATGCTCAGTGGGTGTGGAGGCAGCCTGGGATCCAGCCTGCTACCCCAGAGCCTTCTTCTCTCTTACCCCATCTCCCAGGTATCCTTGTTTGGTTTTGGGACAGACCAGCTCATGAGGTGGTCCCATTACTGGGATGATAAATATTGGTTCAAGACCAACACGCACAGTTTTAAAGAAGAGCAACAGGTCATCCTTAAGCTGCAGTGTGAGGGGAAGGTTGCTGTTTACAACTGAGATGGCCTCCAGCCAGTTCAGCCCACTGGAGGCCCCCGGAGGCTGACAGGGGGTCAAGAGGACTCTGAGTGTCAGAGAGGGATAAGGGCTTCAGAAGTACCCTGGATGAAGATCACTCTGCTAGGAAACCCCACATGGTGACATTAAAGGACTACTTTCTCTTCTAGATTCTCAACAGTGAACATTTCATTATGTCACATATATATTTTTACCTTATCAAAAAGTAAAATTAAATGAAAAAGAGGAAAAAGCAAAGCCTAAAGTTGAAAACACATTAAGTGAACCCAACTATACATCAAATTGCTAACACAATCACCAGGGAAAGAGGTAAAGTTCCTTTAAAATTCAATACACTGTATATCCCTTGTAGCATAGATTCTGTGGACAAAAAGAACCACAAAGAAATTTTAAATTTTGCTCAGTAGACTTTTATTATAATACTGTAATATTTTAATTTATTATAATATTATAAACTATATAATAAATATCATACAATAAATACGTAATTTTATTAATATTATTAGGAACCAAATACAAAATCGGACAGGGAGAGTAAAACCCCTGGGACATTATAAATTCAAACAGGAAATATCACTGTGAGCTCAATTTTATGTTATGTTTTATGGTAAAATATACATAAAAATGGTCATTTGAAGGTATACAGTTCAGTGGCATTAAGTATATTCACATTGTGTGCAACCACTCCCATCTCAAACTCACAGTTTTCAAAATACGTTGTCTGTGAGTCCAAAAGCCACACTAACATCCCAGAGACAACGATCAACTCTGGAATGTGGATTTCATTTTCTAAATACTTTTCCCCACTAATCTAAAAGTTTCAGGCCTGGACGAGAAAAGTACAAGGAAAACCTGCACAACAAATATGGGACAATTTGAGCATCAAAAATAGCAACTGTCACAGATGAGTCACAGTAGATATATAAAAAATCCTTGAGTCCATATTGACACTCAGAGAGATATCAAAACAATCAGAGGAAACTATTATATTAAATGGGAGTGGGGGAGAAGCATTTATCTTGCCTTTTTGGTAGAAACAGTATTCAAGGTGAGCCAAGAACCTGTCAATGAGGGTTTTCAGTCACTGGGTATCCAAAACACACCCACTCCGTTCTTACTTTGGCCGCCCCACAACCACACATAACCTGACAAGATGAAAACATCCCTGGTACAGCTGAGAGCATGTTTACCTGCTCCCCTAAGGGCACAGAGGTGTGCTCAGTGTCTGGCTCAGAGCTAGAGCTCAAGAATTCCCAAAGGTGTGGGCAGTGCGCTTGTCACCATCTTGTTGCAGATAACTGGACCCATATGGCATTGTATAATCATCATTTAGAGGAATAAAGTTATCCACGATGAAAGCAGAGTTTAAAAAACTGGTTGCCCGCCTGGAAAGTGATTAGAAAAGAATGGAGTGGGAAACTGCTGCCTTCTTTTCTATTTCATTTTTAACCATGTGTGTGCAGTTGTTTCCTTGGAAATAAATGAAATCAAGGGTATTCCCTGGGTCCAGGGATTCCCTGATGGCTCAGATGGTAAAGAGTCTGCCTGCAATGCAGGAGACCTGGATTTGATCCCTGGGTCAGGAAGATCCCCTGGAGAAGGAAATGGCAACCCACTCCAGTATTCTTGCCTGGAAAAATCCCATGGATGGAGGAGCCAGGCAGTCTACAGTCCATGGGGTTGCAAAGAGTCGAACATGACTGAGTGACTTCACTACAGGTTTAGGACACCACAATTTTACTGCTGCAGCCCTGGGTTCAATCCCCGACCAAGGAACTAAGATTCCACAAAGTGAAAATGAAGTCGCTCAGTCGTGTCCGACTCTTTGCGATCCCATGGACTATAGCCTACCAGGCTCCTCCCTCCATGGGATTCTCCAGGCAAGAGTACTGGAGTGAGTTGCCATTTCCTTCTCCGGGGGATCTTCCCAACCCAGGGATCGAACCTGAGTCTTCTGAATTCCAGGCAGACGCTTTAACCTCTGAGCCACCAGGGAAGCCCGATTCCACAAAGCTCGTGACAAAAAAGCGAAAGCAAACAGAAAAACTACCCCCACCCCCAAAGTTTGGTTGGATAGAAATTTACTTTAACCACATTATATTTTCTTGTAGGTTCTTTGCTCAAGAGGGAACAAAGGCCCTCCTTTCCCCTCTCTGCCTCATACTTGACAAGTTCGTTTTGGGAGTAGCCAGCACCCCCTCACGGAGAAGGCAATGGCACCCCACTCCAGTACTCTTGCCTGGAAAATCCCATGGACGGAGGAGCCTGAAAGGCTGCAGTCCATGGGGTCGCTGAGGGTTGGACACGACTGAGTGACTTCACTTTCACTTTTCACTTTCATGCATTGGAGAAGGAAATGGCAACCCACTCCAGTGTTCTTGCCTGGAAAATCCCAGGGACAGGGGAGCCTGGTGGGCTGCCATCTATGGGGTCACACAGTCGCACATGACTGAAGCGACTTAGCAGCAGCACCTCCTCAGAGAGGCACCACACCAGCCTTTCTTGCCTTTTTCATTCCTGTGCCCATTGTACATGATTTCCATGCCCTCCCTTGTCAGCTGGACCCTGGGCTGAATGCCAAGGTGAAGGCAGTCTTACCCACAAAGCCTATATGCAAAAGCTCACAGTGTGACCTGTGCGGTGGGGTCCCTGATACTACTGGGCTAGCATGAAGGATCCCGCTGGGCATCAACCCCTTTTCCTCTGCGGAGGTCACAGGATACACCAAAAGCACCTCTCCCCTCCCTCCTCTCAGCCTCCAGCAGAGCACCCTGCAGGGCTCAGCAGGTGGCTGGGGTGGTGAGAGATATGTTATAAGGAGGTGTGGTGAACAGGGTTGAGGAAATGATGGAGGCCATGGGGCAGTGGATACTGCTGGAGTCTGTGGCCACAGCTTCCTCCTTTTCCAGTGCCTGCTGTCTGAGTCAGCCTGCCTCTTGGCCTGTGAGTTGTCCCATGGATAGGAATGAAGCCTTCATGATGGGCTCTAGGTTGGCATGCTGCCTTGATGGCTCACCTGTGCCTGGTGCTTCTGCTCTTTGGTCGGAAAAGTCTCACCTGATGGGCTAGCTGGTACAACTCCCAGAGTGGCCATTGGTCCCAGGACCCACAGATGTAGCCCTTGACGCCACATACCCAGTGTACCCAACTGGCTTGGCAAACACTTTGAAAGGGCCCTGAAGCCCGCTCTTCCTCCAACATGTTCTGTGATGGTCTTCCTGGCCAGTGAGTCTCCTCCTGGCACCCAGGTCATGCTGAGTTTCTCTGCCACCAGGCCCTGGAGATGAGCTCCTCCTTTCAGTATGTGTTGTGAAGTTCTGTGACACACAGGTTTGATGAGTATTTGTCAAATGAGTGAAAAGTTGGATTAGGAGCAGGGGGGAAGCAAGCAGCCCATTTGATGTCATCCATTGGATTTTCCCGTTTGGGCTTGGGTGGACTAGCTGAAGAGGTGGCCGTGTATACAGGGAGGAGAGCTAGAGCCGAAGACTCTTGCATGGCTTGCAAAGCACCTTGCAACGGCAGAAGGCGAGAGATTCCACCAGCTCATGTATGAGACAACTCTTAGCCAGCAACCAGCCTCAGACTCTTGGTAGGATTGGAATATGAAGAACAGGAGAGGGAATGACAGGGAACCAAGACAGGGGGTGCAGGAACACTGTACGGGTTATCAAGCCCTGAATAAGAGCTTCCCCTGACTCCTGCACCCCAACTAGTAGCAGTAAATAACTAAAGAAGAGTTAAATTTAAATACACATTCTTACCCTCTCCTGCCTCCACACAGATGACCACTAGCTGGGAACAGAGAGTGCCCGAACTCAGATGGACACATGACTGCCTTCCCTCATATCTCTCCTCTGACCATTGATCCATTCAAGGGGGTCAACTCTTTGCTTCCAAGTCCTTCCACCTGTGCCAAGCTTCAGGTGCTACAAAGGCATATAAAGAGCTGGGGACGTTAGTGACAAAGGACTAAGAAGAAAGAGGTCCTAGGGCTTCCCTGGGGGTCCAGTGGTTAAGACTTCGCTTTCCAGTGCAGGGGCTGTGGGTTCGAACCCTCAATGCAGAGGTGTGGGTTTGATCCCTGGTTGGGAAGCTAGGACCCCACATGCCTTGGGGCCAAAAAAAAAAAGAAGGAAAAAAGATGTCATAATGTCCACTCCATACTGGGCTGCCAGTGTATCAGGCAAGACTCTCAGCTGGGCCAGAGAACACAGTCCTTTTTTATCTGGAGAAGCCTCACTCCTCGCCTTCACCTCCGTCAGGGTCTAGGCAAACCCCTCTGGTCCCAGGAGCATAGAAAGTAAACTGCAGGGGGTCAGGGCCTTGAGACCCCTTGTTCTTATCTTTCCTTCTCCCTTGCCTGCTTTCTCAGCTTCCTGAGCAGAGCTAAGCTGCACCCCAGGATCAAGGGGTTGGGGGAGGGATCTCATGGCTCAGAGAACCCTGATGGCCCCTGCTCCTTCCTCCTCCCTGCCTCTGCTCACCATCCCCCAGGCTCTGCAGGACTCAGCATTTCCATATTGCTCAAGTAGTCCCTTCCTCAGCCATGCGAGTGAGTAGGTGGTCAGTGGGACAGGAAGTAGGAGGTGAGGTGTTGGGGGGAACAGCTAAAGGCCTCACGTGTCCTAAGATTAAACAACTAAACCAACTAGCTGCCCCAGGGTCTGGTTCCGTGAGCTGAGATGAGAGTAAAAAACCCTCAGATGCTCAGTCACGTCCGACTCTTTGTGACCCCACAGACCCACCTCCACTTCTATGCTGGCACACAGGGGTGAAGTGGTGAGTGGTCTGTCTCTTCTCCATGGGTATAAATGCTGGGAAACCTAACCCAGGTGCAGCCGGCCGAGGAGGAGCTATTCCAGCTGATACACAGGTCACGGCCATACCGAGTCCTGTTCATGCCTGTCCTGGGCTGTACGGTGGGGAATTCGGGATTACCATTGATGAGCACTGCATTGCACTCTGGGAGAGCAGGTGGGAGGGTGGTAAGTAGTGTGAGGCTGAGCCCCAGCACCTCCCTGACATTATCCTTTCCTATCTCTGCAGAATGAACCAGGCTGCATGTCTAGGCTCTGAGAACAGCGTGGGCAATGGAATCTCCCTACACATACCCCACCGGAGAATGCCCTCCACCTGGAGGAATGCCCATGTTCTCCTGGAGTCAAAGCCTCCGGAGCTAGTGTGGGCTGCAGAGGGCATGAGCCAAGATGAAAGGGCTCCTTTCCTCAGCTGGAGACACAGAGTTGGAGCAGACAGCCCTCAGCCTTTAGGTGTAAGTGTTGATCTTGTCCTCACTCTGCAGTCTGATCAGACTCTCCCCACCGTCTTCACCGTCAGTGTATACTACCAGCTTTCCCTTCTCTACTTCATGCCAGGCAGCTTTTTCAGCCTTTAAGTTGCTGCTAGTCCCACATGGGGAAGCAGATGAGCAAAGTTAATTAGGTTGCGATGTGGTAACTGTTGCTCTTACATGCAAAGCATGAAGCGCAAGAGAACAGGGTGCAGCCCTCACCAGACCCAGCGCACCCTGCAAACAAGAACATTGCCCAGACTCCGACTCAGTTCTCACGTCCTCTGCTCTTAGGACTCTGGGGCCTTGAGCAGCTGCTATCAACGCAGAAAAGGAGAAGGCAGGATGGAGGGTGGGGATTTGTGGATGGAGAAGACCCACATGCTCAGCTCTGATCTCCATTCCCCTAGGTTCTGGAGATCAATCACACCATCCTCAAGTGCACCCTTGAGAACCGGCTGGAAGATGAGACAGTGAATTCCCATCCGCCAGATTCACTGCACTTGTTATGACCTGTTGCACGTGACAAGAAGGAAAAGGGACCTCTGGCCTGATGCCCTGGAGCAAGGTGGGGTGCTGCCCCAAAGACCCATACGCTTTCCTCCACGCTTCTCCAGATCGGATCTCTGGGTTTGGAGCAGATGGGAAGAGCAATTGGCTCCATGACTGGTAGGACTATCCAAACAGATGACCCTACTGTTGGCTAAACAAAGTGTATTATAGGGACTTCCCCAGTGTTCCAGTGGTAAAGAAACCACCTTCCAGAACAGGGGATGCAGGTTTGATCTCTGGTTGGGGAATCAAGATCCCACATGCCCTTTGGCAACTAAGCCCATACTCTACAACTACTGAACTTGAGCTCTGGAGCTACAACTAGAGAGGAAAATCCCATGTGTTGCAACTAAGACCCAACACAGTCAAATAAATAGATATTAAAAATAAAAATGTGTTCTAGGAAGTTGGAGCAGAAAAGCATACACAAGCTAAGAAGGTGAAAGCAAGATGACAGTTAATAATTGAACAGAGGACTAAGCCTGATGGAATATCTGCTGGAGAGGGGAGCCCCAGGCCTGACATCCAGAGTGGGGTGAGGGGCTATTGAGGATTGGATGGGGAGGCAGAAGCAGGTATAGATTAACTATTTACTGGATGAAGACTTAGCTTGGCTGCCTCCAAAATGCCTTTCATGTGCTGGAAACTCTCTTCCTGGTCCCAGAAGGTGTATGGGGCTTAAGGCCTCAGCTTACGACCTATAGATAATGGAACTGAGAAGAAACTCCAAGGCAGACAACAGGGTCCCTCTGTGAGCCTCTAAGCTAGAGAACCAGAGTTGGGGACCAAACAAAGTTAAGGAACCTAGAGAAATCAAGCTTGTCCCTGAGAACTTCTAGAGTAGAAAAGGCCAGGTAAGGATCCTGAGCCACGGGGAATCTGACTAGAGGTGGGGACCAGCCGGCATCTTGGGGGCTCCAGATTTAGCTCTGTGGGGGGGAGGGGGTGGTTAAACTGTAACTTTTTACTGAGCATCCGTGTTGAGTCCCATGCATGGGCTTTGAAACCAAGCTCCAGCAGTGGCAAACACCCTCCTTCCCACGCTGTGTGGTGCGATGGGATGTAATGGGGCCTGAGCCTTGGGGTAAACAGGTCTGGGGTACTGTGGTGCCGATCGCAAACCTCCCCACTCTTAGCCGGCCTTAGCTCCATTCCCAGGCTTAGGTAAGAGGAACCCGATTATGGTTGGAGGGCCAGAGGAAGGTCATGCCTGCTTCTCTGAAGAAGACTGTTCTCTTAGGCTTTGATGAAGCTGCCAATACTAGGCCTTAAGCCTACGCACTGCCTCCACCAAGGTCAGGCCACAAGTGATGAGTCCTGCCATTGTCCATCCTCCTTCCTGGTTTGACCCATGGCTGGACTACAGAGGACCAGAGTCGGTTGCATCTGATATGCCCCGAAAGGGACACCCTCAGGACACTCACCCAGCACAGAAGGGGAATGAGGCCAGATAGAACTTCTGAACATGACGACTGACTTTAGCCAAAAGCCCATTCAGTGTTTCTGAAGCCCAGACCAAGTTTTAAGTCAAGAACATATGACGATTCCTCATTACCCCGAGTTCAAATCTAGATCCCCAAGGCCCCCCCTCATCCCCCTCGCTGCCCATCCCACAGGGCAGACCAGTCTTCTCACCAGAATGCTTGGCCACCCACCTGAGTCCTCTCCAGCCTTCGAGGGCCAGTTCACACCTTCCTGCCTCAGGCCCGGGCATTTCTACAGCACTTCTAGGCAGCACACAGAACTGACTCTGACTCAGGGATGGGCGTCTGCCTGGTCCTGTCAACAGGGCTCAAGCTTCCTGTGGACAGGGGCTCTGTCTTGTGAGCCTTCTGCAGCTCGTCTCTGTCAGAATGCAGGCAGATGACAAATTCATGCCGCCTGACAGGAATCTTTAGTGAAGCCTTCCTTAACAGATCTCTTGATGTACTGCTGTTTCCCAGCTATACTGTAAAGACAGCAGCAGAGAACAAATGCCAAGACCCAGGGTTTATTACTGAAGGGGGAGGTGACAGAGGGTGAGGGGCTGGATAATGAGTTCTCTGCGAGAGGCTACAGATACCCACTTGGCCAGGGCAAGGCATTCTCGGGGTGACTGCAGGTTGGCAACAAGTGTTGTGTCCTCATTCCCCTGGGAGTCGGGGCCTGCCCCCAGCCTTGTGGGTTTCCTCCCCTCTTCCTGGGAATGTCCGCCGACCTGGGGCTCCCAGGTTGGGTCACAGAGCCAGAACTTGTTCTGGCCAACTGCAACTGTGTGGAGCGGCCACAACCCACTCTACCGCCATCTTGTCTGTCTGCGTGCTCCCAGGCTGTGGCTGCTACCTGGAGGCGCCTTGAGCAGGGCTGGGGCTGGGGCACAGCAGGATGGGCCCGGGCGATGTCAGGCTTTGAGTCAGGGACTCATCCAGCTTGCGGGTCTCGGCCTCCAGGACAGTGGCCTCGGGGGCCTGGGCCACGGCCAGGAGGGAGTGAGAGAGGCTGTGGTGCAGGCCCGCCAGCTCACGGTTCGTCTGCACCGAGCGGGCGATGTAGTCCTGCTTCTGCTTCCGCTCCAAGGCCAGCTGGGCTCGCAGGAGGGCCACCTGGGGGGCAGGAAAACCAAGAGGGCAAGAGCCATGGAGGACCCTGAAGCTGCCTACCCCCTCCTTGCTTGGCTCCTGTGGCTCTTGTCAGACCAGCCTTTGAATCAACTCCACACCCATGAATCTCAGGATTAGGCTTTACAGTATATAGGGCAAGGGCTGTTGGGAATCAGAGAATCCAGTGATTGTCAATCCTGGCTGCACAGGAGGCTCAAAGAGGGAGCTTGTAAAAAAACAAAACTATTCATGTGTTTACATGTAATAAAATGCCCAGATTTTAAGTACATTTTAACATATTTCCTAACATACATATTCATGTAAAACTACTATCTCAATCAAGATACAGAACGGTTTAATTGCTGTAGAAAGCTCCATCATGCCCCTTTGGGAGATTTTAAGAAACATTCTGACTTAACTAGACAAGATGAGGCCTGAGCATCAGTAATTTTTTTCAAAGCTCCCCAGATGATTCTAATGTGTATAAGGGTTGAGAATCACTGACTGATCCATTTCTCAGATGGGTACACTGAGGTGGAGTTATTGGGAGCTCAGGGCACACTCAGGATGAGGGTGAGGCAAGAGAGGCTCCTCGTCGAGTGCAAAACTTCAGGAGGTGCTCCAGGTCCAAAGGGAGGCCTGCCCTGCCTCATCCTAGTCTGGGCCTGTCTCAGCGATATCTTTATATGAGTCTAACAGAATTCAAAGTGAGAGCTTGAGGTATAGTCAGGGCCTTCCAGTAGTGACTACTGATTTCTGGCACAGGTTCTGAAATCAGAACTTCATAGTTTTAATTACTCCTGGGCCTTGCAAGACAGGGTGAATCTTCAGGTGAGACCTCAGAGGCAAGAAGGCACTTGAAACAGGTTCCTGGAGCTTGACCTGAGCTCTGGGGTATGGATCCTGGCGCCTGTGCCAGGCTGCTCTGCCTGGTGTGCTGATGACAGTCCTGCCTGCAAGCGTGCATGTGAGGGCGGAGGAGGCCCGGGTGCTTCTGCTTGGTTCAGGCTGTCCTGTGAGAATCCTCTGTCTGCTCCTCAGCCTTCTTCCCTTCCCTTTCTCAGTAGGCGGTCTGGGGCCTGGAGCGTACTTTCTTCCCCGCTCCCACCCTAAGCATAGGAGAGGTTAAGTGCACTCAGTGTAGTAGGTAGAGCTGGGACGGCTCTGCTTGCCTCCCATGGGGTCTGCAGTTCTTTGAGGCACGAACTATCTTCCCCCTCCCTGCTGGACACGCACGAGGGACCAAGCACATAGCAGACACCAAAGCCTTGCTGTCCGAGTACCAGGGAGGGAAAGAGCCTTAGAAGATGGAACCTTCTGGAACGTACCTCTTTCTGCAGCTCAGCCACGTGCGTGGCATCCGAGGAGACCTTCTGTCCTCCTCTTCCATCCTGGGGGAAACAAATATTGTTCCAGGGGAACAGGCCTTCCATCCGGGGTTTGTGCAGGCCTCCCACAATCCTGGGGCACCAGGGCCTGGGGGCAGGAGAGGCCTCAGAGGGTCTAAACCAAACCAATGGGCAACGCCCATGGAGACTTGATGCCAAATGTCCCAGAGGTTTGGATGGGATTGGCTTCTTTGAGGCACCTCATTTAAAGTACACCGCACATCTGCCTCGTGCTGGTCCTGGGCAGCGCGTGAAGGATGCAGAGGGGAAGTGGGACAAGGGCCCTGCCCTTGGGAAGTTCTCTTTAAAGGAAGGGGGATGGAGGGCTGGGACGTGCTCAGCCACTAGGGACAGTCCCTGCCTGCCAGGCTCCAGGACTGTCGACTGATGGGCATAACTCAGTCAAAAGAGTGGTTTGCGGTGTCTTCCCCTAAATCCTTCTGGCCACAGAAAAGATTGAGGGCAGGAGGAGAAGAGGGTAACTGAAGATGAGATGGTTGGATGGCATCACTGACTCAATGGGGAAGCCTGGTGTGCTGCAGTCCTTGGGCTTGCAAAGAGTCAGACGCGACTTAGTGACCAAACGACCACCAGGAAACACCTTGGACCCATATCTTGTTAATTCAGTATTGCAAAGGGCAAGGAAGTCTAAGAGGTCCACGAAGCTGCTATTGAGCCCCTAGGTACATCGGGGTGTGGCAAGCACCACACACTGGGAGAGACCAGAAACCCATGAGCTCTGCTCCCAGGAGCCTGAAGCACTGGTCTTGGGGCAGATGGACTGAACATCAGCAAAGGCTGCTCAGAAGGCAGGGCTGCCAGCCTTGATTCAAGGCCCAGTCACTGACGTTGGGCCTCTTTCCTGGGTCAGAGACAGTGCTAGGCGGGGCACAGCCTGGTCAGGACGGGCCCTCTGGACTGGCTGAATCAGCTTCTTGCCTTGGATACACACTGCAGAGGACTGTTTCTGGTGGCCGGGCTTGGGCTCTCCGGAAGCTGCAGTCAATGAAAATGGACAAACCTGGGGTGTGGGGGACGGTGTTGTGGCTCCACTGCTCTCTAGGACCCCTGCCCTCGACGCGCGCATGGACTCCCTCTTCAGTTTCCTCCGCTCTCGCTCCACCTGCAGAGGTTGGGTATGAGTGAGAGCCCAGGGCTTGGGCTTGGCTCTGGGCTGCAGCTGAGCTGCCTTTTTGGGGAGCAGGCTGGTGTGAGGGGTGTGGTGTGAACATAAGGGGGCGTGAGAAGCTGAACTGCGTGGAGGAGAGTCTGTGCTGGGACAGCCCTGAGCGCACAGTGCTGCTGCAACAGAGGACGTGGGGCCAGCCTCCTGGGCTTCCAAGCAGGGCCAGCAAGTCTTCTGTAGAACTTGAGGCACTGTGGGCAATTCAATCTTTGTCACAAATACTGGTGCATCCCCACTTAACTTTATTTTCAGAAATGGAGAGCAGGCCAAATCTGGTCCTGGGCTATCGTTTTCAAACCCCCTGCTCCGGGGGCTGCAGGAGAAGTGGGGATGTGCACCTTTCTTCAGACTGGGAGCAGGAGCCAAGGACTGGAGTCACCCACCTGCTCCAGGGTGGTCCGCAGCTGGGCGTTGTGGTGCTGCAGCCGGCTCCGGTCAACCTCCAGCTGCGCCACCGCTCGCTGCAGGTGTTCAAGCCTCTGCTCCCAGCGCTGCTTCTCCTCTGCCTCAGGACTCGGCTCCATCTTCACCTCTGAGACCTGAAGGAAAGAGACCTGTCAAGCTCACCAGGGCAGCCCCTGAGACAGGGGAAGGCGGGGGAGCTAGACAGAGGGCAAAGGATGAACCAGGCAGGTGTGCGATTCAGGGACCCAACTCTCAGGGGAAGGGGACAAGCCCCTGGACAGGCACTCCCTCCCGGGCCATCTGTTCTCCAGGCCCCCAGCTCACCTCTCCCAGTCGGATGCCGGGCTCTCCTCCAGGCCCCTGTTCTGCTTGGCTGGTCAGGCCCAGGCTGTGGAGTCGCTCCTTCTCCAGAGCTTGTCTGGTGAGCTCTAGTTCGTCCTGGGACATCAAGGTGCAGAGCAAGTCACATCATGGTGACCGCACATTCAGAAAGTGAGAGGAACATCCGCATGTCCACTCCACCCTCCATCGTCAACAATCTCATCAGGTTTATAGTCTTATTTTTCTTGGCACCTCTCAGCTATTCTAGTGCAGAACCTTCATTTTACAGACGGATAAAACAAAGGAACAGAGGAGGATCTTCCCAAGGATACACTGTGGTCTAGGACTAAAATCTGTCTCAGTTTATTTATTTTTATTTTTTGGCCATGTTGCATGGCTTGCAGGATCTCAGTTCCCCAACCAGGGGTTGAACCAGGGCCATGGCAGTGAAATCCCAAGCACTAAACCACCAGGGAACTGCCTGGACCTGTCTCATTTTAGATCTTGCCTAAGCTAAGTGACAACTGAGAGCACTAGGAATCACGCAGAGGTGGGAACTGTGTCATCGCTTACTGGCTATGTGACTTGGGTCAAGATAGGAGCTCTCTCCAGACCCCAACCACCTTTGTAAAATACAAAGCGTAGATCAAGCCTCTGGGGTTAAACCTTTTTGGATAAATGGGAAGACTAGTGTTTAGATTATTTTCTAGACGCTTGAGGGTTCATAAATAGCGAAGGTCAAGAGGGGAGACAGAGAAGAGAAGCAGATAGTCTACTTGTGCGTGGTGGCCGTCTAGGAGGGAGGAGAAACTCAGGAGTATGAGGCCATGCTTGAAAGTCAGCCTGCTTAGGTCTAATCCAAGTTCTGCCCTTCATGAGCTGGATGATCACCGACAGGTTACTTAACCTCTTTTACGGGTTATTCCTCAACTATAAAATGAAGATATTAACTGTTCCTGCGTCTCAGGGTTGTTGTAGAAAAAGAAAGTGAGAGAACAGTGCCTGGCATGTAAAATGCTTAAAATAAAAACTGATGCTGAAGAGATGGTAACTATATACAATGGAATGCTTTTGAATGGATAAAGAAGATGTGGTAAATATATACAATGGAGTGTTACTCAGCCATAAAAAGAATGAAACAATGTCATCTGCAGCAACATGGACAGCCTTAGTAAGTAAAGCAAGTCAGACAGGTAAAAACAAATATATCACTTATACTTAGAATCTAAAAAAATGATACAAATGAATTTATTTACAAAACAGAAGCAGACTCGCAGATACAGAAAGCAAACTTACGGTTACCAAAGAGGAAAGGGGGAAGAGGGATAAATTAGGAATTTGGGATTAACAGATACACACTACACTATTATATATAAAATAGATAAACAAGGATTTGCTTGTATTACACAGGGAACTATATTCACTATCTTATAATTACCTATTAATACAAGGGAAAAGAATCTGGAAAAGAATATAGGTATATTCAGTTATATATATATATATATATATATATATATATATATACACACACACACTCTGCTATGTACCTGAAACATTGTAAATCAACTATACCTCAATTTTAAATAATAATGCTACTGGGACTTCCCTGGTGGTCCAGTGGCTAAGACTCCTCGCTCCCAAGGCAGGGGACTCAGGCTTAATCCCACACGCCACAACTAAGGCCTGGCCCAGCCAAATAAATACTGTGACGCTACTATGAAGCGGGCTCCTTCTGAAAAACATCCTTGAGTATTTTGGGAATGGGGGTACCAACCTGAACTCCATTACTGAGTAAACGGCTCAGTAATTCCCAAGTATAGAAGGTGCCTTCCCGCCCACCTATGTACCTGACTTTTTTCTGTGCCGGTAAGAACAGGCCTAGAAATAGGAGAGGAGTCGCACTTACTGAAAGCTTCTTTCTTGGGCACTTTATTCATATTATTGCTTTTTGGACTCAAAATGGCTGTATGGGGCTGATATCATTCCATATTTTATCAATGAGAAAAACGAGTCAGAGAAGAAAAAGCACTTACCCCAGGTCACACAGCTACTAAACTGCAGAACTGTATTTCAAATCCAAGAACTTGACTCCAGAGTTCATAAATGAAACCCTTTGTGTGCATATTGTATTTTAACCAGAACAGAGATTTGGGGGCTCCGGGAAGGCTAGTCCCTGCAGGGCTGTGTGTCTGAGGTCGGGGAGGGGGTTCTCCAGTGCTCACATCCAGTCAAGGGACCAGGATATAGAGTCGACTTATCAGGAAAAATGGGCTGGGCTCCTCTGGGTAAAATAGATAATACCTCTCCACGTCCAGCAGTAAACCCAGCTCTCCTGATGACCCACTGTGTGCAGACCTTGTGCTCAGTGCAAACATGACTAAGACATGGCCCTGACCTGAGGATAAAGATCATACTCTAAGGTCACTTCCTCTGCCGTTCAACATCCTGCCTAGAGGAGCCCACTTTTTCTAACTGTTGATATCTCCCAAGTCTCTACCGCTGGCCTCAATCTCATCCTTTACCTTCAGCTCAGTTTACAGACCCGCCACTGGACCTGTCCCCTTGCAGGTCCCACAGGTACGTCACTCGTTTCCAAACTCACCGCACTATTTCCCTCTTGTTCCCCAAACCCTCCTCTATCTCAGTGAGCAGAAACCTGGACCCTGTCTTTACTTTGTCATTTCTTCGTGTCTCCATCCACACTTCCTATCTCAGGTCACCACCTCCCCGCTGACTCCCACTTACAGCCTCCTACTCAGTCTCCCCAGATCTCCAGCTGCTCCACAGGGCAGCCTGAGCCATCTTTATGAACTATTATATATCTGATTCTGTCATTCCCTGGGCCCAAACCCTTCATCCACTTCCCACTGGTCATCCAGGTCCTCAACATGCTGACAAGCCCTAAACGATGGGCCCCTGCCATCCTCTCTGCTCTTGCCAGCCCCCTGCTCTACGTCCCAGGCAGCCTCAACTCCCTGACTGATATTCTACATTCTCTCTCCCCTCCTTTTCTCCTCTCCCTCCCCTACCTGTGCTGGGCTACTTCCTTACCGGTCCCTTCAGATCTAATCTCAAACATCACTTTTACCAGGAAGCCTTTTGGGACCCAGGAAAGGCGGGGCATCCCTCTAGTTTGCTCAGAGCACACTAAACTAATCCTAATTAAGCACTAACCCCAAGAGCTGCATGCACGGCACAATAATCGCTCTTCCACTAGACCGTTAACTCTGGGAGGGCAGAGTCTGTGGGTGTCGCCTTGCCCCTCCCACTCCACACTAGCACACTAACTGGGATTCCACTGTGTTGAGGTGTCCGTGACCTCACCTTTACTTACACCCTGAGGTGCAGATGGCCCCGGAGTCTTACCCGCCACGACGTGACTCACCTGCAGCCTCTGCTGCTCCGAGTCCCGCTCCAGCACGGAGGCCTGTAGGAGCAGGGCCGCCTCCTGCAGACTGCTCACGCTGGCCTTGCTCTGGGCCAGGGACAGCGCCAGGTGCTGGGCCTTCTCCCTCCACTCAATCTCCCTGGCCTCCGTCTGCCTCAGAGCCCTCTGCAGTCGCTCCAGCTCCCGCTGCAGCCTGGGCCCTGAGGAGTCGAGTGGGGGAGACGGCTCCTCCCTGGGCGAGGTTTTGTGGCTGTGGGGTGCATCCTCCAGATCCTTCCTTTGCTGGGCCTCCCGCAGCTCCAAGAGCTCGTCTTCCTTTTGAGCCAGGGTCCGCTGTAGCTCCCTGAGGCTCTCCCGGAGGCCCCTCACCTCTTCCCCTTCTCTCTCGTGCCTGCGCTCCTGCTTCTCTTGGGCCAGAGACTTCTCTAGCAGCTGCCCCTGCCTCCTCAGCTCTCTCAGCTCTTTGTCCCTCTGGGCAAGCGCCTGCTGGAGCTGCTGCACGGTCTCCTGGTGCCGGAGGTCCCCGTCTTGGATCTCACCTTCCCGCTTCCTTAGGGTCTCCTCGAGCTGCTGGGCTTGGGCCTGGCAGGAGTCCAGGGCGGCCTGCAAGGTGGCCGTGCTGGCCTCCAGGTTGCGGCTCAGTTCGGCCTGCCCATGAAGATGCTGCTCTTTCTCCCGCAGGGCGGCCTGAGCCTGGCCAAGGGCCTTCTGCAGAGCTTCAGCCTGGCCCCGGGCAGCCTCCTCCTGCCGTTGGGAGGCCTGGCCCTCTGCCCGTAGGGCCTCCAGCTCCCTGTCACGGGCGTCGAGCAGCGCCTCTGCCTGCAGCCAGCTGTCCCGCAGGCCCCGGGCCTCCGCCTCATGCTCCTGGGCCTGCTCGGCACACTGCTGCTGGAGGGCCCGCAGCACCTTCTCCTGCTCCCGAGCCTCTGCCCGAAGGTCACCCAGCACCTCTTCCAGGGCCTGGCTCCGCCGCCCCTCCACTGCCAGCTCTTCCTGGAGCCTCCGCGCGTGTTCCTTGTGTTCCTCGAGCTCAGCCCGGCGCTCCTCCAGGGCAGCATGCGCCTGCTCCAGGGCGGTCTGCAGTGAGTCTGCCTGCTCCTTCACGTTCTTCTCCTGGTCCTGGGCCTCTTGCTGCTGCAGGGCCTGGAGCTCCTGGGTCCTCTGCACCAGGACCCTCTGGGTCTCTTCCAGCTGCCCCTGAAGCTCCTGCTCTTTCAGCTCCCCCTGGTCCTGGGCTTCCTGCAGGTGCTGCTGCAGGACCGCAATCTCCTGCTCCCGCTGGGTCAAAAGGAGGCTGGTCTCACTCACCTTCCTGTGAAGGCCCTGGAGCTCCTGTTCCAGCTGGTCCCTGTGTTCCCGAAGCTCCTGGATGTGCTCCTGCTGGCACTCCACCTCCTTCTCCTTATCTCGCAGGATCAGCTTCATGTGCTCCAGGCTTCCACGCTGAGCTTTGCTCTGGCCCTTCCCTTCCTCTGCCCACTCCTGCCTCAGCTGCCGCTGCGAGACCAGCTCCCGGCCCCGCTCTCTCAGGGCCAGCTTGATCTGCTCCAGGTCTTCCTCCAGGATCTTGGTCTGCCGGCTCCTCTGATCTTCCAGGGCCTGCGTCCTCTCCTTCAGCAGCACTAGCTCCTGCTCCCTCCTCTCCAGGTCTTGACTTAGACGCTCTTTCTGCCTCTGCAGATCCCGGATCTGGTCTTGCTGGGCCATGGCCTCCTGCTCCTTCTCCTGAAGCTCACTAGCCAGGAGAGTGCTGTGGCCCTCCAGCTCCTGGATCCGGCTGCCCTGTGCCAGCAGTTCCTGGCTCCTTTCCTCCAGGTCCAGCGTTAGGTGGGTCAGAGCCACCCTCTGTGCTTCCCTCTGGCCCTCCAGCTCCTCTATCGCCTTTCGCTGGCTCTCCGTTTTGTGACGCTTCTCTTCGAGTTCCAGGGCCAGGCATTCCGTCGTAACCAGCTGCTTCTTCAGGTCCTGAATCTGGCCTTTCTGGGACTCGATCACTTGGACTTTCTTCTCAAGTTCCAGGAGATGATGCTCTAGGATGCTCGTCTGCGTCTCCCGGTCCTTCTCAAGTTCCTGGATCCGCTCTCTCTGCAGGGCCAGCTGCTGCTCTCGCTCCTGAACAGCCACGGGGAGATGCTCTAGCACAGACCTACACTCCTCCAGCTCCTGGATCTGTCCCTGCTGTAGATCCACCTCTCGGTTCCTCTTCTTCAGGTCCAGAGACAGCACTTCCAACACAGCCTTCTGCATTTCCCGTTGCTTCTCCAGTTCCTCGATTTTCCCCTGCAGAGTCTCCACCTCCCCTTCTCTTTCTGAGAGGGCCTGGGCCAGGCGAGCCAGATTCTCCTGCAGAGCCTTCCCCTGGGCCACTTTCAGCTCACCCTGCTCCTGCAGGGCCTGGGCTCGCTGGCGCTCACTCGCCACCTCCTCATTTTTCAGTTTCAGGGCTGAGCGCGCCATCCGCAGATCTTCCTCCAGGGCCACAGCAGCACTTGCCTGAGCCCTGGCTTCTGTGATAGAGGCTTGGAGATGTTCCACCTGGGCAGTCAGGCTCTCCTTGGCTGCCTGCAGTAACTTGCGCTCATTCTGGAAAATGAGATACAAAACCACCTTAAAGCTGTGCTTCCCTCAAACTGTCGCTCTAACAAGGGCCTTTTCTTTCTTTCCTCTGTGGTATCAGCCTTGTCAAGGATGTGAGCAAAAGGAACTGAGCATTCTACTTAGGCTGATGCTGTAAAAGAACATCCCGACCACACTTTTAGGCTCTGCTCTGCTCAAAGTCTGGTGCAAATCAGCCATCCCAGACTCTAGTCCTTCAGGTCAAGGGATAAAGATCTCAACCTCAATTCAGAAAGTAATTAAAGGAAGATTCACTGAGGCCTTCATAATGGTCCTCAGGGCTGTGGGGACAGCCAGAGAAATGGAGCCACTGCTGAAGAAAGCTGGGCACTATATATGCATGGGGTTTGACCAGGGGCTAGGATGGGAGCCCGAGCCTTGGCCCCTCCCCAGTTTAGTACCACCTTACCTGGGCTTCCACTCCTTGCAGCTCTGCTTGCTGGAGGCGACTCTGTAAGGATGCCACAGTTTCACGCAGTTCCATCAGCTCAGATTCTAGGGAGTTCTGTTTGCCTTCCCACTTGGATTTCTCTTTGGGAAGAGATGGAGGAAGGCCCGTGATTGGGGTGGAGGAAAGGAGGGATGTACAGGTAGATGGGAGAAGGGGAGCAGAAACAAAGGAGGAAAAGGCCAAGAAGGAGAGAATTACATCCAGTTTCATAGAGACATGACCCTTCTGCCCACTGCTCTGTTTGTCTAGGCTCTCTGCTGCTTCCAGACCCCTGTCTGCATCTGCTGCCTGACAATTGTGCCAACACTTCTCATCCCGATCACACAGGTTCTCAAGCTTGGATTCCAGACAGGGTTGAGCTTCATGACATGGGATGTCCTTTTCAGCCAGTAATTCTAGGATTTTGTAGAGGGTCCTAGAGACCAGGGAGGCTCTGCTGGGGGCCCTCCATTTCTGCAAAAGGCACCAGAACTCAGCTCTGTGTATGGCTCTCACTGAGCCCTGTGGGACATTTTAAGACCCAGATCCACTCCCCACATTGTCTTCTTCTCTTCTGTAGTTGAGCCTTGAGCCTGAAGACCCTCCTCTTTCTTTTCCTGGTGGTCAACACCCTTCCCAGCCTTGGTTGTAGCACAGATACATTCTCCCCAGGTTCCCCCCTTTTCTTTTTCCCAAATAAGCTCAGGATCCTGCTGATCACTTTGAGAATAGTTGGGGATGACAAAATAAGTAACACTGATAAATGATAATGACAGAATTTTATGGTGTTCTTTGAGACTAGGCCTTAGGTAGCCAGTTTTTTTAACCTGCAGACAGAAAAAATGGAAGCCTAGCCAGCAACTTCCCTGAGTTCACCAAATCTGTTCCTCCTAATCTCTTCTGCCAGGATGGCTCTCAAAGGCTAAGCAAAGCATGAAAAGTAGTTCACAGGGTTCACCACTCCTTTGGAGATGCCTCTGGGTATCTTCTTGCAGTTGTGGGCAAGCAGTAAAGAGTGGTTCCCAGGCCGATCCCACCCCTCTGGGCCTTTCCTCACACTTTAGTCGTGTCTGACTCTTTGCAACCCTATGGACCATAGCCCGCCAGGCTCCTCTGTCTATGGGATCCACCAGACAAGAATACCGGCGTGGGTTGCCCTTTCCTCCTCCAGGGGATCTGCCCAACCCAGGGATCAAACCCAGGTCTCCTGCACTGCAGGTGGATTCTTTACCACTAGCGCCACCCGTGAAGTCTGCCATTCCTCTCTTCCCCTCAAACCCCTCCTGCCTTGAGCTTCTCACCTTCCTCATTCTGGGAGAGCTGTCTCTGCAGAGCCTGCAACTCTGTGTGGACCTGGCTCTTCTCGGCTTCCATATCACTGAGACGCTGTTCCAGCTTCTGGGCTTGATCCCGCAGATCATCCTGGGAAAGGAAGTGTGTGGAACTCAAGTGCCACGTGTTCCGGAAGTGTGTGGAACTCAAGCTCCACGTCTTCCATGATGTCGCCCCAGTCCAGGGCCTGAGCCCTCTAGTCCCTCAGGCTCTGTCAGGGTTTGCCATCGAGGACCTACTCTCAGATTGCTGGGTTATTTACCTCTGAATTCATGTGCATCTGGCTCCCAGAAGTGATGACAGGCTCTGCCCCAACTGGCTGGAGCCTGACTTCCCCTTCTGACCCGTCTGTCTTTGAAACAGAACTCCTACTGAAGTCTTAGCCCAGGATCCCTCTCCTCTTCCTGAATCACTTCACATTTTAGCTCAAAGGTCACTGCTCCCTTTCTTCCGACCCTCTCAAGTCAGATTGCACTGCCCCTACCTCCTATTATCAGAATGTGCACCTGTTACTGATCTAGTTAATTCTAGCAGCTCAGCTTTATCTCAGGACAAAGCTGGGTTGCTCAGCCCTGTCATGAGCCTTCCTGAGGGAAGAGAGCAGGTGTTTCTCCTTTCTGTATCCCTAGCTAAGAGTGCGTGCTGCTGCTGCTGCTAAGTCGCTTCAGTCGTGTCCGACTCTGTGCGACCCCATAGACGGCAGCCCATCAGGCTCCCCCGTCCCTGAGATTCTCCAGGCAAGAACACTGGAGTGGGTTGCCATTTCCTTCTCCAATGCATTAAAGTGAAAAGTGGAAGTGAAATCACTCAGTCGTATCCGACTCCCAGCGACCCCATGGACTGCAGCCTACCAGGCTCCTCCGTCCATGGGATTTTCCAGGCAAGTGTACTGGAGTGGGGTGCCACTGCCTTCTCCGTCAGAGTGCATATTGACACTCAATTTTCACTAACTGATAGGTTCACCATAAGGTGGGATTTGGAGGACATTTCATATTGTCTTGGGCCTAGAATGTTCCTATAAATGGCAACCTCAAATCTCAGTGATCCCCATTTGTTGGTTTCTTCTTGGAGGTCTTGGCACCAAGAACAATTTGTGGCTGAGAGGAAAATGATGTAAAGCAATATCCCAGATCTACACAGAGTATCACGGTTTACAGGGCTCACCTGAGTCCCTCGCTCATTTAATCCTCAAAACCTGGTGAAGTGGGCACAGTGTACCCTAATTTACTAAAGAAACCAAGGTCCAGGAAGCCGAATGCTTTATTCACGGCTGCCAGGTAGTAAGCAATAGAGGCAGAACTCATTCCAACTTGATGTCAGAAATAAAACAGGTCAGGGACTTCCCTGGTGGGCCAAGGAACCACCAGGGGGTTAGCATGGCTAGGTCTCCACGTTCCCAATTCAAGATGCCTAGGTTCAATCCCCAGTTAGGGAACTAGATCCCACACCCCGCAACTAGTAAGACCCAGCACCATCAAATAAATAATTTTTTTTTTTTTAAAGAAGAAATAACACAGGTCAAACTATGCCATGAGCCTTTTTCAGGGGAGGTGAAGAGCCTGAGGAAGGAGAACAGAGACACATACCCGGGCCTGCTGCGTCTTCCACAGGTCTTGGTGAAGCTTGTGGAGGGCGGCCGCCACTGCCTCAACTGAGAGAGCCGTCAGGAGGGGCCCTCTCTTAAAGAGGATCCTAGCGCCATTCTGGTCTGAAAAACGAGGAAACGCCTCCTGACCTGGCTGCACTCTGACATGAAATAGCCACACCACACCACCCAGACATGGCCCTGGCCTTCCTATCCACCCCTCCTCTCCTCAAAAAGTCCCCCTCAGCAGTTTGTTCATCGTGCCCTGGTCTGCATACCTAGGTGCCAGGCGCTTTGATGCGCACTAGAAAATGCCAGCTATCATTTGTTAGGCATTTAATAAGTGCCAGGACAGGGAAGCCTGGCGTGCCGCAGTCCATGGGGTCGCAAAGAATTGGACACGACTGAGCGTGTGAACAAGTGCCAGGGACTGAGCGGGTGATTTTATTTCTGTCATTTCATTAACTCCTCAGAAAAATCCTGAGAGGTGGGTACTTATAACACCCTCCTTTTATAGTTGAGAAAATCAAGCTCATACAGGAGAGGTCACTTGCCGAAGGACACATGTCTAGCAAATGGCAGAGCTGGGGTTCACACTCTGACTGAATCCATCCCAGAGGCTGGGCCTTGGCCTTGATGCAGTACTGCTTGGAGAACTGTACCCCTCTCCTCCACCCCGCGAGCTAGGCCTGGCTTTGCCCAAAGGCCTGAGCTCCTGGGTGGCTCCCTCACCTGGCTCCGGGCCCCAGAGGGAGGGTGCTGAGTCTCCCCCGCCGTTTAGCTCCAGCCTGCTCTCGCAGGCAGACCCCAGGGCCTGCTGCAGGACAGAATAGAGGCTGGCCAGCTGGACCTGGGCCTGGTGCCCAGGCTGCTGCTCTGCCACCAGCGCCTCCAGCCGGCTCTCTGTGCTGCGCAGGCGCAGCTGTAGTTGGGCCACCTTGGTCTCCTGGGCCCACAAGGAAGCTCGGAGCTGTTGTTCGGTGACTCGAGACGCCTCAAGTTCCTCCAGCAGCTGAGTCTCCTGGGCCAGGAAGTCAGCCTCCTTTTCCTTCACCTCCTGCTTCAGTAATTCCACCTGCCAGAGAAGATGTATGGTCACTCCGAGCAGGGAGTGGACACCCTCTCCCTGGACCCTCCCGGGACCAGTCCCACTCGATCCCCAGGGTTGTGCGGTTGTCTGAGGCTGGGAGGATTTCAGGAGGCTCAGCTCTCCAGCAGGAAGGCAGGGTCTGGAATGAGTGTCACCCCAGATCTGACCTACGCACCTACCTAAGGACTCCTAACACGTGGGCCTGGGCTGTGACCTACACACCTACCTAAGGACTCCTAACACGTGGGCCTGGGCTGTATGCTCATGGGCTCTGGCCCTGGTCCCCTTGGCAACTATGCCAGCTTCCTGCTGTGATTAGAAATCTGCCTGAGAGACCTCCCTGGTAGTCTAGTGTCTTAGACTCTGTGCTCCCAATGCAGGGGGCCTGGGTTCAATCCCTGGTCAGGGAACTAGATCCCACATGCTGCAACTAAAAATATTTTGCGTGTCACAACAAAGGTGACACCCAACTAAGATCTGGGGCAGCCGGAAAAAAGAGAGAATTCTTCTTGAAACCCTGATACTGAGTCAAAAGAAGACGAGTCACAATAATAATGGCTACCATTTACTGAATGCTTACTGTGCTCCTGACACTTTCTATACTCCTACAATGATTAAGAATTATCACCCTCGTTTTAGGGATGAATAAAGCGTATTCACACAACCAAGAAGCAGTAGAGCCGGGGTCACACCAGGACTGTCTAACAAGCAGACGGGTCCTGCTCTACCGCAGTCTATGTCTGGCTCTCACTCCCTTCGTGCTTTTCCTCCCAGTTCCATCTTTCCTCCGTGCACAGGTCTGGGGTCCTGCTGTGAACAGACCAAGTCCATGGAAGGCCTCTTGCTGCCGCGGACCCAAGGGAAGTAATATTTGTTCCCCTTGCTGTGTCTTGCCGGGCAGACGAGGCACACTTGGCAGTGGCCAGGCTTGAACAGGCCTGCGTGAGCCCTATCCTCTGGGTACCATGTTCTGGTCATCAGCGGCCTGTTCTTGACTCTGGGTCAGGTTCCCACGCTCCACCCCACCCAGTCCTGGCTTCCCTCTCCCACCGGGGCTGCCAAGGCCCCAGCATGACTGAGCAAGCACCCGCTGACTCCAGAGGCCGGCTTCCACCAGGGAAGAGATTTCCTGCTGGGGTGGGAGATACCTGGGTGCTGAGCTCTTTCTGCCCGGCCTGGGCCTCCTGCATATCCTGGCGCAGGGAGCTCAGCTCTTGCTGTTGAACAGAGTCAGCCTCTTGCAGAACAAGGAGTCTCTGTTCCTTTTCCACCAGCGACAGAGTCAGGCTAAAAAGAGAAGGGTCAAGTGCAAGTTCGATGCATGAAGCAGGGCACTCAAAGTGGGTACTCTGGGACAACCCAGAGGAGTGGGGGTGGGGAGGGACATGGGAGGGGGGTTCAGGATGGGGGGATACATGTGCACCCGTGACTGATTCATGTCGATATATGGCAAAAACCACCACAATAGTGTAAAGTAATTATCCTCCAATTAAAATTAATAAATTAATTTTTTAAAAAAGAGAGGGGGTCAGAGGGCCAGGCCATTCTCTTAGGCAACGAAGAACTACCTTCTCATCTGACTGCTCTAACATAGCATGGATAGTAACAGTAATGATCATGATTACAGGCTAAGAATAAAAGCCTGTGTTTATTGAGTACCAACTGATTGCTCCTAGGTTCTTCAACTTCACAATTTACTCTTTGGCAAATTCCAGAAATACCTACACAGTACCTCAAATTCAACACGTCCAATTCTTCCTGTCTCCTCTGCACCTCCCCTCCCCCCAGTCACCCCTGCTACATTCCCCAGCTCAGTGAATGGCCTCTCTATCCACCGTTAGAAGTCCTGACCACATCACAGAATTGTTCCCTCACTCTGCCTGTGAACATTCCAAGACTACATATAAACCGATCCCAACTCCCCTAACGTCCCTCAAACCCCTTCCCTCCTCCTCTTCCTTACCACCCCACCAGGGTTCCAGCTTTGGTATCTCTTATCTGGACATCTGTACCAGCCTCCTACCTCTAGTTTCATCAACAAAAGGGTTTCTCCCCACTCAGACTCCAGGTGACATAATCTGCCAATGCCCTCCCTTGGAGATGATTTGATTAATGTCTTCTCCACAAAACCTTCAATTCTATTGCGACAGAGACCATATTGTCTTATTTAAACTATATCCCCAACCTCTGGCATAGTTTCTGGTGCGTGAGGCATGTTCTCCACTAAATGAATGAATGAATGAAGTGCGAGCTGCAGAGACAGGGACCATGCCCTCTCTACACAGTTACCTGTAGAGCCCAGAGCTGGAGACATGAGTGGTTAGGGGACCTGAGCAAAGAACTGTCAACCTCACTGTGACCCCTGGATCCAGACAGGCCAAAGCCAACTCCATGGCCTGTCGAGCCTACCTGGCTTTTTCTCTCTCCAGCTCCTTCTGAATTCGGCTACACTCCTGGGCCTCTCTCAGCTTTTCCTGAACCTCCTGGTCCACGAACCTCTGGGAGGCTTCTTTGGAAAGCAGCTGAGACTTCAAGTCTTCCACCTGGAAAGTCAAGAGCATGAAGGCCGGGGATAGGCGGCCAGTGGAAGGATGCTTCTCATCTAGGACTTAGGGTCCCTCAAGGTTTACCACAGTCACCAGCCCATTCCCAACGCCCTGGAGGGCCTGCCACCCCTTAGGTGCTGGTCTTAACTATCTCCCTCCGCCAGCCATTCATAAGCCCCTCCCTACCTTTCAGCCTCATCACCTGTCTCCCCAGCCTCACATACGGTGTATAAAGGAGGCACAAGGAAAAACCTTGGCTGAATATAACTCTGTCCAAAGGCCAAGTGATTATATTTTTTAAAAATAAACAATCCGAATACCATCTGATACAGGATTCTGAGAAGGAAAAGCAACCTGGTATAAAAACACTGGCTCTGTGGGGGAGGTTGGATCAAGGAGGCTGCCAAAAAAATGTGAGGTTTGGGTTTCCCTGGTGGCTGAGACAGTAAAGAATCCGCCTGCCAAGGTAGGAGACGTGGGTTCGATCCCCAGGTTGGGAAGATCCCCTGGAGAAGGAAATGGCAACCCACTCCAGTATTCCTGTCTGGGAAATCCCAAGGACAGAGGAGCCTGGGGGGCTAAAGTTCATAGGATCACAAAGGATCGGACACCACTTAGTGACTAAACAATAATGACCATGGTCCCCACTGAAAGAGGTTACTAACTATCCCAGGGGCCTGGGAGGCACATGCTCAGTTCTGAGCACCCTTCACTTCTCACTTAATAGTGGGGCCCCCCCTCCCCACCCCAAGCTCAGGCAGCAGGGCCAAGGTTTCCCCGTCCTGCCAGGGGGAGTGGGAGGGCCTGGCTGTGCTGGGGAAGGGTTGTGGGGCTGGGAGAGAGGAGCAGGGACCTGCTTCTGCAGGTCTGTCTTATCCTGCAGCAGGACGCGGCCCTCCTGCTGGAGGGTCGCCAGACTGTCTCTGTGCTGCTGGGCTGCCTGCTCCAGTGCCTGCTGAGCCTCCTGGAGCTGGGTCTGCAGCATCCCGGTGGTCTCCTGCAAGGGGAGAAGAGAGCAGGGAGGGGAAGAAAGCTTCCTTGGTCACGAAATCTGTGTTGCAGAGATTGTGTTGTATAAGTACTGTTTTTAGGTTGGGTTGGCAAAAGCCGAGGCAGGGCCCAGCTGAGTCGTGTTGCTTCCATGATACCTTGTCACCTCAAGTTCTCACCTCCTTCTCCTGCTCCTCCCTCACCAAGCGCACTGCTCGCCCAGGCCTTCTTGGCCAGGGCACCTTACTCAGACCACTGCAGCAACTCCTGCCGGGTGACCCGACTTCCACTTCATGCTGCCACACCCACACGCACACGTGTACACACACACACAATTCTCCCCTCAGCGGCTAAAGTATTTTAAAAATACATATAGTAAATCATGTCCCACTCTGCTTTTTAGATATCATCCAACACATTCCAGCTGTCCTTAGAACAAAACTCAAGCTCCTTCCATGGCTGACAAAGGGCTCCTGCCCCCAAGCTTATCAAGGGACTTGTCCCAGGTCCTTTCTGCCTGTCCCAGGTCCTTACGACAGCTATTTCTACTGCCTGAACTGTTCTTCAAATGGCTGGCTTCTTTTCTTAATGGTTTTATTGAGACTGAGCTCATATATCCTACAACTGACCCATTTAAAGCAGACAATTCAGTGGTATTTAGCATATTCACAGGGTCGTGCCACGGTTACTGTGATCATTTTTTACCATTTTTATCAGCTGCAGAAACAAACTGCATACCCTCCCCATCCCCCAGCCCCACTTCCAACCACTCTTCTACTCTCTGTCTTCGTAGATTTGCCTGTTTGGGCTACTGCCTACAAGCGGAATGATATCCCATGCGGTCTCTTGTAACTGGCTTCTTTCACTTGGCAAAATGCTTTTAAGGTTCACCCTTATTCTTCTAAGGGCCTGACTCTTCAACCTTCGTGGCTCAGCTCAAATGTCACTTTCTCAGTGAGGGCCCCGCTGACCACCTTTGTCCAAAGAGGCCTCCTCTGAATCCCTCTCAGTTAGCTCGGCCTATTCATTTCCTTTATGGCCCTTATCGCGACCTACAATTATCTCACTTATTCTGTGTCCTCTCTGCCACTGTAAAAAACACCATGACTGTCACGTTCACCATTGTGCCACATCTTTCTGTCGGTCGAGTGTCAGCAGCTAGCCTGGGGCCTGGTGCAAAGAAGTGCCAAACAGCAGGTCAAGGTGAAAGAGTGGGGACTTCCCTGGTGGTCCAGTGGCTAGGAATCCGCCTGCTAATGCAGGGGACATGGGTTCGATCCCTGGTCCAGGAAGACTGCTGGACGTGCTACAGGGCAACTAAGCCCCACAACTGCTGAGCCCGTGCTCTAGAGAGGCCACCCCAACGAGAAGCCCGAGGACTACAATGAAGAATAGCCCCCACTCACAACTACAGAAAGCCTGCACATAGAAACCAAGACCCAGTGCGGACAAAAATAAATAAATAAATATTAAAAAAAAAAAAAGAATCCACCTGCCTATGCAGGGGACATGGGTTTGATCCCTGGTTGGGGAACTAAGATCCCATATAACAGGGCAGCTAAGCCCACCTGCTGCAACTACGGAGCCTGCACGCCGCAACTAGAGAGAAGCCTGCACACTGCAACGAAAGATCCCTAAGGAAAGATCCCTGCACACTGCGGCTAAGACCTGACACAGCCCAATAAATAAATATTTAAAAAAGAAAAACAGAACAGTGTGAAGGAGTGAATCGCCACTCCCTTTCCTCCCTGCCCAGGACCACCCTCCATACCTGCTCCTTTAACTGCTGAACCTTCATGTCCTGCCTCAGCCGCTCCAGCTGTTGGCTGGCCTCTGCCAGCTCCTTCTGGGTCTGCAGCAGTGTCTCCAGGAGGGACATCCTCTCCTTCTCTGTCTCGAGCTGCATCTGTGAAGGGGCAGGAGGGCCAGGGCTTGTTGGGTCAGGGGTCACCATGCTCATCCATGAAGCCACAAGCGCATGCCAGCTGCTCTAGGTTCTTCTGGCAAACGGGGTTAGGGGGGCAGCGGTTGCTGAGGGCAAAGGAAGGTTGGGACCACTGACTGAGAACCAGGAAGTGTGAAGGTTGCCACTGGTTTGCAAGCTGACAGGATGTGGTAAACGGCGGCCCTCCCTCAGGAAGTAGGACACACAGCCAGCCCTGCAGTTAACGGTGCCGATCACCTGCTCACGCCCTAGAGTGAGTAGGGGCAGAGTGGGAGGCCTGGAAGCCCCTGTAGCCCCACTCCTGGGGAGCTGGAAGGAAGTGGTCCGAGGCAGGGGGTCACAGGGAACACGCAGCCCTCCCAGCTGCCCACCTGGCACAGGGCGCTCTCGGCCTCGGCCCGCTCTTCCTCCCTCTGCGCCCGCATAGCCTCCATTTCTGCCTGTTGTTCCCTCAGCCTCGCTTCCAGCTCCATCTTCTCCCTCTCCAGGCTCTCCAGAACCTTCTCCAGTTCCTGCCGGTGCCGGGAGCGCTCTTCTTCCTGGTCATACGAAGGAAACACCGATCGAGCTGAGAAGGTGAGGCGCGGAGGCAGAGAAGCACCGGATGAGAGTAAGAAGTCTACCGCTCACCAGCTGCGTGACCTCGGTGTCTTCCTTACCAAGCCTGTTTTCTCATCTGTGAGGTGAGGCTAATTATCCTGCTTTGCCTATCTTGCCAAGTTTTATGAAAATCAAGTGAGATTTATTAAAAAAAAAAAAAAAATCAGGGGTGTCCTTGGCAGTTCAATGGTTAAGACTCTACACTCCCAATATAGGGGGCATGGGTTCAATCCCTGGTCTGGGAAGATCCCACATGCCATGGGGCGACTAAGGCCATGCACCACAACCACTGAGCCTGTGAGCCACAGCTATGGAGCCCACGTGCTACGATGACCAAAGCCTGTGCACCTAGAGCCTGTGCTCTGCAACAAGAGAAGCCACAGCAATGCAATGAAGAGTAGCCACTGCTTGTCGCAAATAGAGAAGGCCTGCGTGCAGCAATGAAGACCCAGCACAACCAAAAATAAAATACATAAATTGAGATAAAAAAAACACGGACATCCCTGGTGGTCCAGTTGTTAAGACTCTGTGTTCCCAATGCAGGGTTTGACCCTTGGTCAGGGAACTAAGATCCTGCATGCCATACCATACCACCAAAAAAAAAAAAAAGAGATATAATACATGTAACAGTGTTTTCTAAAGTACAAATGTCCCTCACATAAGCTACAAATATCTTATTTTAAAGCAACCACATCATGCTTGGTGGTTGTAACAGCAAACTGAAGTGGTGGACTCATTCTCTGCTGCCCCTCTCCCCTGCTCAGAGTGGCCGGGTCACCCTTCTGAAAAGCCAGCCCATGTCTAGCTATGATGTCTTCTACAGGATTCAAGACTGTCAGGATGGAACATCCCGGTCCTCCCAGAATCCACCAGTGACCAATGACTTTTCTGATTTCCTAGATGAATCCAGCCCCTCTGTCAGGATCTCAGGATGGTGGTGAGGGGCTGCCTGGGTTGGAGTCTTTACTCCAGCACTGCTAGTATGACCTCAGTTAATTTCTATCACATCTCTGTGCCTCCATTTCCTCATCTATAAAAATGAGGATAGGGAATTCCCTGGCGGTCCAGTGGTTAGGACTCTGTGTTTTCATTACCGAGGGCGCAGGTTCAATTCTTAGTCTGGGAACTAAGATCTTGCAAGCTGCACAGCATGGCCAAAATATAAATAAATAAATTCTGGGTCAAAAAATAAACGTTAGTCACGCAGTTGTGTCCAGACTCTTTGCGACCTCATGGACTGTAGTCTACCAGGCTCCTCTATCCATGGGATACTGGAGTTGGTTGCCATTTCCTCCTCTGGGGATCTTCCAGAACTAAGGACTTCCCTGGTGGCTCAGACGGTAGAGAATCTGCCTGCGATGCAGGAGAGCAGGGTTTGATCCCTGGGTGAGGAACATCTCCTGGGAAGGAAATGGCAACCCACTGCAGTATTCTGGCCTGGGAAATCCCATGGACGGAGAAGCCTGGTGGGCTACAGTCCATGGCACCGCAAAAGAGTTGGATACGACTTAGTGACTAAACAACAACAAAAAGAATAAAAGTAAAACAGACATTTTCAGACAATTAAATACCAACATACCCTCACCAAAGGTTATCTTACTTCAAGAAGGAAAATAAATCCAAATAGAAAACCCGACATGCAAGAAGGAATGGTGAACAAAAACAAACCTTGTAAAATTTTCAGGATATCCAAACAATGATTGACTGTATAAAATAATCAAAAGGCATAACATATGGTGTTAACAAACTAGTAATAACTAAACACGCTGACTAATACAGTTGATAGGTGAGGAGGAGTGAAAGCAGGTAAAATGTTCTGTGATCCTGTGTCATTCAGGAAAAGAGTAAATATACCAATTGACTTGAGATTCTATTAAGTATGTATTTTAAAATATTAAAGAATAACTAAAAGAATAAAAAACACAGTACATATCATCCAAAGTAGCAGAGAGAGAAAAAAGATAAGAAAAGAATACAGCTTAATCATTCAATATAATCCTCTAAAAGAAGTTAAGGTGATCTCCCGTCCCAAAAGGTAAAAGACAAGATGAATAGCAAAAGATGACAGAAATAAATCCAAACATACCTATAATAAAAGCAAATGGACACAATAAAAGCAAATGGACTAAACTATATAATTAAAAAGCAAAGGAAACACAGTTCTGAATTGGGCAAGAATTATCCAAGGTATTTCTCTGCTCCCTTTACACCCTGGAGACCAGGTCTGTCTCTCCCATCCCCTGGCCACATCCACCACCTACCCACTTCTCCTGGAGCCGATTCACCTCCTCCTCATGGGCCGACTTCAGTTGCTGCAGGGCAGCCTGCCCTTCTTGCTCAGCCTGGGCCAGCTGCCTGGCTGCTGTGTCCCGTGCCTGCTCTGCCCGGTTCCGTTCAGTGTCCAGTTCCAGCTGCAGGCACTTCACTTCCCCTAGGATGCCAGGGACAGGATCTGTCTGGTCTCTGAGCCTCTGCCCTCCCATCTTTCACCCTCCTCCCCAGGCCTCATGAGGAATTCCCATCTCAGAGGCTGGGGGTGTGTGTGTATGTGTGTGTGTGTGTGTTAGTCACTCAGTCATGTCAAACTCTTTGCAACTCCATGGACTGTAGGCCGCCAGACTCCTCTGTCCATGGGATTCTCCAGGCAAGAATACTGGAGTGGGTGGTCATTCCCTTCTCCAGGAGATCTGCCTGACCCAGGGATTGAACCTGGGTCTCGTGCATTTCAGGCAGATTCGTTATCATCTGAGCCACCAGGGGAGCCCCCTCAGAGGCCCTGGGTCTGGCTCTAATAGCTTCCCACCGTCTTCCTGGCTTTTAACATCCCCATGGACTGAAGTGTGCCCATCCCAGCTGGGTTCTCACCTTGGATTACTTCCTTGGCTTGCGTGACAGTTTGAATCTGGACCTCCAGCTGCCCTTTGGTGACCTCTGTCAGAGAATTTTGTTGCTGGGCCTCAAACAGACTGCTCTCCAGTACCTCCTTGGCTGAGCTGTCAGGTTCAGGAATCAGGAGAGTTCTTACCCATTAAGCCCCTTACCCTTCCTTAAGAGGAGTCGGGTTCTAACTTCTGGCCACCTAGAGAAGCTAGAGGGGCAATTACAAACTCATAACTCATTGAAACCCCCATACACTTTGGGCAAGGAACTCAGCTTGGCTACGCCTTGCTTTGCGAAGCTCTCTGCCCCTGGTAGAACTGGGGGTGGGCCCTACCTGAGCCCCAGAAGTTGTTCTGCGAGCTCCTGCCGGTCTCGCTCCACAGCCTGTAGCCGCACCTCGAGAGCTGCCTTCTCCCGTGCCAGAGCCTCCTTCTCCTGGATTTCTCGGGCGAGCATCTCTTCCTGGCGCGTTGTCTCTTGCTTTAGCTGTTCTATCTGAGCTGAAGCTGCCTCCTGCTGGTGATATGTCTGGGGGGACAGAACTGATGAGACCAGAGCAGAGGCAGGACCCCCCACTCCAGGCTGCTATCACCAGATTAGGGTCACTGGACCCACCTCTGTGAGCTGTGCCCTCTCACTCCAAGGGCCATATATCTATTTTCCTGATCTACGCAGCGTGCCCAGACCAGGAAACATGCTCTAGGGTGGCAAGAGATCTACCTCTAAGGAGCTTTTAGTCTTAAGAAGTAAGACACACACACATTACCACTAAGAAGGTGATCAATGCCCTGAGAAAGACTCTGAGAAGGGAAAAGTGAAAGTGTTAGTCACTCAGTTGTGTCAGACTCTTTGTGACCCTGTGGACTGTAGTCTGCCAGGCTCCTCTGTTCGTGGGATTTTCCATCAAGAATACTGGAGTGGGTTGCTATGCCCTTCTCCAGGGGATCTTCCTGACCCAGGGATCGAACCCCAGTCTCCTGGATTGCAGACAGATACTTTACTGTCAGAGCCACCAGGGAAGCCCTCTGAGAGGGGAGATTGCATATAATTATTAGGTCAATGAGATGTTTGGTAGAGAAGAAAGATCACTTTGAGTTGGGCCATTGGTTCAGAAAAAACTAATGGAGCCCCTTGCCATGTGTTAGACACTGTGCTAAAAGCTGGAGGGATTAAAAGCAAATAAGACATAGCCTTGCTTCAAGGAGCTTTTGGTGGAGATACATAAACAGATAATTATAATACAGTATGAAGGCTGTGGTGGTTGAATAAACGCGACGTATTATCAGAGAACACAGGAGAGGCATCTAACTCAAATTGATGGATGTGAAGCAATGGGGCATAAGCGAAGGATTCCTTTAGGAATTCTTTTAAGAAACTGGAAGATGTACCCCAAACTATTCATAGTAACACTGGTCATTTCCAGGAAATGAGATTTTCCCTTCCTGAATCATTTCTGTAGTGTTTTCGTTTTTTTACAGTGTGGCAGTTTTCTCTTCTCACCTCGCTTAGCTTCTCTTGAATTTCTTCCTTCTCTTCTTGGATGCCCCTGAGGTCCGCTTGCAGCTCCGCCCTGGTCTCCTCTGTTTTCTGCAGCTGGGCCTCCAGGTGGCTGTTCTTTTCCCACAGGGCTTCCCTGCTCCTCTCGGCCTCCGCCAGGTCCACCTGCAAAGTGCTTCTCGCCTGCTCTGCTGCCTCCATCCTCCTGCACACAGACTGCTTCTCCTGTTCTAACTACTGGCCAAAAAGGGAAGGGCATCAGAGACAAAGGGTTGTGGTTTAGAGATGAAGAGGTGAAGACAGAAGTCCACATGAAATACATGACTCTCTTCTCCACAGAAGGACACAGGAGTGCTTATGGGAGAGGAGGACTAACCACACATTTGGGGTCTAGAGCCTTTACTCCAGGTACTAGATGCTGGGGACAGAGACAAAAAAGGCAAAATCCTGGACTTCCCCAGCGGCTCAGTGAAGAATCCGCCTGCCAATGGGTTCGATCCCTGATCCAGGAAGATCCCACATGTCTTGGAGCAACTAAGCTCGTTTGCCACGACTATTGAACTTATGCTCTAGTGCCCGTGAGCTGCAACTACCGAAGCTCACATGTCATGCTGCCACAGAAGCCACAGAAGCCCTGCAGAGCAACCAGAGAAAAGCCTGGGCAGCAACAAAGACCTAGCACAGCCAAAAAAATGAATAAACAAAACAAAACAAAAAAGCAAAATCCTGCTCTTGAAGAATTCAGAAAAGGGAACACAGAATATTTCTGGGGCTCAAGGGAACCAGAGTGATTCAACAGACAGTTAAGTCTGTTCTGTTTATTTTTCTAGTACCCTGAAGCATGCAGGATCTTAGTACCTCCACCAGGGATTGAACCCATGCCCCCTGCAGTGGAAGCTCAGAGTCTTAACCACTGGACCACCAGGGAAGTCTGAGACATGTTAAATTTTTAACCTCTAGAGAAGATTCTGAGGCTTGGGCTCTTCAGCAGATCCTTTTATGGTGGTTGGTGTTATCTCAAACAACAGGATTGAAGCCTAGTCTTCCTTCTAGAGGGCATGGACTTCCTTCCTGGCCCTGGTGATCTCACTGTAAAGCCCAAAGGGGGTCCTGCTGTAGATGTGGGAGGGGTCTACTTTTAATGGTTGAGCCCAGGCCTTATAATCTTTGCTTTCCTCTGCACTGTAAGTGTTCCTTTTGCTCATTCCAGGACTACATGGGAGCTGATCTGCCTTGGGCTGATCGTTTGAGAACTGTTCCTTGTCACAGGCCATCAGCTGTGTCTGTCTCTTGCCCTCTCGGTTGGGGCCCAGTCCTACCCCATGTGTCAGAGATCTTTGCTCACCTGGAGAAGCTGCTGGTTCAGTCCAACTTTATCTAAGGCCAAAGCCTCATTTAAGGCGCTCAGTTTGACAGCTGCAGCCCGAAGATCAGCGACCTCAGCCTTCAAGCTGTTCTCAGCACTTGACAGCTCCACGATTGACTGTTCTGCCTAAAAACAGACAGTTAAAGAGTTTCTTTTCCCAGTTTTCCTGCAGCAGTGAACAGCTCACATCCCCAGTACCTGCTGCTTCCTGTGTACAGACAGGAGTTAACACTTCATCCCCTCCCTCACATTCTAAACTTTTCCCTTCATTCATCCATTCACTCTCCCATGCATTCATTGACATTATGGTGACAGCGCAGACAATGGAAACGCAAAGTGCTCTGGGACCTCAAAGAAAACATCAGTTCAATTTGAAAGAGTCAAAAAATGCTTGGTTGAAGAGTTCACAGTGAAGTTGGACACTGAGAGATAAGGAATGGTTTGCAGTTAAAGGAGAAGGAAAGAAGCAGTTCAAGCAAAGGGAAGAATTCATACAGAGTGTTAGAGGCACAAGGGAATGGGTACCATGGAGAACACACTTAGTAAAGGCATGGGAGAAGTGAGGACAGGGATCTCGGGGGGAAAGGAGGCTAGAAAAGGTGGCAGGGGGCAGAGGGCTGTGAGTGTGACACCAAGGAGCTGGGGAGCCACTGAATGGTTTTAGGAAAGAGACTGCCACGACCAGATTTATACTTTAGAAAACCATTCTAATTCCAATAGTCTGTTGAGAGGGACAGAAACTAGGAATTGAGGCACAAAATAGGAAGGGCCATGGCTTATAAAGTGAAGAATGACGCAGGTTGTATACTCTTTTCCTAGAGACAATCAACTTTCCAAGCCGCCCGCCCCACCCCACCAGTGAGGGGGAGGCCCACGCACTCTGGCCAGCGCGGCGGTCACTTCTGTTTGCTCCTGCCTCAGCAGCTCCCCTTCCAGGCGACTGGACTCCAGGGCTTCCCGAAGGCAGATCAGTTCACTGAGGGACTCGGACTGTCTGGCTTCCAGGACCACCAGTGTCTCCTGACTAAGATGAAAAAGAGGAAATCTTAGGGAGTGGCTGTATCCCAAAAGATGTTGAAGCTGAAACTCCAATACTTTGGCCACCTGATGGGAAGAACTGACTCATTTGAAAAGACACTGATGCTGGGAAAGATTGAAGGTGAGAGAAGGGGACGACAGATGATGAGATGGTTGGATGGCATCACCGACTCACTGGACATGAGTTTGAGTAAACTCCAGGAGTTGACGATAGAGAGGGAGGCCTGGCGTGCTGCACTGCATGGGGTCGCAAAGAGTTGGACATGACTGAGTGACTGAACTGATTTGCCTTTGTGATACAAAAGAATGAAGGTGGTCTCTAAAAACTGATAAGGAGAGAGCTCCAAGACATAATGTGAAAAAAAGCAAGGTGCAGAACAGTATATGTGGCATGCTCTCTTTTATGCAAGAAACTGGGGGAAATATGAATATACGCACACATTTGCATAAGGCACCACTAGAAATATGAATAAGAAATTAATTTAAGTGATTACACACAAAAGGAAGGGATACGGGATGGATGAAGTAGAAGGGACAAATACTCTCTCTGTGCATACCTTTTAAAATAGTTTTGACTTTTGAATTATACAAAATTTTCTTGTTAGCCACACTATGTGGCATACATGGTCGTAACCCCCCCAGTCAGAGATCGAACCTGTGCCCCTTGCAGTAGAACTCTGGACTCTTAACCACTGGACCCACAGGGAAGCCCCTTGAATCATAGAAATACTAATAAATGTATTATTGAGTCAAACAATTTAAATTTAAAAACATAAAACTATCTTTGTGGATTGTTGGTTCTTTGCCTTGGTATGGGGAGACCCTTCCTTGCACCAGTCATGATCCTTAGAGGAGTCCCTTCAGAATTCCATCATTTATGACCATTAGGTGCAAGGAGCCGGGGAACAGGAAAGAAGAGGAGGTACCAAAGATGAAGAAGATCCAACCCGTTACCAGGTACTGAAGACCTACCACAGGCCACGCTCTGTGCTGGCATTTCGTAAAACACAGTTTTAATCCTCCCAATGACCCTTCAAGGGAAATATCACCACTCCTATTTTACAAATAAATTAATCCATCCAAGCGGTCAGAGCAATTATTTAAACCAAGCTTCTGCCCAGCTGTAAAGTCCTTGCTTTTTCTATGGTATAATATTGGGGAATTTATAGATAAGCTGGGTCCCTTTACTCTGGAATTTCCTTTTCTTAAAAAATATTTATTTATTTGGGTGTACCAGCTCTAAGTTGCAGCATGCTGGATCTTTAGTTGCAGGCTGAGGGATCTAGTTCTCTGACCAGGGATCAAACCCGGCTCTCCTGCATTGGGAGCTTGGAGTCTTAGCCACTGGATCACCAGGAATGTCCTTGGAATTCCCTTTCTTGACCAGCTCATTTCCCATTACTTCCCAGGATCAGTTCTACTCTTTGGCCAGCCCAGCCTCCTCTGAACATTCATTGCATCCTCCCACCTCCTTTTCTTTGCTAATCTGTTCCTTTAGGCCTTGTCCTGCTCTCTGCCAATCAAAATACATTAAGGCCCAGCTCAGCAGTGACCCTCTTCTCCGAGCAGCTTTCAGTAACAAACTGTTACCCTTATTCTCCCAGAGGATCTAGCTTGAAGCTCTGTTTAGCTCATGCTTCACCTGGCCACGGTTTACTTGTCTGACTTCCCCATTATACTGCAAACTGCTTGAGGTCAGTGTCTTATTTGTTTCCCCCCACGGGGCCTCAGTTCCTCTAGGTGCTCAGCAAAGCCTGGATGAAATCTGTGCATTCATCCTTCTGCCAAGGGTAGAGCGGTAAGCTAAGTTGAACCCACTGCATGCCAGGTTTCTATTAACTCCGCTTTCTCAGGGTGGGGAGGGACAGGGCCAGGGAGAGAGGGGACTGTCACACGCACAGACGCTCCCTCTCTCGGACGGCCAGGTGCAGCTCCTCCTGCTGTTCCTCCTTCTCGCCCTGAGCAGAGTCGCCCTGCAGCTGGAGCTCCATGTTGGTCCTCCGCAGTCGCCACGCCTCCTGCTCCAGCACCTCCAGCTGCTGCTGCAGCTCCTCCCTGGTCTTCTGCAGGAGCTCTCGCTCCCTGGAAGGAGGCCAGACGTGAGCACAAACCCTGGAACCTAAAAACCCTCCTGGAAGCAGACAGCAGAGGGTCAAAGGAGAGGGGTATCTGCTTCCTTTAAATATCTCATCTTCCCTTTAGAGAAGGAAACTGGTTTGTTTGGGTTTTTTAGTATCTATTTATTTGGCTCCGACAGGTCTTAGTTGTGGCACACGGGATCTTTGTAGTGTCATGTGGACCTTTCGCTGGGGCACACGTACTCTGGTTGCCGCGTGTGGGCTCTCTAGTTTCGGTGCTTGGGCTTAGTTGCTCTGCGACATACGGGATCTTAGTTCCCCGACCAGGGATCAAACCCTGGTCCCTTACACTGCAAGGTGGATTCTTAACCACTGGACCACCAGGGAGGTCTCAAAACTGTTCCCCCCCCACCCCAAATCATCACAAAGACCCAAAAGTGAGTGAGCAGGAACCAGCAGAATGCAAAGCCAGGTGGTCCTGAACAGCCCTGGGTCTGCCAACCACACGATGGGAGTGGGAAAAGGCTGGGTGAGGACTGAGCCTGGGAGGAAGTAGGGGGACAAACAGCCCCCACTCACCTGCTGAGAGAGTCCACCTCTCCCTGCAGGTCCACCGTCTGCCCCGCCAGGGTGTCCCGCTCCCCTGTGAGCTGCTGCAGCCGCTGTCTCAGGGCTTCACCCTCTTCCTCCCACTGGTGATGCTGCTGTTGCCAGGAGCTCACAGCTTCCTGGCAGCCTGACAGCTGCTGCCTTAGGTCCTGCGGAGGGAGAGGGACAGAAAGGAGGTGGTGAGTAAGAGGGCAGGGCAGAGAGGGATGTCAGCAGCCTGGAAGCAGGGCTGGGCAAAGGGCGGGGGGACTGGTGTGACCAAGGTAAGTTGTGAATAAAGATGAGACCAGTCAAGGAGACAGAGCATCAGAGGTGACCGGGTTCTGTGGTCTCAGCATCTCAGAGTTCATCATTTTCAAATGTACCATGTGGAAGGTGGGGTTAGTAGTGAGTAGGGCTGGGACCCCTAGAACTGGAGAACACTTACCCACACTCCCCAGGGCTCCACTTTGCAGGGTGCAGTGAAAAGTGCATCAAAGCAGAGCGTGCCAGTGGCATGGGGAGCGTGCTGGCTCCCCCTCAGCACAGCTGGGGAGACCCAGAGATTCCAAAGGGCACTTTGGGGTGTTGACAAAACTCCTCATGTCAGGTCAACGTAGAGAAAGGGGCAGTCTGGGCTAGGAGGGTACCCGGGGCCCAGATCAGTTTAGATACCGGTCCCCACGGCTGAGGAAGAGTGTGGGATTCTTACCTGCACAGCCTGGCGTCTCTGAGTCAGTACCGAACGCACCAGAGAGACAGCCTTGTCTGGCTGCTGGGAATCAAACCGGGAAGAGAAGCCACCAGGGTCCAACTGCAAGGAGCTCTCATGACTAGAACCTTGGGCCATACTGTCCTCTTCTTCTACCATGGCCTGAAACCCAACACGGCAGTGTCACCATCCCACTGACCAAGGCCTAGAGTCCATGCAGAGGACTCACACTCCAGCCTGGACAAACCTGATGTTTTCTCTCTCCCAGGTCCTCTCCCTGGGGGGTGGGAGGAGGGCATCTAAGAGCAAAAAAGGGTGGCTTCCTTCAATTCTTCAAATCAACTGTTTACCATTGGTCACCCAAACCCAGGATGAGCATCAGGGCTGGAGCACCCCTTGAACACTCCATGAATAAATGAAAGAAGAGGTTATTGAATCCCGCCGCTGTCTGAGAACTGCAGCCGGCAGTAAGAAGGAGGGCCTGTTTCAGCAGGCAGGGCCAGCCCACAGAAGCTTAGCTTAGGGTTCCGGTTTTCAAACATACCCAGAGAGCTCATCCGCACAAGACCCTCAGTCCAAACTCCCCTAGGCACACCTCAGAGGACAGGGAGGCCTGGGTAAGGACAGGCTGGACATGTCACCATGATGGGAGGCTGACTGGTACCTGGGTTATATCCTGGATCACTTGCTGTAAAGACAACTTCTCCTCTTGGGCGTTCCTACTAAGAGATGCCTCGTGTTCCATTAATTCTGCATGATTTGCCTCCTGAACAGGGAACAAAATGGAGCCTCTGAGCCAAACTTTCAGAGGAGGATTTATCATTTCGGGCCCCCAAATCAACCAGTCTCCTTCTGTCCCTTGTCACCCACACTTTTCCCCTGACCACACTGGAACGCTAACGGTGTCCTAGGACTCTGCGGACAATGTGATGGGGTGATTAAGAGTTCAGATTAAGGCATTAAGGGCTCCAAAGTAGGCTGTCCAGATTAGCATTCTCTCTCTGTCACTTTCTAGCCTGGTAACCTTAGGCAACTCCTTCTTTGAGCTTCCTTCTCTTTAAAATGGGAATAATTAACAGCAACTACTTCATAGATTTGTTCCCAGACTTGAATGAAAAAACTGCATGTAGGTTACTCAACACAGCGCCTGTCACAAAACAAATGTTCATTAAACGTGAGCCCTCATTGGATGAAGGATGGCTGCCGTCTCTGGACAGCAAATGGACGTGTGAGACCTAAGGCCAGAGGAACCTCTAGCCCCAAGGAAGGCCAGTAGTAAATCTGAACTCTCAAAATTTCGCTCCTTCTTCCTACCTTACTGTGCTAGTGAAGACCTAAAGATAAAGATTTGCAGCTATGGGCTTTTTTGAGGTTTTTTTTGGCCTATGCAAAATCTGAACCAACATTTGTAAATTGAGAGATTTTTATAAGCTGAGAAATTCATAAAAATCTACATTTCTGGCATCTCTCAAAAAGTTAACAAATGGACCACACCAGTCCCACAGGCAGACGCTTTAACCTCTGAGCCACCAGGGAAGCCCATCACTGTTGCTATTATTGTTCAGTTGCTCAGTCGTGTCCAACTCTGTGACCCCATGGACTGCAGCAGGCCAGCCTTCCCTGTCCTTCACTATCTCCTGGAGTTTGCTCAAACTCATGTCTATCGAGTCACTGATGACATCCAACCATCTCATCCTCTGTCGCTCTCTTCTCCTGCCTTCAGTATTTCCCAGCATCAGGGTCTTTTCCAATGAGTTGGCTCTTTGCATCAGGTGGCCAAAGTATTGGAGATTCAGCTTCAGCATCAGTCCTTCCAATAAATATTCAGGACTGATTTCCTTTAGGATGGACTGGTTTGATCTCCTTGAAGTTCAAGGGACTCTCAGGAGTCTTCTCCAACATTACAGTTCAAAAGCATCAATTCTTCAGTGCTCAGCCTTCTTCATGGTCCAACTCTCACATCCATACATTGGAAAGACCATAGCTTTGACTAGACGGACCTAAGGCCTCATTCCTACATGGCAATTATTTCTTAAAGTTGAACAGTGGATGCCTCCTCCAGACAGGACAAATGTGTCTCAGGGTCCTGCAGTCCCCACTTCTCCTCTTTTTTTCCCTGTGTACTGAGATCAAGTGTCCCCTGTTGTACTAAATATGACAATATCGGAAAAATCAGAAATCTTACAGCTGAGCCTGCTTGACTCATTTATAGTATTTGGGCACGAGGACATCTGAATTTGCAAATTCCTGAACACAATGGAAGCAAAAAGGCATAAGCAAGTTTGCTTCCCAGCTGATCTCAGTTTGGATGAGAAGACTAGGGATATGCATAGCGATGGGGGTTCAGGATTCGCCTAGAGTCAAAGATACAAAAACTAGAGATGGAAGAAAACATGGAACCAAGCCAGAGGTTCTGACATCCAACCTAAGAGAATCCCTTTGATAACATCCTTGGCAGATGTTATCGTGGACTTCACTCCTTCCCAAAGAGGACTGTTAAAGTATCGAGCAGCTCTAGCTGCAGCCGAGGTCTACCTCCTGGTAACTTCTAGTCACTGGCAGGGCTTGTGGCCCCCTGGCATACATTAAAACAAACCAACTCTCTTCCCTGGTGTCAGTCCTTCAGTTACATGAAGGCAGTCATCATGTCTTCCTCAAGCCCTTCTCCGCCAGGCTACCCACTGCCATGCTCCTCAAGTGTTTCTTGTATGAGTACATTTTGAATCTCTCTACACATTTCCCTCCACCCTCTCCTACTTGGCCACTGTGCCTCTTCACAAGTGTCCCACTCTTTCAGAAGAGGACACACTGCAAAGCTCCCCTAAGAAAGTAATAGGGATGATGCTGTTGTTGTTAAGTTCCTAGGTCGTGTCTGACTCTTTGTGACTTCATGGACAGTAGCCACCAGTCTCCTCTGTCCATGGAATCTTCCAAGCAAGGATATAGGAGTGGGTTGCCATTTCCTTCTCCAGGGGGACCTTCCTGACCCGGGGATCAAACCCACATCCCCTGCCTGCATTGCCAGGAAGATTCTTTACCACTGAGCCACTTGGGAAGCCCATAGTAGAAAGAGTAGACAGCTAATGTTTACTAATAGGTAAATGAATGAGTTAATTAATTTTCAGATGGAACCAAAATTAATTTTGTAGCTTCAGGGGATTTCATCAAGGAACATTTAACTGGTATCCTGCACTCTTTGTCCATAAAGGACAGGAACCCACAGGCCCACTCCCAGCGCCTTCGCAGAACAAAGGATCACATACCAGGATCTCCATCGTTGCTCTTAGAGCCTTCACCATCTTTTCATAATCTTCATTTTGCTTCTGAGACTGGGTCAGCAGAGCAGAGAGCTCAGTCACCCTGATGAGAAGAGCACAGCACTGTCACCTGGGCACCCATGGATGTGGACAGAGCTATGCAGCACACCCCCAACCCAACACAGACACCCCGCCTACAGGCACCCCAGAGTCCCTTGGGTGCCCCCAGCCCCTGTACTCCCTGAACACATGATGCTATAGCCTTGAACTCAGCAGGGGAAGCCAAATGCCACTCAGACACATGCAGGGATTTACCACATCTCAAGGCTGGAACACGTGTTTGGGGGCCCGAGAGCTGAAGGAAAGCCCTGGCACAGGCCCCTCCAGGCCCCACTTGATCTTGAAGTCAAGCACCCTGAAGCCAATGAGAACATCAGAATTGCCACATGGGATAGTTCCAAGGTCCCTCCAGCCCAAGGTTCTAACTCTGATAGAGAAAAAGGAGGGGCAATTTGGGAGAGATTACAGTCAACCTCCCTGATCTTAACCTCAAAGTTCAGGGAAATCACCAGGCCTCTATCACCTTTATCCTGGAGTGCACAGTACTTGGTATTATATGGGTAGCTTAACAAATATTTCTTGAATGAACTCATCCAGGAGTTTAATTTTTGTTTCAAAGTCTTCATAATTTGATTCTGCATCATCTTTAAGAGCCTGAACTCACTGTACAGTCACTCATTTAGTTATTATATCACTAAATAAGCATTTACTAAGTGTCTACTATATGGCAGGTGAAGTGCAAAGCACTCGGTCACACAACTTGACTAAGACATTCTCTGTGCTTTCCAGTGCCTTCACAACCCAACAAAACAAACTGCAATTTACATACGCCACCGATAGGTGGTGACACTACCCTAGCCATGGGGTATAAACGGACCTCTGTCCTGAGATGACTCAAATACAGCTCTTTGCTTATGTCCCTGCTCTTCCCATTTTTTTTATATTGATTTTATTATGATCCAAAAAATAAAAGAGCCTAGCCAAAAAGAGAAAAGAAAAAACTAAATAATCAGTGAAATTAAAAAACTATTAATAATAGTTCTAAAGACCATGGTGGGGTACAGTAATGTAACAGGCTATTGAGGTCATCGAAGAGGTGACATTTGAACTATGCCTTAAAGGATAAGGCAGAGAGAGGAGGGAGGGAGGCATTCCAGGCCAAGGTCAGCATCTACAAAGGCAGGGAATGTGGAGGGACTTGGCTGTTCTGGGAATCGCAAGTAGTTTGGTATAGAGTCACTGCCAGTTCTGTGAGTCAACAGGAGGGAAACTGAGCTGTGAGATAGTCTGAGGGCAGAGGGTAGCGACATAGCCCCAGCTGTGGCCCTGGGTTTCACACTAGACCCTCCTCTGGCACATCTCCTTCCCCTCTTGTGGGAAGCGGGCTCTTCAGGTCTCCCCGACCTGCTTGACTCCCCAAAGGAGTCGACCTTCCCCAGGCGATCCCCTCCTAGGACCCAGCCCATCTCACCGATCCTGAAGCTCTGCCTTCTCCAGATCCCCTTGACTCTTCAGCTGTATTAACTCCTGGCTCCTTTCATGGGCTTCCCTCTCCAGTTCCTGGGTCTTGGCTAGTAGCAGCATCAACTGGGATGGCTCGTTTCCATTCAGTCTCCCAGATCCATCAGACTCCCGAGACGGTGGTACTCCCACAGTCAGGCGCAGGCAAGAGGTCAACAGGGACCCCGAAAGCCTCGCGTGCTCAGCCTTGAGCTCCGTCAGGTCTCTGAGTCCAAGGAAGGAAAGAGCAGACTCCGGTAGGGACCAGGGATAGGAACGGGCATGTAGAGGTCACGCCCCAGGAAGAGTGGGTCTGGGGAAAACCATCTGAATCCAACAATTCCATCCCTCCCCACCAACTCTCCACCCCTGCCCTCCCCCCACAACCCGACCCCTCCCTTCTAAAGCAGCCCACTGTCACAAATCTGGAGTCAGCAGGGGCAAACCTTCTCCCATCTTATCCCCACACTGACCTGTCAGTGGCTGACTTCATTTCCAGAAAGTGGCGTCGGAAAGTCACCACCTCCCGCCATAGACCCAGAAGGCGACCGTGCTCTCCTTTCAGGTAGCCCTTGAAGAACTGTGTGTTCAGAAACCCAGGTCATATCAAAGGGCAGAGGACATCATTTGTCAACACAGGAGTCCTGGATCCCTCCCAACTATTGCAGGGAAGGGAAGGAGGGACTTACAGGAGACAGCTTACGAATGGGTGTCTATGTTCAGGTGATGCTGAAGTGTTTAATAAAATTAGCAGAGGGACTCAAGAGGTCAGAGGGCCTGGGATGCTATAAGGTCTTCCCTGATCTAGATTAGAAGAGGATAAACAGTAGCTGCTCAACCAATGAGAGCTATTACCATCATCAGCACAGACTTACAATGAGGATTAAATGATACAACATATATAAATCACCTAATACAAAGCCTGGCACAGAGCAATGGCTCAAGCAACATTAGTTTCCTTTAACTGGGATCTGAAAATATCTTCCCATTCAATTTCAGTAGCTACCTCCTTGGCGTCTAGCTTGCAGACTTCCAGACGAGGGGAGTCTAAACTTTGAGATCCATTTAAAATCTGAGCAAGTCACTAATGCAGGAACGGAGCTGCTCTGAGCATCATGCTACCTGCCAGCAAAACCTCGACTGGGCAGGTAAGGACAGAATGAAGGTGACAGCCCTTCATTCAGCCCCTCAGCCCTGACAGCTCAGGGCTGAGCTGCCAGCATGAGTGCTAAGGACGGCCAGAGACTTCAACTACAGCTCAGTACCCATCCAGGTCCTGAAGGTAGCCCGTTCCTTCTGGCACTGACCAGGCCGTGCCCAACCTGCACTCCTCGCACTATTCCCACCCCGTTTCTCTTACCTCCTGCTCCATCTGCCACTGGCTCTCCTTCCTCATTAGCTCATCCCGGGCCCGGCTCCAGTCGACTGTCAATTTTTCCACATCTTCCCGAAGCGCTTTATTCACCACGTCAGCTTTTTCCATGTGCAGCCGAAGCTGGGTGTTCACCTCCGCTAGATTCTCACACCTGCACTGGGGAGGGGTAGGAGCAAGTACTAAACCAAGGTCTGAGCCAACCCCCTGGACCTCTTGGAGTAAGACGACAACCACTGGAACTTTCCACTGCCAGAGCTGGAGGGCTAAGGCTGAAGTCCTTGGTTCTAAACCATGTCAGCCCTCCAGACAGAGGTTTTCCATCAGCCTGCTCCGCCCGTCGGCCAACCACCCAGGCCAGAAAGTTGGGGCCCATCACCTCTGTTGTTCCTCTTCCAATCGGATTAGCAGCTGTTCCAGGTTTGGCTCTTCCATGCTTTCCCACCTTTGAGGGATCGGTCCCTTAGCCAGATAAAAGCAAGCCTTATTCACCTCCAAAGAGAACATCCTGCAGACCAAGTCTCTGATGCCCCCTTCTACAGCAGCCCACTTTTCTAAACTCACATTTTTATTTTTACTTTTGGCTGCGCCATGCAGCTTGCAAGATCTTAGTTCCCAGATTAGGGATCGAATCTGGGCCCTCAGTAGTGAAAGTGCAGAATCGTAGCCCCTGGACTGCCAGGGAATCCCCCTGCTTGCTTTTTATTCTTTCTCCCCTTTGTTAGCGATATGTCTCTTTTCTCAATCACTGCATCCTGCAAGTAAATCCACTGTATATCTCTCTCCAAATGTGAACCAGTGACTTCTCATGAAAGACAGCATTTGGTAGTGAAAAGAACTTTTGAGTTAAGAAGCATAAGATAACAGCTTCCAGGGATTTCCCTGGCAGTCCGGTGATTAAGATTTTGCCTTCCACTGCTGGGGGTGCAGGTTCGATCTCTGGCTGGGGAGTTAAGATCCCATATACCTCACAGCCAAAAAACTAAAAATGGAAGCAATATTGTAACAACATCAATAAAGATTAAAAAAAATTTTTTTTAATCTTTAAAAAAAAATAAACAAAATACATCTTTCACTAATGGCCTTGGCTTCTATTACACTAATCTTCAGACTTTGGGAAGTTATAACTTCTCTGATCCACAAGGTTTTCAGCTCCAAAGTGAAGGTGATATCATTCCCCTGAGAAAACTGCTTTGCAGGTAAAGTGACGTAATTGTATGACAATGCCTAAGGGTGCCTACACAATGCCTACAGATTGGGACATACTAAGTCTCGGTCCTTCCCCTCCTCTGAGAGAACTCTTCTGAGGGTAACGTTAACATGGTGCTGAGGGGAGCTAGAACAAAGGCAGATGGGTTTTTGAAAGGCAATTCGATCCTGCCCACAGCACAAATAAATCCATCTGCCACAAACACATCTTTTTTTTTTTCTTCCCGAGTCTGTGAGGCACACATCTCTCCACAACGGATAAACACTGACACCTTCTGGAGGAAAAACGCATCTCTTCTCTTGGATTCCACACTCCTTCCAATCTGGTTCAGACGGTAAAGAATCCGCCTGCAGTGCAGGAGACCTGGGTTCAATCCCTGGGTCAGGAAGATCCCCTGGGAATGGCTACCTGCCCCAATATTCTTGCCTGGAGAATTCCAAGAACAGAGAAGCCTGGCGGGCTACAGTCCATGGGGTCACAAAGAGTCGGAGACGACTGAGTGACTTTCACTTTATTTCACTTCCAATCTGAAACCTTAAGTTTCTTAAAGCTTCGTTTTGCCCTTAGAGAGCCCTGGGCTGGAGTCTGTCAGGGCAGGAATAGCCAGGTCCCATGAAGGTATCCGATAAAGCTCTCAGGGGACTTCCCTGGCGGTCCAGTGGCTAAGCCTCCATGCTCCCAATGCAAGGGGCCTGGGTTCAGTCCCTGGTCAGAGATCTAGATCCCACATGCCTCAACTAAGAGTTCGCATGCCACAATCGAAAGATCCTGCATGCTGTAACTAAAGATTCCCCATGCTGCAACTAAAAAACAAAAAGAAAAGAAAAAGATCCTGTGTGCCATAACTAAAACCCAGTGCAGCCAAATAAATACTAAAAAATATTTTTATTATTAAAATATTAAATATTTTAAAATTTTCCAAATATTAAAAAAAAGGCAAAAAGAATCTCTCAGGAGCTGATGAAAGAGCCGCTTCTACCAAACACCGCCTTACCTCTCCCCAGCCTCCCTCAGTCAGCAAACAGGGCCTAACCATACTCCCTGAGGGCCCGTGAGGAACACAGAACAGCCTCACTCACCCCAGTGGCTTCCAGCCGCTTCTCCAGCTCCTGGCACCAGCTCCGGTACTGTAACACCTGAGGCAAACGGAGCAGGACCGGGCAATGGGCCTGGCTGGTACCCATGGCCCAAAGCAGAGGTCCCCCCAGGGTCATGGGCAAACCCCTCGGTGAATAAGGGGCCAGGTGACAGGAGTGAGGGAAGGCCGTAACGTCTTACAGCTTCCGTTTGGTCATTTAATAATACATTCTCTGCAGCTCTTGTTATTGGAGAAGCAACAAGTTCGTGGGCTCAGGAACTGGCAAACCTAAGGTCAGGTCCTATTCTAGGAGAGCAAAGCTACATGACTGATGGAAGCCCCATGAAGGGCGTCTTTGAAAGGACGCGGTCAGCAGCTGGTGGAGAAGTTGGGAGCATCACAGGAGAGCTGTTTAGGTGTTGCCACCGTGTGGCTCTGGGCTCCGGCCAACCTCATCCATCTCAGCCCCCAGCCCCAGGGGTCCTCCTCTTCCCCTTCCTAAGAGAGTGGCCGCCTCACCTTGGCCTGCAGCTTCCTCACGAGAGCTGCTTGCCTCTGCTGGGCCTCCTGGGAGCTCTTCAGCTTCCTCCATGAGGCTGCCTGGTTCTCGGCCATCTGCTGCTGCAGTGCCAGCACTTGCTCTTCCAGCACCAGCTGCAGGGACCGGGGCTTCATATTGTTCAACCCAGGGCCCCCTGTCTCCATGGGGGCCCCGGACAGCAAGCCTACCGGCCCCTAAGCAGCCAGAGGCTGTTCACTCCCAGAGCAGTCTCTGAGCATCACTGTGTCACTTGGACCTCCTCTTGAGCTGGGGACCAAAGCACACATTGGAGTTGAGAGAACTGTCTAGATGACTCACATGTATTCAGCAAATACTGATAAACTCTGGCAGACTTGGATTGGATGAAGTAAATAGGTTCTTTTACTACAGGACTCCTCAGAGCTTTTAAAATACTAAGATGGACCTAATCACTACAGGGGGAGCCATGATGAGTGGCTAATCCCCAAAGTTATTGGACCATGACACAGGGACGCGTGTTTCCTGGCATGCCTTCTGAAACTCTGCACCCGACTAAGAGCTCCTAGTTTATCAGTGCATCCCTCGTGCCTGGCGCAGTGCCTAATAAACATCTGCTGAATGAATCACCAAAGGTGCTTTTAGGCTGGCTGGGGGATGGGTATAATTACAATACACTGTGGTCTGTACAGTAATAACAGATCACAGGATAGTATGGGAAGACAACAGATGGGCATGTGACCCAACCTGGGGGACTGTGAAGGTGTGAATATCATCATCATTGTTTTGTACCTGCTAAGTCGCTTCAATCATGTCTGACTCCTTGCGACCCCATGGACTGTAGCCCGCCAGGCTCCTCTATCCATGGGATTCTCTAGGCAAGAATACTGTAGTGGATTGCCATGCCCTTATCCAGGGGATCTTCCTGATCATTGTTAATACTTGTTAAGTGCTTCTATGGGTCAGTCACTTTGTTAAGTGCCTTACACACACTATGTCAATTTGGCATCACAAGAATCTCAAAGCATTCCTATGACAGTTAAACATCAGTACTACTTTAACTCTTCATGCGTGGATGAGGACACTGAGGCTTATGAAAGTTAAGTCTTAGTTAAGAAACTAGAAAGATTAAACAATTTGTCCTATTTCATACAGTTGATGTTTGGTTGACTAGGGATTTGAACAAGAATTTTGACTCTCTGACACAGAATAGCAGGCATTTCGGGCAGGGGATCCAAAATAGAGAGGGAAGAAGGAACCAGCCTCAGGAGGATAGAGGAGGAGCAAACTCACCTCACCCGCCAGGAGCTGGGCCAGAACCAGGCAATGGGGGCCAGCGGGGGAGGCCAGCCTAACCAGTGACTGCAGAGAGAGCCAGGAGAGGGGAAGGCAAGATGGTCAAGAAGAGTTCGGGGTGCTCATCCAAGTTCTGTCTCTAAAGAGCTCTGTGACCTGGAGCAGGCTAGTTCCCTTTAAGGTTCCTCATCAAAAAAATGAGGGGAAAAAAAAATGAGGCACCCAGCTGCATGACCTCTGAGTTTCTTAGTCCTCTAAAACAGCTAGGGCTGGCGGGGAGGTTATAGAGTTCTCTCATTTTATCAGCCCTGAGATACCCATCAGCAGGGCTGAGGAATATCTGTATTTCTAACTGCCTATCAAGAAAAAGGTCTACTAGAGCTGCCTTTTTGGCAGCATCAGTCTCCTAATCTGAAGAAAATGGCATATACAGCAAATGCAGATACAACATTTGCACATACAGTGGGAGTTTCAGGGCCCCAAGTCCCTTTAATGCACCAAACTGTTGATTTCCCACCAACGCTACCTTCTATCAGGTCCTTCCAGATTTATTCAGGAATAATTAATCACTTTTATATGTTTTAAAATTTATATTTAATACACAGAGAGAATGTCTATATCTTATTATCTGGCTATCTTTTCCACTAATCTGTGAGTTCCTGATAAGGCAAGAGCTGACTAATTCATTTTGGTCCTTAGCCACCAGGGCTTCCCAGGTGGTGTTAGTGGTAAAAAACCTGCCTGCCAATGCAGGAGACAAAAGAGACGTGGGTTCGATCCCTGGGTCAAGGAAGATCCTTTGGAGGAGGGCACGGCAACCCAATCCAGTATTCTTGCCTGGAGAATCCCATGGACAGAGGAGCCTGGCGGGCTAGTCGACAGGGCCACACAGAGGCAGATACAACTGAAGTGACTTAGCACGAACATAGGTTGTCAATGATGCACAATGAAGAAATGCATGTGGGCCTCATTCCCGGCAGGTCTAAACCCTTAGCTAGAGGTTACAAGGTGGACTGCTGGTTCTTTTCAATCACTGTGTGGCCTGTACAATGATTTTTAAGAATTCAAATTAGATGCCAACATTTACCCTTGGGAAAATACACACAAAAGTTCATATTTCTGGTTCCTTTAGAAAATCAGAGTATCCAGTGAACCCTGACTCTCATTCCTACAAGGCCACAACCAGCTGCAGTGAAACAGCATCTGTCCCCTTTAGAGAAGGCACGCTCTTCAGTTCACCTCAGTCTTGGGCCCCTGCCTGGCTTTGCCTCTCTCTCATGTACTGATAGCAGATTTCAGTTGTCACGTCATTCTACTTGTGCTATTGTTTTTCTTACAGCAGTGTTAGAGAGGAATACTCAGCTTCCTAATTTATATCACCTCCTAAGCAACTGCAGACAGCTGAGTTTATAGAGATTCTACCAGACAGCAAGGAAACAGCATAACGTAGGAAGAGCAGAGTGGTACCAATAACAGCTTAGGGGCACCAGCACCCTAGGCTGCCTCTTCCTGGCTGACCAACTTGGTTGCTGTGCTGTGCTTAGTCTCTCAGTTGTGTCCAACTCTTAGCAACCCTCTGGACTGTAGCCTGCCAGGCTACATGGGGATTCTCCAGGCAAGAATACTGCAGTGGGTTGACAAGCCCTCCTCCAGGGGATCCTCCCAACCCAGGGATTGAACCCAGGTCTCCTGCACTGTGGGTAGATTCTTTACTATCTGAGCCACGAGGGAAGCTGAGTCCTCCCTTTCTGCCCTTCCCTTCTGCCAACCCACCATGGCTGTGAAAAGCTGACTCAACCTGTCTCTTCTGGTTAGAGGCACAAAGCTGCTGGGAACAGCTCTTACTGCCAACATCACCAACAACAAGGGTAGCTCTCAGTTGCTTCAAGGGACCGGAAGAGCCTTTTCTCTCCTAACACTGTGGGGGCTGGGCCAGGCTTCTGCAGAGTCTCAGAGGCCCTCAAGACTCCCTTACCCTCCTCCTTTGAATCCTTTCCCTCAAAGCATTAGGCTGATCCATACGAAATTGCTGATACATGCCCTTTTTTAACCTATAAAAGATAATTTCATGTAATTCAACCTAATAATATTATATGTTGTATATATTTCTAATCATATATTTATGTATATGCATGCATGCTAAGTCGCTTCAGTCGTGTCTGACTCTGTGCGACCCTATGGACAGCAGCCCATCAGGCTCCTCTGTCCACGGGATTCTCTAGGCAAGAATACTAGAGTGGGTTGCCATTTTATACAAGCCTAATCTATAAGCAGCCCTCCCATTGTTTCTGGAATTCTATTAAATCTTCTTTTAGAATAAGGCTATTGTTAAAGTATATACACTATTGTAGAAAATGACAGTAACACTTCAATAAAGAAATGGAATTATATTAGAATTATATGATTATTTTACTTTAGCAGATAATTAAAAAATTTACAGCTATTTAAAAATTTAGTCCCAACCTCTCCTTTTACAGATAAGGAAACTGAGGCTTATGGAGATGAAGTGATTTCATTTTGATCATACTTTATTTATATGCCCCATTTACCTCACAAAATGACTTGACATTGTAGCAAATATACCATACTAACGTACAGACTGATGCTGGGAGGGATTGGGGGCAGGAGGAGAAGGGGATGACAGAGGATGAGATGGCTGGATGGCATCACTGACTCGATGGACGTGAGTCTGAGTGAACTCTGGGAGTTGGTGATGGACAGGGAGGCCTGGCGTGCTTCGATTCATGGGTCAGACACGACTGAGCAACTGAACTGAACTGAACTGAACGTAAGATGTTACTAATAAAGGAAATTGGATGCAAGGTATATAGGAACTTGCTGTACTATGCAATTTTTCTGTAAATCCAAAATTGTTCCCCAAAATAAAGTTTATTTTAAAAATGATTTAAACAATTTTATGATTAACTCCACCACCACCAATTCCCACCCCACCCCACCCCCACTAAAACAAGAGTAAAAACATGGAGGCAACAGAGAAAAACTACATCAGAAATTTTTCTGAAATTGAGATTTAGCTCGGAGCTTCCTCAAGACACAGTCCAGCACCTTTCATTAACACACTGTCAGATCAGCCAGTGAATAAGTAAACTAGCATAGCTCCAAAAGAAAGGTAGGTTTCAATGTCTCTCAGGAAAGGAAAAGGTCAGTAGTTGGCAACAGGGAACAGGCTGACTTGCATTCAATGAGACAATGGATGTCGGTGTGCTTTGTAAACCGCAAACCATTGGATAGATGTTATCATTTCTGCAGGTAAAGGAAAAAGATTCCCTTCTTTCATAAATTAAGTTATCCTATAAACACTCATGAATTCCAGCTTAGTATCAGATAACTGGCCACAGTGATACAGAAATAAATAAGGCTAACTTCCAGCTTTTGCTAGGAACCAGATGGGGAAGGGCAGTGACCTCTGAACCTAGGGTGAAGAGTAACATAGGTTATATTTTGTCTTCTCTCATCTAGATTCTTTCAAAAAGTGATTTAAATAAACTTGAAATAGAAGCAATGCCACCTGAACTTGGAATACAGATGTAAATGTTAGGAGGACTAAGCTGAGGACGGGTATTATTGAACAGGATTTGTCACTTAGAGCAAAAAAAGTAAAAACACTCGAGGCATGGACATTTTATCTCCTGAGAAAAGAAACGATATATATTTGTCCGCACAGACAATTTGTTTCTTATCCCAGAAAAAAGAAAAAAAAAATTAGCATACAGCTCCTTATATAAATCGCATATGTTGGGGCTCTCTCTCTGTCCTCCTCCCACCTCTAAGGCTTTCCCTTTAGTCTCCTCTGCTGGTTCCTCCTCATCTCCCCACCATCTAAAGGCTGTAGGCCACATGCCATATGGCATGGCCAAAAAAATAAAACAAATAAATAAATAAATAAAAACTGAAATAGTGACTGATTAGGCCATTCAGAACCCTCCAGTGGCTAATCAAAGAGTAAAAACCACAATCACTATATTGGCTTACCCCGTCCTAAGTATTTGATCCCTGCCTCCAATTGTTTTAATTCCATTTCTTACTCCTCTCCCCTTTGCTCACATCCCTCCAGCCACACAGCCCTCCTTGATGTACCTGCTTGGAACACACCAAGCCACACACTCATCTAGGGCATCTTCTAGTTATTCTCATGATTGGCTCCCTTGCCACCTTCAGGTCTCTGTTCAAATGTCACCTTCTCAGTAAGGTATTCCCTAGCCACCCAATATAAAATACCACCACTCCTCCACACACACACAGGTATTTTTCTTTCTTTTTTTTAAATTGCCATACTATGTGCCATGTGGGAATCTCTTAGTACCCAGATCAGGTAAAGGAACCTGTGGCCCCTTCAGTGAAAACTTGGGAGTCTTGAACACTGGACTATCAGGAAAGTCCCTGGTATTTTTCTACTTAGCTTACCATGCTTTACGTGTCCCTATCTGAGTATTATGTGTAATATAGCTAACACAATGCAAATTTCTCAAGAGCAAGAATATTGTTTTATTGACTGCTATGTTCTCAGCTCCTGGTATATAGCAGGTACTCTTGAGGCATTTGACCAAATGAATGAATACAGGAACTCTAGGCAACACGATTCATATCAAACGTCTTGCAAAATGCTGATAGCTCTATAACCTTCTAAAGGGAAAAAATGAACAACAAAAAAGAAAGAGATCATGTAGTCTGCATAGCACTTTACTCCCTCACAACAATTGTTTGCAATCTTCATAAAAAAAGAAACCCTTTGAGAAGAAATTAGTGCCTTCATTTTATGGACAAGAAAACTAGGCTCGAAACACAGAAGGAACATAACTGGTCAGCAGTAGAGGAGACACTGAACCCCAATCTGCTTCCAAGGGCTTCCCAGGTGGAGCAGTAAAGGATCCGCCTGCCAAGAGAGGACACGGAAGAGACACAGGTTTGATCCCTGGGTCAGGAAGATCCCTTGGAGGAGGAAATGGCCACCAACTCCAGTATTCTTGCCTGGAGAATTCCATGGACAGAGAAGCCTGGCGGGCTACAGTCCATGGGGTGGCAAGGAGTCAGACACAACTGAGCACGCACGCATGCAGGCAATCTGCTTCCAACTCTGTGCCCTTCCCTTACATCATGCTTCCCCTAAGTCATGAAATATGAAATCACAATTCTGTGAGGGGCACTTTCTAAAGGATGTGAAATAATGAGTCCTGGGTCTTCAGCTCTTTGATGGAAAAGGATCAATGAAAGGCAGAATGTCCAGCAGCAGTTTCTGGCATTGGTTTGGTCATGAACTCACTCAATTCTTCTTTCTAAGCCTTCTCATGTGCATCATAACTCTGGCCTCCATAATTCATGGGCCTAAAGTGAACACCAATTTGACAGACATTTACCAAACCCAAACACAGTCTAGGAATTATCACATGCTCTGGGGAGGCATAGCCTAGAATTCATGTCCCAGCTTCATTCACTTTATTCTTTGTGGGACTCTAGGCAAATCGATGTAACAGAACCTTAGTTTCGTCATGCACAAGATGTGAAGCTATAGAACCCACCTTATGGAATTGCTCTGACGATTGAATGGGCCTTTACAGGTAATGGATTTAGTAGCACCTTTGTGACTATTCAGTAAATATTAGCTATTATTATGATCATCACGTGCTAGACCCTAGGATACAGCTGAAAAAGGCAAGGCAAAACGCCCCAACAAGTGCACGGCTGTAAAAGAGGAGGAGGAAAAGCTAACTCGATGCGATGTGTTCAAGAACACAGCAGCGAGCTTACTGCGACTGCAGAAAGCGGTTAGAAAGATTTCCAGGGAAGTAGTATTTAAGTTGGGTCGTGAAGAGTGAGAGTTCCAGAGTGGACCTGCCAGGTAGGACTGGACTTTCGGACAGATCACATGCAAAGCCCCAAGTGCAGAGGAAGCCGCAAAATTCTGGGATCCGGCAGCGGGACGCGCAGGAGAACACAGCGCCGCGTCTGATCACTTCGGGCTCGGGAAGATCCCTTTCTGGGCGCACTGGAGCCCAAAGTGGTGGCGGCAACAGGACGCGGACGCACCCGCCTAGGACAGGTCCCAACCCCTCTGTGGGCCCTCAGGTTCCTCCCGGGGAATCGGAGGCCGCTGGCCAAACGAGATTCCTTAAGGCGCCCTGGGCAGGCCGATCAGTGGGCGTCGGACCGTTAACCCGGTACCTCCCGCCTTCCCTTGAGGCCCCCACCTCACCACGCTCGGCTCCTGCAGATTCCCAAGGTGCTTCTCAGCGCCAGAGCCGCCGAAGCCTCAGCTAAGGCCGGGCCGGGGGCGGGGGCCCACCGAGGGGCTGGGGCGTAGGCCCCGCCCCCCAAACTCCCGCCCTTTCGGAGGGCCCCGCCCCGCCGGGAAGCGTGCCTACGAGCAGACTGCGCCGCCTAGGGGGCCTCCGCCATGTTGAGTACTGGCAGCCGATTTACAAGAGTGGCTTGTAGTGTCCCCTAAATGGGGACAGCTAGGGTTTCTGGATTGCAGCAAGGAAAGTTTTGGTAACAGAAATAAACTTGCCCTCAATCATACCCCTTTTGGCTTCGGGGTTACACAGTGCGCATGTGTAAGAGCGCCGGTTCTAGGTGCGCCTGCGCACTGCGCCGCCCACAAACCCGAGTACAATTAACAAATGCGTGAAGGATAAGCAAACTCGCTGCTGCGTCGCTATGCAACCTTAAGAACCTGAAGCGCCAAGCAGCTTCAGGCAACGCAACATTCACACCGTAGTTGCTCAATGTGGTTTGAACACGCATGGCATTGCACAGGGTTTCTTTTTGCCTGAATATCCTGCATCCGTTCGGAAAAATGCAGTTTGCTTGATTTTCTGCGTGAGCCTGACTTTGTAGAAGACTAGAAGCGTTATTCCCATAAGTTTTGTGCATAAATAATCAGTGCACTTTTCTAGCATTGTAAAATTCCATTTACCTGTCTCTCTTCTCCATTCAGTGATTCTAAATTTCTGTGTGTGTGTGTGTGTGTGTGTGTGTGTGTTAGTAACTCAGTCGTGTCCTACTCTGAATCGTGGTAGCCCACCAGGATCCTCTGATCATGGGATTCTCCAGGCAAGAATACTGGAGTGGGTTGCCATTCCCTTCTCCAGGGGATCTTCCCTACCCAGGGATCGAACCCAGGACTCCCGCATTGCAGGCAGATTCTTTACCATCTCAGTCACCAGGACTTGGAAATTTTTAGTTGGAGTTAAAAAAAATAACTGGGGAACTTCTTCAAATGCAGACTCTCTGATTCTAACACTAGAGTCAGTGTTGTGAGGGAAGAAGAGATCCCAAACGTTTGACAGAGAAAAAGATGCAGACTCAGTTGTGTGGGAATCAACACTGGAGAGATATTCCCCTAACAGGTTGTGTGTAAGTGTTCACTACAATATTTGGAATGTTACACACATTAACTTAAGGGTTTTTGCACATACTTTTGCCATCTCCTGGATCAGTTTATCCCAAACTTTTGAATTAGCTGATAACGTCTCCTCCTTCAGGTCTCAAACGATAATTCTTTAGCTAGATCTTCCCTGATCATGCTATTTAAAGTAATACCCTATCATTTTCTATCGCAGTTCTCTTTTCACAGTACTTTTTACTTGTTTTGGTTTACCTATTATTTTTCTCTCAGGTGGCCCTAGTGGTAAAGAGCCCGCCCACCAATGCAGGAGATGTTAAGAGACTAGGGTTCCATCCGTGGGTGGGGAAGATACCCTGGAGGAGGGCATGGCAACCCACTCCAGTATTCTTGCCTGGAGAATCATCTGGACAGAGGAGCCTGTTGGGGTACAGTTCATAGGGTCGAAAAGAGTCCAACACGACTGAAGTGACTTAGCACACACGCTCTTGAAAGCTTAAGCTTCATAAGAGTAGGAGACTGACTTATTCCTAGCATTTAACAAAGAGCCTGACACATGGTAGGTGCTAAACAAGCATCCATGGAATGAATGAAATCAGATTCAGTGTTACAAAGGTAAATGACATAAAACCCATCAACGAACCACAGGATACACTTTAAGACCAAGAAGAATATAGGCTTCAGACTATCCAGACATAACAATAAAGGACAAATGGAGTAGAGGAGTATTAAAACCAGGGCTTCCCAGGTGGCGCTAGTGGTAAAGAACCAGCCTGCCATTGCAGGAGACATAAGAGACGTGGGTTTGATCCCTGGGTTGGGAAAATCCCCTGGAGGAGGACATGGAAACCCACTCTAGTATTCTTGACTGGAGAATCCCATGGGGTGGTCCACATGGTCTCAAAGAGTCGGACACGACTGACACAAATTTAGCACACACACACAAGATTAAAACCAAACAGTAATCTTTGATCTTTGCAAAAGGAAATTCGTTCGTTCATTCTCTTATTCATTTACTCATTCACCCAGTAAACATTCTGAATATCTATTCTGTACTAGCATTGGGTAATAATACAATGTATTAACAGCAAGTTGGAAATTGTATTAAAACATAACGAGATAGTACAAGTGGGTATTTTGTCTGGGCCAGAACAGAAAGAGGAGTTAGCTGATATATGAGAGCGGACAACATGCCTGTTAGAGATACTGTAGGCTTTGAGAGTACATCAGCCTTCAACTATCCTATCCTAAGTGCCAGGAACGTTTAGAACAGAAAAACGTGTTCAGGGAATTCCCTGGTAGTCCAGTGGTTGGTATTCCACAATTTCACTGCAGGGGGCCTGCGTTCGATCTCTGATCAAGGAACTAGGATCCCACAAGATGCATAGTAAGACTGAAAAAAACCCACAAAAACTGTTCATCTACAACACCTGAATCGCTTGGGATCCAAGAGCCCTGTAGGAAAGACTTAATCCAGCTACAATTAGAGCCTGGCCATGTTCAAACCTGTCTGATGAACTACAGTGGGGGGAAGGCCTCAAAGGAGGGTAGATTGGACAGAGAGATAACAAACCAGTTGAAAGAAAAACAACTCTGGTCCCCTCCAAGTGAACTGGGGTTCTTCCTTTGTGCCATAAATTCCATCTCTGGGGATATGCTTTATAATGTAACCCTTTTCCAGGGCTATAATGTGGATTCTGAACCCCAGACTTGCTCATTATTTATAGATATTCCCCCTACCCCATGCCAAGAGGCTGCCTGGACTGATTGACTTTCTTTCTTTTTAAAATTATATATGTGAACTTTCAAAGTGAGGGGTTAAAAAAACATATACATATATTTTTTTCTAATAGTCTAAAATTTATTTTAAAGTTCTTTAAAAAAAATATTTATTTGGCTGCGCCAGGTCTCAATTGGGGCACATTGGATCTTTGATTTTTGTTGTGGCATGTGGGATCAAGTTCCTTGACAAGGGATCAAACCCAGGACCTCTGCATTGGGAGCACAGAGTCTTAGCCACTGGACTACCAGAAAAATCCTTGTTTCAAAGTTCTTAAATCCTTTATCTAAGGTGTCAAGAGAATGGAGGATAGAGAGTTTGTGTGGAAACATTTCTGGCTGTGAGTCCTCACCCTTCTTGGGAAAGATGTAATGCTCAAAACAAGTGATTGAAAGAGAGGAGTTCTAGGAGGGTTTGAGGTACCACATCCAACCCATTGCAACTGGGGAGCATAATGACTGGATCCACCTCCTGCTCAGGAAATCTATCAACAAGAGACAAGCCTGTTAACTGCTTTGGTGGCAGACTTAGGAGAGTGCTGCTATATTGGGGTTATCCTACTCTCCCAGAATGCCAGATGTGGACTAAGTAAAAGAGAGCCTCCATAGGCCTATCCTGGGTCCTCTTCAGCAGAGCCTCCTAGAGGAATAAAGGGACTCCAGACATAAGAAGACAAATGACCACTGACAGGAAGAGATGCCTTTGCTAAGAGGAGTGCAGGAGATGGGTCCAGCAGGGAACCCCTGGAGGACCCATAAAAGTTCCCCGTGATGCTTTGTTGATGGACAGGAACAGCTATAAACATCTGCCAAATCCAGAAAGCACAAAGTCAGCTACGATACTAATTCAAAGAAGACTTTTCTGACCCCTTTCTCCATTTTCCTCTCCATGTCAACAGCCTGAGTGACTAAGGTGGGCTAAGGATAACAGAGGGGAAAAGTTGAAAAATAAAACAAAAGCTAATAAACTCTAAATAATTCCCCTCTTTCTCACTGCAACCTAACTGCCTGAAGCAGCGCTGGGGGCACCAAAAGAGTATGACATCTTGTGGGACTTCCCTGATGGTGCAGTGGGTTGGAATCCACCTGCCAATGCAGGGGACACAGGTTCAATCCCTGGTCCAGGAAGATCCCACATGCTTCAGAGCAGCTAAGCCTGTGCACCACAACTACTGAGCCTATGCGCCTAGAACCTGTGCTCTGCAACACGAGAAACCTCCACAATGAGAAGCCTGAGCATCAAAACAAAGAGGAGCCCCTGCTCTCCCCAACAGAGAAAGCCTGGGCAAAGCAACAAAGACCCAGTACAACCAAAATAAATAAATAATTTTTTAAAGAGAATATTGCATCTTGTGTAGATTGTGAACAACTTGCTGCTTTCCATCAGAGTCCATTCATATATCATTAAACAAAATATTGATTAAGCACCCATAATGTGTCAAATCCTATGCTAGACTCTGGGAGAGACTGAAAGAATAATAACACATGGACTCTGCCTAAAGCCTCAGTCCACAGACTCACACGAAGGCTGGTGGGTAATGTATATTTCACAACCTACAGGGTGGTAAATTCTATAAAAAAATGCAGTGGCTAACTTTGTAGAGGTGGTGACATTACAACCTGATTATGAAGGATAAATCTGCTGAGCAGACAAAGATAGGAAGGGTGTTCCAGGTAATGTGCATGAAACGGTGACATGCAAGAGCATGGATTATTGGGGAATACTGGGGGTTTCCTCTGTGCATGCCTCTGGCTGATTCTGCCTCTAGATTGGATCTTAAGAGTCTCCTTGGATTTATAATTAGATAATAATACAGTCCTCTTCATCAAGTGGGTCTCTTCCCCTCGATCCTGACCCTGACTCAGTGGGCAGGTCTCATTCCACTCCTTTCCCTTTTCACTGACCAAGTCAAGCTCTATGTACCCACTCACTCAAGCTTGACATTTCTTTTTTTTTGGCTGCACCAGGTCTTAATTGCAGCATGTGGGATCTTCAGTCTTCATTGCAGCATACAGGATTTTTTAGTTGCAGCATGTGGGATCTATTTCCCTGACCAGGGCTCGAACCGGGGCCCCCTGCATTATGAATGCAGAGTCTTAGCCACTGGACCACCAGGGAAGTCCCAAGCTTGACATTTCTTGATGTGAGTGCCATCTGCTCACCATCATTCAGAGCCTGGGCAGTAAAAGCGTGTACAGGGACAGCTCCCATAGGTCCTTTGCAGGGGACATGGGTTCAATCCCTGGTCTGAGAAGATGCCACAAGTCACAGGGCAACCGAGCCCATGTGCCATATCTACTGAGCCCACATGCCACAACTAGAGAAAGCCTGCACGCAACAGTGAAGACCCAGTCAGCCAAAAATAAATAAATAAAAATTTAAATGAGCCCGTCATTATATTCTAACCTGAGACTCTATCTGCTGCTTCAGGTGATACAGCGATTAAAACTCTAAGAATCTGGACAGGAACCAAGAGGAACATGCCAGGAAGAACACTGGACTTGGAGGCAGACACACTCCCCTGGGTTTGAACTTCTGGGCTCTGCCTTGTGTCTGGAGCAACCCACCTTCCCTCTCTGAGTCTCAAATTCTTTTGCTGGCAATGGGGATAATAACACTTACCTATTAGAGTGAAAAGTGGGAGATATAAGTAGACAAAGGGAAGGAGGAGTGAGAAGAGTCTAGCAAGAATCCGAGGTTTCTGAGCTCAAGAATGGCAATGGTTTCCAGGTCCCTAACTATTAATAGTGGTTACCTCTAGGGAGAGAGATTGGAGAGCGGCCTCTTTTAATTTAACAAACTTTGGTGTTGTCTCAATTTTATTTTTTTACAAAGAGCATGATTCAAGTTTGTAATTAAATATATATTCAGTACAGGTGTTATTCTTCAATAAAAAGGTTTTTTCAAAACTTATTTTGCACAGAAAGTCATCCGGGAGGGACTTCCCTGGTGGTCCAGTGGTTAAGACTTTGCCTTCCAATGCATGGGATATGAATTTGATCTCTGCTAAGCCAATGGCACCCCACTCCAGTACTCGTGCCTGGAAAATCACATGGACAGAGGAGCCTGGTAGGCTGCAGTCTATGGGGCCGCTAAGAGTCGGACACGACTGAACGACTTCACTTTCACTTTTCTCTTTCATGAACTGGAGAAGGAAATGGCAACCCACTCCAGTGTTCTTGCCTGGAGAATCCCAGGGACGGGGCAGCCTGGTGGGCTGCCGTCTATGGGGTCACACAGAGTGGGACACAACTGAGGTGACTTAGCACCAGCAGCAGCAGGGAGTTAAAATCCCATGTGCCTCACGGCCAAAAAACCAAAACATAAAACAGAAGCAATATTGTAACAAATTCAATAAAGATTTTTTTTTAATTTTTAAAAAGAAAGAAACAAAGTTATCCAAGAGACTAATAAAAGTGGTTGTTTCTGAGAACAAATGAAAAAGTGGGGGTCTGAGGTGGGAGGGGGACTTCCTGTGTACTCCCTCATACTATTTGAATTTTTTTCATCATGAGTTTGTGTTACCTTTCTTTCTATTATGCATTAGTTTTTAAATTTCTAAAAATATTTTTAAATACTAAAAAGTTTTAAAATAAACTATTTTAAATAAAGAATAAAATTGAAAATGTATGGTTATTTTGGGCACCACACCCATAACAGGTAAAAATATACATACACCCAGATTAACTACCCTGCAGGGAGTGGGATAAACTGACCTGTTTCCAGATTACAGTATCTGCAGGGAGTGGAATGAATTGATCTGGCTGAAGGGCCCACAGTACTCTGACAAGGTGCAGTTCCTGAGCAGCTCAGCGGGGGGAGCCATTGAGAACTCAGTGGAGGAGAGCCCACAGGGGTGGCAGCTCCAGGGAAGTTGAACCAACACAAACCAGAATGATGATTGCAGGGAGGATTAAGTGGTTCTGCACCTGCTGGGGCTCTCTGGGCTCCCTGGATGGGGATGACCAGGTCCCACAGATTATAAGAAGCACAGATGGAGGGCCCGGGGCCCTTCTCTCAGCCAATCCTTTTCATGTAGAGTGATGCCAGTAAAAATCAATCCTTGTTTGCTGTGGGGAAGAGCACTGGATTCAGAGTCATGTGTTTGAGTTGAGTCCTACCCCGATCATTTTGGGCTGTGTGATCTTGTGTCAATTACTTAATTCCTCTGAGACTCAGTTTTCTTTTTCGTGAAGAAGGAAAATACTAACAACTCTTTTTTTTTTTTTTAAACCATGATTTATGGAGCACCTACTATATGCAGGTCACTGAAAGAAAGGTGCTCTACATGCATAAATACATTTGGCTCTTATAAGCTGTCTGTGAAGCAGATTTTCTTTACTTTCTTTTTTTAAAAGTAAGAAGTGGATTTATTTAGAGAGAAATACACTCCACAAAGTGTGGGCCATCTCAGAAAGGCAAGAGAGGCTGAAGCAGATATTTTTATACTAATTTTTACAGGCAAAGAAACAGATTTAGAGAAGTGATTTTTTAAAAAAAGACAGTAATTATAAGTAACATTTATGTAGTGCTTACTATGCACGAGACACTGTTCTAAGAACTTACAACAAAAATCTGTAATAACTCTGAGGCAAGAATATTATCATTAGCCTCATTTATATATGAGGAAACTGAGGCACAGAAAGATTAAATAACTGGCTTGAGATTACATAGCTCGTAAATTAGGGAGCCAGGACTTGATTGTAGGTAGTCCAGCTCTTAATTGTTATGTTAGACAAATTTCCTGCTGAAAACTGTGCACCCAAATCCCCACTGCACTAAAAATAAAATCCACCCTCTTTTCTCTGGCTCGTGAGGCCATACTTATTGTGGTGCTGGCATGATCTGACCTCATCTCCTATCAGTACCTCTGCACTCTGTTTCAGCAGCACTGGCTTCTCCTGGTTCCTCTGATATGCCAAGCATATTCATGCCTCAGGGCCTTTGAATCTGCTGTTCCTTCCACCAGGAACGGTCTTCCCCCAGAAGATCTCCCTTTGTACTGCTCATTCCCTCACTAAATCTCGAGCTCTGCTCACATATCACCCCCTCAAAGAGACATTCCTATCTAAAATAGACCTCTCGGACTTCCCTGGTGGTCCAGTGGTTAAGAGTCCACCTGCCAATGCAGGGGACATGGGTTCAATCCCTGGTCCAGGAAGATCCCAGTACTGTGGAGCACCTAAGCCTATGCACCACAACTAAGCCCACATGCCTGAAGCCTGTGCTCTGCGACAAGAGAAGCCACCTCAATGAAAAGCCCATGCACCAAAACTAGAGAGTAGCCCTCATTCACCACAATTAGAAGCTAGAGAAAGCCCATGCACAGCAACAAAGACCCAGTGCAGTCAAAAAACTAATAATAATAAATATAATAAAATAGACATCTCTTCGACTCTGCCTAATTTTTCTTCACAGCACTAGAGTTTTCTGAAGCTATACATTTATTTGCTTGTTTTTCTGTCTCTTCCACCAGAATGTGAGCACAGACTTGGGAGTCTTGTCCTTTGTTAGATATCCAGTGCTCAGGCCCAGGAATACATAAATGAATGAAAACCCTAGGTCATCCAATTGGTTCATAGCAGAGCCAGGATGTAAACTGAGTTATCTGATCCGGTAACCCAAGATTTTAGCCACTGAGCTGTGCTGAATTGATTGACTCCAAGAAATAAGAGATTCAGATAGTTTAGTATAAAATAGATAACTAATGAGAACTGACTGTATAGCACTGGGATCTCTACTCAAGGCTCTGCGGTGACCTAAGTGGGAAGGAAATCCAGGAAGAGGGGATATATGTATACATGTAGCTGATTCACTTTGCTGTACTGCAGAAACTAACAGAATGTTGTAAACCAACTATACTCCCTCCCCTCAAAAGAGACACAGGGAGAGAGAGAGAGAGAGAGATTGCTTAAAGAATACAAAGCCACTTTGCAAACTGCTAAGTGCATGAAGAAAGGAAAAGATGATGATGGTAATGCTGATGATTCAGTTCACTATTGGCTCATCTGTGAAATGGGTATAAATAATGCTCTGGCCTGCCAACTTTAAGAGGATGTCTTGTGGAGTGCCCATGAGATGGATGGGGAAACAGGTATAAAAGTTAAAGGCTCTAGACAGTAGAAGGTCATTTCTATGCCAATGGCTTCCCAACATTCCTAGCCTCTACCTCAAGTTGGACATTAATATCACTGACAGGCGAGGGGGAGGTAGGGGGACATGGAGGACCAAGGGACTCTGCATCCCTGTAATTAAACATGTTGGGACTGAAGCGCTGCCAGCAGCAGCATCTGGTTGTAATTACCAGAGGGGACTGAAGTGATTAGTCACCTTTATAGTGAGATCCAGATGGGTCCCCTGGGCTCCTCCCTGGAGAGGAGCAAGCTCAGAATCCCCTTTCCCTGCTCCCACCCCATTTCTGGAGTTCTCTGGTCCTCAAATAATAGGCCTGCTCCAACTCCTCCAATGTCCCCACTTGACTAAAAGCCAAGAAGACCACAATTGCCCCAGCCACTCTTTCATTTCTTATGTTTCTAGAATCCAGGTTAAGAGTCTTTGGTATGGGACTTCCCTAGTGGTTCAGTGGTTAAGAATCTGCCTTGTAATGCAGGGAACATGGGTTCCATGCCTGGTTGGGGAATTAAGATCCCACATGCCATGGAGCAGCAAAGCTAAGATTGGTGCAGTCAAATAAATAAATGTTAAAAAAAAAGATTCTTTGGTATAAAATGTATCAGAACAGGAATCAGACGATCAGTTCAGTTCAGTTGCTCAGTCATGTCCGACTCTTTGCAACCCCGTGAACCGCAGCATGCCAGGCCTCCCTGTCCATCACCAACTCCTGGAGTTCACCCAAACCCATGTCCATCGAGTCAGTGATGCCATCCAACCATCTCATCTTCTGTCATCCCCTTCTCCTCCTGCCCGCAATCTTTCCCATCATCAGGGTCTTTTCAAATGAGTCAGCTGTCCGCATCAGGTGGCCAAAGTATTGGAGTTTCAGCTTCAACATCAGTCCTTCCAATGAACACCCAGGACTGATCTCCTTTAGGATGGACTGGTTGGATCTCCTTGCTGTCCAAGGGACTCTCAAGAGTCTTCTCCAACACCACAGTTCAAAAGCATCAATTCTTCGGCGCTCAGCTTTCTTTATAGTCCAACTCTCACATCCATACATGACCACTGGAAAAACCATAGCCTTGACTAGATGGACCTTTGCTGACAAAATAATGTCTCTGCTTTTGAATATGCTATCTAGGTTGGTCATAACTTTCCTTCCAAGGAGTAAGCGCCTTTTAATTTCGTGGCTGCAATCACATTCTGCAGTGATTTTGGAGCCCAGAAGAATAAAGTCTGACACTGTTTCCACTCTTTCCCCATCTATTTCCCATGAAGTGATGGGACCGGATGCCATGATCTTAGTTTTCTGAATGTTGAGCTTTAAGCCAACTTTTTCACTCTCCTCTTTCACTTTCATCAAGAGGCTCTTTAATTCTTCTTCACTTTCTGCCATAAGGGTGGTGTCATCTGCATATCTGAGGTTATTGATATTTCTCCCGGCAATCTTGATTCCAGCTTGTGCTTCTTCCAGCCCAGGGTTTCTCATGATGTACTCTGCATATAAGTTAAATAAGCAGGGTGACAATATACAGCCTCGACGTACTCCTTTTCCTATTTGGAACCAGTCTGATGTTCCATGTCCAGTTCTAACTGTTGCTTCCTGACCTGCATATAGGTTTCTCAAGAGGCAGGTCAAGTGGTCTGGTATTCCCATCTCTTTCAGAATTTTCCACAGTTTATTGTGATCCACACAGTCAAAGGCTTTGGCATAGTCAAGAAAGCAGAAATAGATGTTTTTCTGGAACTCTCTTACATTTTCGATGATCCAGCAGATGTTGGCAATTAGACATTAAAGGTAATTTAATGTTTCCAAACTTCAATTTCCTCATCTGCAAAATCAGGGTACTGAGAGTGCCTTCATCACAGGTTATTATGAAGATAAATAAGATAAAAATACAGTGGGATACAAAGGCCAGAGTCTAGTTTACTTTAGTACATGGCTCAACAAATAGCAGCTATTATGATTTGCCAGGTACCAGGCTAATCACTTTTTATAATTTATGTAATTGAATCCCCACAAACACCCTGTGAGGTAGGCACTGTCATGATCCCTGATCAGAGTTTCAGAGAGGTTTAGGGGCTTCCAGAGATCACATAGGCTCCCCACTCCAGTACCCTTGCCTGGAAAATCCCATGGATGGAGAAGTCTGGCGGGCTGCAGTCCATGGGGTCACTAAGAGTCGGACACGACTGAGCGACTTCCCTTTCACTTTTCACTTTCATGCATTGGAGAAGGAAATGGCAACCCACTTCAGTGTTCTTGCGTGGAGAATCCCAGGGACGGCAGAGCCTGGTGGGCTGCCATCTCTGGGGTCGCACAGAGTCGGACATGACTAAGCGACTTAGCAGCAGCAGCAGCAGAGATCACATAATGCACTAGACCATAAAGCAGAAGCAGAATTCAAAATCAGGCCTGTTTATCTCGAGCCCTGAGTCCTTATCAAGCCATATTTAGAGACATCTTTTTTTTTTTCCTTTTTTTTTTTTTTTTTTTTTGCTGCACTGCATGGTATGTGGGTTTCCCTGACCAGGGATCAAACCTGCACCCCTTACATGGGAAACATGGAATTTTAACCACTGGACTGCCAAGGAAGTCCCAGGAACAGCTTGATGGTTTGTTTTATTCATCCCTTCATTTATTCACTCACTCAAGCTTACAAAGTACCTAATAAGTGTCAAGACAGAATCTTTCCCTATAGGGAACTCAGGAGTCTGGCAGGGAAAGCACAATATGTCTAAAAGTAACTATACCTGAAAGTAGAAAATTGTGACTTTGGTATATAAGGGCTGGTTAGAAATCCATCCATCCATATGACATGTTGAGAACTCGCTATGTGCTGGGCCCTGTACCCAGGCCTGGGAAAAATTGAAAGATAAATATGGTGTCATCTAGTCATAATCTAATGGGGTAGGCAGGTATGTAAATAAACTATTACTGCCCTAAGGAATTAGGCTATGATTTTTTAAATATGAGAAAAGGACACCGAGTAGAAGAAATGACCTGTGTCTGAGATGGGAGTGGTTTAGAGGCAGAACTGGATGATTTTGTGTGCCAAAGTGGAGACACAAAATGTGTGATGGCAATTCAGAAGTGTGTATTTTCTGGTGGAAGAGGGAAGGCTTCATGGAGGAGAGGGCAGACAAGTTGGCGCTTTTCGATGGGCAGTTTTGGGGGAGGGAGGTGGGACAGAGCAGTCTGGAAGCCAGTTCTAAGGGAATTCTCTAAGGACGGGTTGTGAAGAGGACTGAGACTGCAAGGCTGTGGGGGTGGAAAGGAGAAAGGAATGCCAGAGATGATGGCTTAAGTGGGACAAGTCAAAAGGGAAGCCAAGTGTTGTGAACCTGGGCAACTGGAGGGATAGGAAGGGATTCAGCTCTTCTTCAGGTGAAAGTGTTAGTTCCTTAGCTGTGTCCAACTCTTTCCAATCTCCTGGACTGTAGCCCGCCAAGCTCTGTGCATGGAATTCTTCAGGTAAGAGTACTGGAGTGGGTTGCCATTTCCTTCTCCAAGGGATCTTCCTGACCCAGGGACCGAACCTGGGTCTCCTGCATGGCAGGCAGATTCTTTACCATCTGAACCACCTGGGAAGCCCTCAGCTTTGCCTTTTTAAAAAAAATTTTTATCACTCAATTTTATCTGAATGGAATCATTACCCTTAATTCTTATTTTGTAAGATTTTAAGAAATACTCAATCATTTTCTACAGTATTTAACTTAGAGCTTACGTGTGCATGCTCAGTCTTGTCTGACTCTTTGCAGCCCCATGGACTGTAGCCCACCAGTCTCCTTTGTCCATGGGATTTCCCAGTCAAGAATACTGGAGCGGGTTGCCACTTACTTGACCACCTCAGCTCTTCCTTAAAGCTCCTGCAAAGGAGTATCTGGCGGTGCGTTGATTCTTGGAGATGGGGAGGTGGAGATCTCCTGGCGTTTCTGACCTAGGAGCACCAGATGAAGCTTCAAGAGGCCAAATTATGCAGCTGTGCTCTGAGGATCAGTGAGGATCTGGACATATCACCATGAAAACGTTGGCTGGGCACCTGGACACCCCGGCCGTGAGTTTCATCTTCCTTCCTTCATTGAATGCTTACTGAGCTTCTACTCTGTGCCAGGTGTGCTAGGAAACCAATCTGGTGACCTCAGGGTACAAACAGATCTCTATCAGGCAGGCTCAGAGAATCTAGGGTTAAGAAGGAAGCCTAAAAAATAAATAAAATAAAGGGACTTCTCTGGGAGTCCAATGGTTAAGACTCTGCGCTGCCACTGCTGGGGGCACGGGTTTGATTTCTGGTGGGGGAACAGAGATCCCACATGCCACAAGGCAGGGCTAAAAATTAAAATTAAAGAAAGAAGGAAGCCTACCTGATGACTGCTTCTACCACTTCTATTTCTCTCACAGTCTGTTGCAGTGAAATGTTCAAAAAAGGGGTAATTGGTTCTGTTTGGGGATCTGGGAAGGCTTCCTGGAGGAGGTGAATTTTCAGCTGAAGCTCTCAGGATAAGAGGAGCTTCCTCCTGTCGTGGGAGTAAAAGGAGGATGTTCTAGGTAAAGGGAACAGTTTCCCCCGCTGAGCCAGCTGGAGTTCAGACTTCTTCCAGAGCTACTAATACCAGAAAAGCACTGTGTGGGAAATCATTTTTTCTGCCTCCTGCAGGGGCCGCTGCTGCCCCAGGCTGGGGCTGCCACCTCTGGGACTCAGCCAGTCTCTCACAACAAAACTGAGCCTGTCTTTGCTGGGGTGGCGGTGAGGTATAGACACTCTGGATGTGTCTCCGTCCAAAGAGTGGGCTCGGGGGCGCCCCCCAAATCCTGGAGAAACCATCTGAGCTCAGTCAATGGCATTTGGGGGAGGGGTGTGGTGGGTACCGATATTTTTCTGGCTCTAGGTCACCACAAGTTTATTAAAATAAAAGAAACTGTGGGTGAATTCTGCCATCTGTGCTGCCCTCCCCCACCCCCCACACACCAACAACAGAACAGGTCCCAGACTAGATGCGAAGGTTGCTTTAAAAACACCCCAAGGACTTAACTGAAAACCACACTCTCATGCCTCTAGGGTTTGAGATCTTTGAATCCATTCCTTAGCATCTCTCCTTGGGAAGGTGGGGTGGGCCGTGATGTGGAGGTGAAGACCCCAGAGTCTGCTCCATGGGACTGAAAGTCTCCCCCACCCACCCCGCTCCACTCTAGAATCCCCCCACGGGGCTCTGTGCCAAGAGCCCCCGTGAGCCATGGCCTCAGAGGGCAGCGGTGATTTTTTTCACATAAATATATCGCACTTAAATGAGTTTAGACAGCATGACATCAGAGAGTAATTAAATTGGTTTGGGTTGGAATTCCGTTTCCAATTCCTGAGTTCAGGTTTGTAAAAGATTTTTCTGAGCACCTGCAGGCTTGTGTGTGTGTGTGTGTGTATGTGTGTGTGTGTGCGCGCGCGCGAGTGTGTGTAAGTATTTTCACTGGAAAGGATTCAAAAGTTAGCAGCATTACGCCATTCTTCCTTCTTGGAAAAATCCCTGAGCCTTATACAAGCCTCCTTCAGGCCCTCAGTCAGTTGTGCAGGAGAAAGGGGGCGGTCGGCTTTCTCCTTTCAAGAACGAGTTATTTTCAGCTGCTGACTGGAGACGGTGCACGTCTGGATAGGAGAGCATTTCCACTATGGGACTGGATACAAACACACACCCGGCAGACTTCAAGAGTCTCAGACTGAGGAGAAAGCCCTTCCTTCTGCTGCTACTGCTGCTGCCGCTGCTTTTGAGGGTCCGCTCCTTTCATGGTTTTTCCTGCCAAACCAGAGGCACCTTCGCTACTGCCGCTGTTCTCTTGGGCATCATTCAGCGGCTGGCCAGAGGATGAGACTCCCCAAACTCCTCACTCTCTTGCTTTGGCACCTGGCTTGGCTGGACCTGGAATTCATCTGCACTGTGTTGGGTGCCCCTGACTTGGGCCAGAGACCCCAGGGGGCCAGGCCAGGACTGGCCAAAGCAGAAGCCAAGGAGAGACCCCCTCTGGCCCAGAACATCTTCAGGCCAGGGGGTCACAGCTACGGTGGGGGGGCCACCAATGCCAGGGCCAAGGGGGGCACCGGGCAGACAGGAGGCCTGACACAGCCCAAGAAGGATGAACCCAAAAAGCTGCCCCCCAGATCGGGTGGCCCTGAACCCAAGCCAGGACACCCTCCCCAGACAAGGCAGGGGGCCACGCGGACGGTGACCCCAAAAGGACAGCTTCCTGGGGGGAAGGCACCCTCAAAGGCAGGCTCTGTCCCCAGTCCCTTCCTGCTGAAGAAGGCCAGGGAGCCTGGGTCCCCGCGTGAGCCCAAGGAGCCGTTCCGCCCGCCCCCCATCACGCCCCACGAGTACATGCTCTCGCTGTACAGGACGCTGTCCGATGCTGACAGAAAGGGAGGCAACAGCAGCGTGAAGTTGGAGGCTGGCCTGGCCAACACCATCACCAGCTTTATTGACAAAGGGCAAGGTGAGGGGGCGGGGTGGCTGGGGCACGGCTCAGAGGGAGGGGCATCTGCATGCATGGAGGGGGCTTTAGAGCCCAGACACTGCACTGGGGGGAGATGGTGTGTGCTTCTGGCCCAGGGTGGTATCTGGGATTAACCTCACTCACACCAGGTCCCAGGCTGCTGGCATGTCAGAGCCAGAGGGCACCTGGGGATCCCCAAGTGCAATTCCTGCAAGATGTGGAGGGGGTTCCTGAAGCCTGGAAAGGAGACAAGCCCTTCTGGTTGGTGGCAGAATTGAGGACCAGCCTCTTAAACTCTTAATTACCAGGCCACACTCTGTTCTTATTGAGTTGGTCAGACTTTCTAGGCTGCATGGGGTTGTAGGTTTTCTTGGATGGCAGAGAGAGAAATGAATCTCAGATGCCCATGGTTCTGCCACTTTCCCTTCAGGCAAGGGGGCAGAGAAGGTAAGATAGGTGAAGGCAGGAAATGAGGCATCTTGGAGTCATGGAATGATCTTCAGATATATGGGGTGGGGTGGACAACAGACCTAGGGTCTAACTCACAGTGTGACCTTGGGAAAGCCCCCTCTCCCTCTGGGGTCTCAGTTTTCCCATCAGTACAACTCTATGGAGGTTGGATGTGGTGACTTCTGAGAGCCCTTCCAATATGAAAACCTTATGTCCTGTCCTAGACACAGATCATTTTTATCATGAACCCAGGAGACAATCTGCCCTCCTAGCATCACTGTCTTGGCTTGTCCCCTCAACTTGCCATGTGATTTCAACAAGTCCTTTCCGCTCTCAGGGCCTGAGTTTATCCATAAGAGTGAAGAAGGAGGTTGACCTGATGGCTAGGGTTGCTGGAGGCTCGTATGCTCTGGTTCTGGGAGTCTTGGGACTTTGGCTGGCAGGGTGGGGGAGGGGTCAGAGAGGGGAAGAGGCTCCTCATTAGAGCTGGCGGGTGGGGGAGTGACAGAGGGCGGGGGAGGCACAGAGGCAGCGGGTCTGCTGAGGTGGGGGAGGTGGTCTGGCTGCCTGCCCAGCCAGAGAAAGCTGTGACCCCTCGGGGAATCATAAAGTAAGTCCTTGTGCCCCCCAGCTCTAAGGGAGCTTGGAGGGGGAGAGATGGGGAGTTTAAAGGCCTAATTAGTCACCTTCTAGAGCAATATTATGAATGCTTCCCAATGGCAAATTGGTATTTAGGAAGGAGGGCGTGCTGATTCAGACATACCACTGAGCTTCTTGTATACACGCAGAGCCTTATGTTTGTAAATACATGGTGAATCGCATACACACACACATACACAATGTGCACACGCACACCTGACATATACACACAGAACTTTCTTACATATATACAGACACATATATTGGGTTGGCCAAAAAGTTTTTTTTGTGTTTTCTGTACCATTTAATAGAAGAAATCGAAAGAACTTTTTGGCCAACCCAATACATACATACCCTTCAAACAGTCACACAAGCGCAATCATACACGCATGTAACCTGTCACTCAAATAGGCGTTGCTTTCCATACTCACGTGTGGACCCAGTCATACATATACACACACAAACTGTCATTCACACACACACTCACCCACCAAGCAGAGTAAGAAGCATACACCACAAATCATTAGACTAGCCAGGAACATTGGATCATAGACGAGTTTGGTCATTAACTCGCTGTGTGACCTTAGGCAAGTCACTCTCCCTCTCTGTGCTTCATCTGTGAAACAAGAGCACTAAGATCTTCTTTAAGGCATAGTATAGTAGAAGCAGCCCAGGATCAGGCATAACAAGTTCTAGGCTGGAGTTCCAACCGTGCTTTTTGCCAGCTGGGTGACCTTGAGCAAGTTACCTAACTTCTCTGAGCCTCAGGTGCCTCCTCTGGAAAAACAGAGCAGGTCATTATAATGATCACCCTGCCTCTCTTACCAAAGAGATATCATATTGGATAGCAAATGGGAGAGAGACAGGCAGGAGGCAGTTCTAAGGCTGACGGACCTCTGCTATGCGTGTCATTGACATAGACACCCAGAATCACTCAAATCCTCCACAGTCACATCTATAGGTGAACAGCCCTATTTGGTTGACTGTGTGGGAAGCTTCCTTATTTTGGAAAAGGCTCTCCATGATTTGGGTCTTGGCCTCTGTTGAAGTGGGGAAGAGGTTAAAGAGAGCTCTCTTGGGGGAGAAGAGCTGTGGCCCTCCCCTAGGCTGTGTGGTGACTGGCTCCCTTGGTGAGGCTGTGGGCAATGACTTCTGGGTGTTCTCTCTAGATGACCGAGGTCCCGCAGTCAGGAAGCAGAGGTACGTGTTTGACATTAGTGCCCTGGAGAAGGATGGGCTACTAGGGGCCGAGCTGCGGATCTTGCGGAAGAAGCCCTTGGATGCGGCCAAGCCAGTGGCCCCCGGTAGCGGGCGGGCTGCCCAGCTGAAGCTGTCCAGTTGCCCCAGCGGCCGGCAGCCGGCAGCCTTGCTGGATGTGCGTTCCGTGCCAGGCCTGGACGGCTCTGGCTGGGAGGTGTTCGACATCTGGAAGCTCTTCCGAAACTTTAAGAACTCAGCCCAGCTGTGCTTGGAGCTGGAGGCCTGGGAACGGGGCCGGGCCATGGACCTCCGTGGCCTGGGCTTTGACCGCGCCGCCCGGCAGGTCCACGAGAAAGCCCTGTTCCTGGTGTTTGGCCGCACCAAGAAACGGGACCTGTTCTTCAATGAGATCAAGGCCCGCTCCGGCCAGGATGATAAGACCGTGTATGAGTACCTGTTCAGCCAGCGGCGAAAGCGGCGGGCCCCCCTGGCCACGCGCCAGGGCAAGCGGCCTAGCAAGAACCCCAAGGCCCGCTGCAGTCGGAAGGCGCTGCATGTCAACTTCAAGGACATGGGCTGGGATGACTGGATTATCGCGCCCCTGGAGTACGAGGCTTTCCACTGCGAGGGGCTGTGTGAGTTCCCCTTGCGCTCCCACCTGGAGCCCACGAACCACGCGGTCATCCAGACCCTGATGAACTCCATGGACCCTGAGTCCACACCGCCCACCTGCTGTGTGCCCACGAGGCTGAGTCCCATCAGTATCCTGTTCATCGACTCGGCCAACAACGTGGTCTATAAGCAGTATGAGGACATGGTCGTGGAGTCTTGTGGCTGCAGGTAGCAACACTGGCCTCTGTCTTCCCGGGCGGCACGTCCCCAGGATGCTGGTCACCAGAGCCCCTCCCTGCACTCCTGGAATCACAGGGGGATCCAGAAGCTACAGCCAGGAGCATCTACGCAGCCCCCGTGAAAGGGGATGCCAACAGCCTTGCTCAGTTGCTAAAGATCCCTTTCTATCCACAAGTCCCCCTGCCTGGGGATTTTTGCCTTCTGCTTCTCTGATTGGCAGACACAGGCCCAGGGAGACAGACTTGGAATGGGACTGAGACCCAGGGGACCTTGTTTTCCAATGAGACTCAGCCCATGACCTCTCCTTTCCTGGGCCTTCTTGACCTTGGCACTCTCTAGGGAGGCCTCTCCTTGGGAGACCCACAGGTGCCATCTCCCCCTTGTACCTGGTGACTTTCTGCCCCTGGAGGCAGATGGATGCTAATTAGGCAGGGGTGGGAAAGAAGGGGAGCGGGCTTGGGCAGGGTGAGGAGTGGGAGGCTATTAGACTGTTAGACTTAAATGTACATTGATGAGATAAAAAGCAAAACTGTGCCTAAAACTGTGGCAGATTTCTTGTCTACCCTTGGGGACCCAGCGACCCTTCAAAGAAGACTGACCCAGAGAGGGGACGTGGGCTGCCTGAAGCAGAATGGGACACAGAGCACAGGCTGAGCTGGGCCAGGGTTTCACCTCTCACCCTATTCCCGATGTTCGCCGAGAGCTCTGTCTACTCCGCTGGGGCCTGGCAACAGAGGCCGGTTTCTGCCGGGTTTCCTTTTCGACATTCCTTAGTCAAGTTTGTTGTCTCCAAAATGAATCCCTAAGTGGGAGGGAACTTGAGGATTTAATTTCCACTAAAATCATCCCCATTTCATACTCACCCTCCAGCTCATACTCAGAATCCACTGGTCACCAGTTAAAGGGGCCCTCGACCTCCTCTTCACCTATTGGGGCATCTCCTTTGTCACTGATCACTATTCCTCACGTGATCTTGCCTGCGGCCCTGCTACCCTCCAGCTTGGCACCCCCTCCACCCCTTTACCCCAGCTCTAGAAACAACTGGAACCCCTCCCCTTTCCACTATACAGGATATAGATACATAATTATCCATTAGACAAGTAAGCTCCCCATTGACCTTACCGACCTTAGACAGACCAATGCCAGACACAGCCTGACAGTGTTTCCTTCTGGGGCCTGGCCCAGAGTCAAGACCCACTTCTCTCCTCCACTAGAACCTTTGGGGAGGAGCAAGGCATGAACTCTTGGGAGGGGAGCAGGGCCCTCTGGTAGGGAAATGTGGGCACCTGAGTCCTCATTCTCAGGGCTTGGGACCAGGTTCTGCCTGGCTGAGGAGGGGGAGGACCAGAAGAGGAGAACCCAGGCTTCTGCTTCCCACCCAGGGGGCCTCAAAATTTTCCCCACCCCTCTCCAGCTGGGGCTTTGATTCCCAGGGCTCCTAGCCAAAGCTGTTTCAACAGTAAGGATGCTTGCCCAGCTCTGGGCAGATCCTGTGTCCCTTCCCTCAAGGCCTGAAACTTGGGTTGACAGATCCTGAAGCAAGAGCCCAGGGCGGGGGATGAGGGGGTGGGTAGTGTACCTTCGAGCTGCCTCCCTGGCTTGGAGGCCATTCCCTGTCCCTGAGAGGCCAGCCTGAGCCTGGAGCCTAGCCCTCCCTGGCTGGGTTTCGTTGTGTTTGGCTGGGGGGCAGGCCTGCAAGCTCTGGAAGTAAACAAAGGAGCTGCCACGGCAGACAGAGTTCTGGTGTATGTGAGAGGAGAGTGAGCCTGGAAAGGAGGTGCCAGGGAGGCCACGCGGTGGGCTGGGGACACAGAGAGAGCAGTGTAGAAGCAAGGTGGCTGGACACTCAAGGACAGAGAGGCAGGGCCCTGATTTCCAAGACAGTACATCCCTAGTTTCTTGGAAAGTCTAAAAGATCAGAGGTCTTTCTGCCTTACCCCTATCAGAGAGGCTCATGGCATCTCAGCCATGGTACTCTTCCTGCTGAAGGCCTGGGCATTGATTTGACTGTTGTGGCCCTGGCTTGATACCCTGGGAGCTTCCTCTCCCACCTCCACCTGTCCTATAATTCTCTTCCACAAAAGAACCAATCAGCCTGTGTACATTTCCCAACTACACTGCTGTTCAGTCATTCAGTCGTGTCTGACTCTGCGACCCCGTGGACAGCAGCACACCAGGTTTCCCTGTCCTTTATCATCTCTCAGAGCTTGTGCAAATTCATGTCCATTGAGTCGATGATGCCATCCAACCATCTCATCCTCTGTTGCCCCCTTCTCTTCCTGCCTTCAATTTTTCCCAGCATCAGGGTCTTTTCCAGTAAGTCAGGTCTTCGCATCAGGTGGCCAAAGTATTGGAGCTTCAGCTTCAGCATCAGTCCTTCCAATGAATATTCAGGATTGATTCCTTTAGGATTGACTGGTTTGATCTCCTTGCAGCCCAAGGGACTCTCAAGAGTCAACACCAGAGTTCAAAAGCATCAATTCTTCGACACTCAGCCTTCTTTATGGTCCAGCTCTCACATCCATACATGACTATTGGAAAAACCGTAATTTTGACTATATGGGCCTTTGTTGGCAAAGTAATGTCTCTGCTTTTTAAAATGCTGTCTAGGTGTGTCATAGTTTTTCTTTCAAGAAGCAAGTGTCTTTTAATTTCATGGCTGCAGTCACCATCTGCCGTGATTTTGGAGCCTGAGAAAATAAAGTCTGTCACTGTTTCCATTGTTTCCCCATCTATTCGCCATGTAATGATGGGACTGAATGTTATGAGGAGCCAATCAGAGATAACTGTGGGTGGGAACAGCCCTTCCATCCTAATCTGATTTATTGAACTGCCTCCTTGGACGTTTATGGCCACCAGGCACCCACCTCGAGTCCCAGTCATAACAGGCTGCATACTTGTATAGGATATTCTCGAGCCAAGGGGTACAAGAATTATATCATTCTTTAGAGTTCACAAATACTCTGAGTCATGCTGTGGCAGCACTGATGGGCTCAAAGGGCAGCCCAGTTTCAAATTTCAAGATGTTGTCACTTCAAGTTACAGGCCTTGGGCAAGTAGCCTAATTCCACCAACCTTGATTTCCTCTTTGGTGAAAAAGAAAAGAGAGGGGAAGGGTAAAACAATATACCTGTTTCATAGGGCTGTTAGGATACGAAAGACACTCAACACAGCTGGCACCGAGGTGGGATGCCACAAATATCAGCTGTTATCATAAGTGTGCCTCAGACAGTCTTGTGAAGCAGGCAGGGCAAAGAATATTACTCCTTATGCTCAGTTGTTCATTCGTGTCTGGCTCTTTGCAACCCCATAGACTGTAGCCTGCCAGGCTCCTCTGTCCATGGGATTTTTCAGGCAAGAACACTGAACAGGTTGCCATTTTCTACTCCAGAGGATCTTCCTGACCCAAGGATCAAATCTGCATCTCTTGTGTCGCCTGCATTGGCAGGCGAATTCTTTACCATTGTGCCATCTGGGAAGCCCCCGTACTGCACTTGATCTTAGCCACCTCCATTTTTACAGAGGAGAAACTGACAAACCAGAGAAGTAACTGCAGGTCTCTGTATACTTTGCATCATTCTTGCTACTTTTCTGGACATCCAGTTCCACTGACCCTGGTCTTGGAAATTAATTGGATTATCTTCCTGGGATTTGGCTTCCTGGTCTTAAACGTATCTCCTTAGGGACATATCTTGCTGTTAGTTCCTAGGGAGAAATAGCTAAGCATATAGCTTAGGACAGGGAAAATGGAAAGCCCATAGGGGAGGAAAGAGATGAGACCCCCAGCCCTCTGATGCCATTTCTTGGCTCTTTCCACATCCCTGTGCCACAGGGCCACAACAAGCTGGAGAATCAGCTTTTCTAAGGCTTGGAACACACGACCTTGGGAAGTCTGAGACTTCACTCAGCCTCACAATTGGTTCCTCTGATTGGAATATGGATGTGAGGAAGCAGAGTAGTCATATACAGTAGGAGTCAGGCTGATCTGGGTTCCAGTTCTGGTTTTACCACTTTCCAGCTGGATGACTTTGAGCAAGCTATTTAACTTCTCTGAGCCTCAGTTTTTCTAACCATAAAAGAAGGATAATAATATCAAATTTAGGGGGCTTCCCTAGTGGCTCAGTGGTAAAGAATCTGCCTGTCAATGCAGAAGACACTGGTTTGATCCCTGGTCCAGGAGGATCCCACATGCTGTGGAACAACTAAGCCTGTACACCACAACTATTGAGTCTGCACTCTGGAGCCTGGGAGCTACAACTATTGAAGCCCTTGCTCTCTAAAGTCTGTACTCTGAAATAAGAGACGCCACCACAATGAGAAGCCCGGAGGCATCATAACTAGAGAGTAGCCTCCACTTGCTGCAACTAGGGAAAAGCCCGTGCAGCAATGAAGACCCAGGACAGCCAAAAATAAATAAAATTATTTTTTAAAATATCAAATTTTATGGGCCTTGGATTCAGGAAAGGGGCTATTCATTCATTCCATACATCTTTGATCCATCTATTCATTTATTAACCAATAAATATTTATTGAGGGTCTGCTGTGACCCAAAACTGTGCTCAGTGTTGGGATAATAATAACAACTACAACGTTTATTGAGGGTTTATTATGTACCAAGTACTGTTCTTAGCACTTTACATGAAATCTCTTATCATGCCCTCAAGTTCCATGCATGAATGAAAGATAAAGATCCCAAAGGATACTAGAATGGTAAGATAATATACTGAATCAAAGGAAATGAAATAGACAGAGGGAAAAGTCAAGTTATGCATCACAATGCATGAAACCAACGGTACATGTACAAGAACCGAAATGTGATCTCACAGTTTCTGACGGGAAAGAGACAGTGCGGTAGGTAGCCATGAATTCAGTAGAATCAGCTGAATATAATGTGGGTGCCTAAGTGCAAATACAAGTGTGGGCTTCATTAATAGACATGCACTGTACAAAACCCAAGGGAACTGTGGTTCTGCTCTGTTAGCAGGACTTGGGGAGTGTTGGGATGGTTAGTGTGAGGGAGAAGCAGAGTCAAGGATGAATCCTGTGGTTTTTAGCTCGGGAAACTGAGGGGATGGTGTGCCACTCAACAACAATGAAAAGAAAGAATACAGAAGGAGGAACAGATTTTGAGAGGAAGATAATGGGGTCAGTTTTGAACATGTCAAGTTTGAAGAAATTTTACGAGGTTGGCTTTAAAATAGCCATTGGAAAAAGAGCAATTCTTCCATGAAATGATATGTAGAAGAAAGGACATATGTATGTGATATACGCAGGTTTGTGAGCTGGGTGGTAGGAAGCTGAGTTTCTTTCTGTTGGCTTCTAATTTTTATTTCCTCTGTGAAGCAGGAGGTGAGGCCAATTGTTTACAGACAATAGGAAGGGGTCAGAGTCAAGAAATGTGAAACAAGTTCCTGGTATGGGTTAAATGGTGTCCCTCAAAAAAATATGTTAAGTGGGACTTCCCAGTGGTCCAGTGGTTAAGACTGCACACCCCCAAGGCAGGGAGCTCGGGTCTGATCCCTGGTTGGGGAACTAAGATTCCATGTGTCATGCGTCAAGACTGAAAAAATTTTAAATATATGTTAAAGTCCAACCTCCCTGTTCCTAATACGTGAATATAACCTTATCTGGAAAAAGGATCGTCACAGATGTAATCAAGTTAAGATCATCAGGGTGGGCTCTAATCCAATATGACTGGAGTACTTATAAGATGTGGGGCTTCCCTGGTGGCTCAGTGATAAAAGAATCCTCCTGAAATGCAGGAGATGTGGATTCTATCCCTGGGTCGGGAAGATCCCCTGGAGGAGGAAATGACAACCCCCTCCAGTATCCTTGCCTGGAAAATCCCATGGACAATGGAGCCTGGAGGGCTACAGTCCATATGGGTCACAAGAGTTGGACACAACTGAGCAGGCATGCATGCATTTACAAGATGAGGAGAGTCACAGAGACAGGAACAGAAGAAAGCCATGTGATGACAGAGGCACAGATTAGAGTTTTGCAAGCTGTAAACCAAGAAACACCAAGGATCCAGAGTTCCCTGATGGCCTGGTGGTTAGGATTTGGTGTTTTCACTGCAGAGGCTTAGGTTCATTGGATCCCTGGTTGGAGACTGTCGGGCATGCGGTGCAGTGCAGCCAAAATATAAAAACAAACACCTGCCCCCCCAAAAAAAAAACCCACCAAGGATTTATAGCAATGACCAGCAGCTAGGAAGAGGCAAGGTAAGATTCCCTAGAGCTTTCAGATAGAATGTGGTCCTGCCAACACCTTGATTTTGGACTCCTAGGCTCCAGAACTGGGAGACAATACATTTCCATTGTTTTAAGCCACTTGGTGTGTGTGTTGTTTGCTATGGCAGCCTTAGGAATCTAATACAGTGTTATTAATAAACTAGTTTTGGAGAAGAGAGCAGAGTTAAGCATAATAAAGGTTGGTATCCATATTTGGTGGTATCAATAGGCTCTTTGCATGGTTTTCTCCAGTAGAACTTAATAATCTAGATGCAGGCATGGAACAAATGGACAATTAGAGGCAGGAAGTCTCTCTAGATGGGGTGGGGAGAAAGACTTTTGAGCAAGGGAGTTACACTGACAAGAGACAATTAGGCAATTCAATTGACAAGACTGTATGATGTAAGCTAGACAGGAGGAAAGGGGAGAAAGTTGACAGACAACTGTGTAAAGAGGAGAGATAAAAAGCCTGGAGGTCTCAGTGGGGTAGAATGACAAATGTACTAGGAATGAATGGATGCTTAAAGAATAGGATGATGAGAGAATTCCTAGGTGGTACAATGGTTAGAAGTCTGTACTTTTACTGCAGGGGGCATAGATTCATTATCTGGTCAGGGAACTAAGATCCCACAAACCACACGGCATGACCAAAAAAATAGTGGTGAGAATTCCATTCTGGAATGGAATAAATCAAAAATTTCATAACTAATTTTGGTGGTAAAGTTCAGGAATTGGCCATGGCATTAGGCAGCTGGACATTTCACAGAAATGGATCATACTTATACAATACCCTTTAGTGACTGACTGCTTTCACTTAGCATAATGTTTTCAAGGGTCATCCATATTGAAGTATATCAGTAGTTAACTCCTTGTCGTTGCTGAGTAATAATCCATTTTCTGGATATACCACATTTTATTTATCCATTTCATCAGTTGAAGGATATTTAGGTTGTTTTTGGCTACTTTGAATAATTTTGTGATGAACATAAATATGCAAGTTATCATGTGGACATATGTTTTCCATCCCGTCTGTCCTAAATCGCTTCGGTTGTGTCTAACTCTTTGCAACCCAATGGATTGTAGCACACCAGGTTCCTCTGTCCATGGGATTCTCCAGTCAAGAATACTGGAGTGGGTTGCCATTTCTCTCTCCAGGGGATCTTCCTGACCCAGGGATTGAACCCAAGTCTCTTATGTCTCCTGCACTGGCATGTGGGCTCTTTACCACTAGCATCACCCGTATGTTTTAATTTCTCTTAAATATATGCCCAAGAATTGTTAAGTTTATGTTTCTAATTTACAGGAACTGTTTTCCAAAGCAGCTGTATAGTTTCACAATCCCATGCACGAGTTATCCAGTTTGTCACATCCTTGCCAGTACCTGTATTACATATCTGCTTGATTATAGCCACTTGGTGTGATGTGAAGTGGTATCTCATTATGTTGTGTATCTGTTTCCCTAATGACGTTGATCATCTTTTCATTCGCTTATTGACCATCTGTGTATCTTCCTTGCAGAAATGTCTGTTCAAATCTTTTACTCATTTTTGACTGGGTGTTTTTTTTTTTTTTATTACTGAGTTGTATAGCTCTTTGTATATTCTGGATACAAATCCTTTATCAGATAGGTGATTTGCAAACATTTTCTCCTAATTTGTATCTTTTCACTTTCTTGATGGTATCTTTTGCAATGAATAGTTTAAATTTTCATGTAGTCCAATTTACCTAGTTTTTCTTTTGTGTGCTTTTGACGTATTTAAGGAGGTTTTGCCTAAAACAAAGTCACAAAGACTTACTCTTATGCTTTATAGCTAATTTTTTACATTTAGATCTATGATTCATTTTGAGTTAATTTCCACATGGTGTGAGATACCAATAAAATGTCATCCTTTGGCATTGTCTTTAAAAACTGTTGTATGTGTTATACTTTCACAATCATAATATGCTAAGGGCAAGGACCAAGTTTCACTTCTTTGTATTTCCCATAAAACCAACAAGTAAAAAAATTTTTTTTTGGCAGAAGATTTTAAGAGTGGTTTGGATGTTTTTCTTTCAATGTTAAAGGGGATTATATAGATACAGTACAAAGTCCAAACAAGACAAAGGATATAGGTGGAAAAAATATGTCTCCCTTCCAGACCTAACATCCTAGTCCCCTAACCCTCTTCCTCAGAATCAGGCTCTATAACTACCACTACCAGTTTCTTGTGTATCCTTCCAGTGATTTTTCTGCAGCTATAATAACACACAGAATAGAATCTAAAGTCTTTATCATGGTCAACAAGGTTCCTCAGGATCTGGCTCCTAGGACCATCTTGTCAACCTCATCTCTTATCATACTCTTCATTATTCATTTGGCTCCAGCCAATAAGCTCCTTTTTCTTCCTTGGAAACATCAAGCATTCTCTCACGTTGGGACTTTTGTACTTGCTGTTCTCTCTGCCCAGCATGTTCTTTTACATGGGTCACTCTATCATTTCATTCATATTTTTGATCAAATTCAGTATGGCCTTACTGGATCATTCTATCTAAAACAGCACCCTATTATATTTTGTTCTTACCTTTCTTAGCAGTTACCATACCTGACATTATATTTATTTGCTTATTGCTTGTCTTCTCCACTGAAATATAATCTCCATGAGGGCAGGAACTTTGTTTTATTCTCTTTTGTATCTTCAGAATCTAGATCTGAGCCTGGATCATGGTAAATACTCAGCACATATATATTTGTAATGTAGGATTAAAAAAAAAACATATTTATTTATTTGGCTGCCCTGGGTCTTTGTTGTGGCACAAGAAATCTTTAGTTGTGGCATTAGGGATCAAGTTCCCTGACCAGGGATTGAACCTGGGCCCCCTGCATTGGGATTTCCTTATTTGAGTTCAAAATCTGTCATAAAGCAGCAGGCACAATTCTCAACATCAACAACACATTGGCCCAGGAACTGCTAACAAACATACAGTGCAGTGGTGCTTCAAGAAGTTTTGCAAAGGAGACGAGAGACTTGAAGATGAGGAGTGTAGTGGCCAGTCATCGGAAGTTGACAACAACCAGCTAAGAGCATCATTGAAGCCGATCCTCTTATAACTACATGAGAAATTGCCAAAGAACTCAATGTCAAACATTCTATCATTGTTCAGCATTTGAAGCAAATTGGAAAGGTGAAAAAGCACCCTTGGTAAGTGAGTATTTCATGAGCTGACTGCAAATCAAAAAAATCTTTGTTTTGAAGTGTTGTCTTCTATTACTCTTACGCAACAACAAAGAATCATTTCTTGATTGGATTGTGATGATCGATGAAAAGTGGATTTTATATGACAACTGGTGATGACCAGCTCAGTGGATGGACCAAGAAGAAGCTCCAAAGCATTTTCCAAAGCCAAACTTGCACCCCCCCAAAAAAAGTCACGGTCACTCTTTGGTGGTCTGCTCCTAGTTTGATTCACTACACCTTGCTGAATCCCAGCGAAACCATTACATTTGAGAAGCATGCTCAGCAAATCGATGTGATGTACCAAAAACTGCAGTGCCTGCAGCCAGCATTGGTCAACAGAATGGGCCCAGTTCTTTTCCATGACAACATCAACTGCACGTCATACAACCAACACTTCAAAAGTTGAACCAATTGTGCTACGAAGTTTTGCCTCATTCACCGTATTCACCTGACCTCTCACCAACTGACTACCACTTTTTCAACTATCTTAACAACTTTTTGCAGGGAAAATGCTTCCATAACCAGCAGGAGGCAGAAAATGCTTTGTAAGAGTTCATTGAATCCCAAGGCACAGATTTTTACTCTACAGGAATAAATAAACTTATTTCTTGTTGGCAAAAATGTATTGATTGTAATGGTTCCCACTTTGATTAATAAAGGTGTGTTTGAGTCTAGTTATAATGATTTAAAAATCACGGTCAGAAACCGCAATTACGTTTACCCCAACCTAATATTTTCTAAGGAAACATGTATAAGTACGTGAAAACAAGCATTAAAAAAAATCTGGAAGGGAATTCAATTTTAGAGAAGGTGGAAAGTTGGGATTCAAGGTGGTGGTAAAAAGGGACTGTAGCTTTATCTGTAACATGCTAATTTTAAGAAAAGAGAGTATAAGTATAAATCTGACTTTTAATTTAAAATTAATAAATTAAAATTTATAAAGCAGAGTTACAAACTTCAACTGCTGCTACTGCTAAGTCGCTTCAGTCGTGTCCGACTCTGTGCGACCCCATAGACGGCAGCCCACCAGGCTCCCCCTGTCCCTGGGATTCTCCAGGCAAGAACACTGGAGTGCGTTGCCATTTCCTTCTCCAATGCATGAAAGTGAAAAGTGAAAGTGAAGTTGCTCAGTCATGTCCGACTCTTCGCAACCCCATGGACTACAGCCTACCAGGCTCCTCCATCCATGGGATTTTCTAGGCAAAAGTACTGGAGTGGGGTGCCAAAACTTCAACTAGATCCTCCATATTTCAGTGGCCCCTTTTTCTTTCAGTCTCTGTTAAACTTTTCTTCTTCTGAACTACAATCTCATACCATCTTCCATCCTTTGAGCAGAAAATTCTGCCAAGAGAAAATAGAAGCCTTAAGAAAGGAAATTAAATATCAGCCTTTTCTCTTGTCTTCTACATCTTAGTTCATTAACTCTTATGTGAATTATTTACTTGATCTTAAACCTGGTGGCTCAGACAGTAAAGAATCTGCCTGCTATGTTGGAGATCTGGGTTTGATCCCTGGGTGTCGAAGATCCCTTGGAGAAGGAACGACTACCCACTCCAGTATTCTTGCCTGGAGAATTCCATAGTCAAAGGAGCCTGGTGAGCTACAGTCTGTGTGGTTACAAAGAGTCGGACACAGCTGAGTGACTAACACTTTCACTTTTCAAACCTGTATAGTTTTTGTATCACACTTAGATCTTTAAACTGATTAACAAGAATATCGCTGTTATCCTTTATAATATGTGGTGCCACTTGCCTAACTTCCCTGTAGGAGCACTTTGTTGTTGTTTAGTCACCAAGTCCTGTCCGACTCTGCGATCCCATGGACTGCAGCCTGCCAGGCTTCTCTGTCCATGGCATTTCCCAAGCAAGAATACTGGAGTGGGCTGTAATTTCCTTTTCTAGGGAATGTTTCTGACCCAGGGATTGAACTGGAGGCTCCCGCACTGGCAGGTGGATTCTTTACCACTGAGCCACCAGGGAAGCCCGTAGGAGCACTATACCACTGTTTTCAATTCCGAACACATAAACCACTCACTTGAGTGGAGAAAGCATATCAAGGGTAGTTTCCCATGTTATTCTCTAGTTAAGCTCCTTTAACGCAATTTTAAACTATTTTATTTTTCTCATTGGCTTACTTTTGTGTGCTCAGCCCTCCTACCATATCTATGAGCTCCAGGAAGCCAGTATCCACACCTGTCTTAGGTCCAGCACACAATGAACTGGTCATACGCCTACAGTCAATGGGTCTGTATGTTGACTGAATGAAAAGTAACATTCTGCCCCTCTGCCCCCCATAACCCTAAGAACACCCACACCTTTTCTCCTCTAATGTTCCTGGAGTACAATGAACGTAAGAGGTCTTCTGGCTAAAGCCATTCTCTCTCAACTCCGGAGGAAACGTCTTGCGTCCTTGCATCTTCTATATCTTCTTCAACTTTATAATAATTTCCTATCAATACTCAAAGATGCTCCCAATTGCAACCAACCAACCAGAAACTCCTAACGTTCCTTTCTCAGGTTTCAAGTCAGCATGTGATGACCCTCTTCCCCTGAATTTCAGTACTCAGCCGTGTCCTATGTCCCTCCTTCTCCTCCGGCTCGTTTCAGGGAGTCTTAGTGTTAGGATTTCCCCAAAGATCCTGTAATTTTCAACCGCTGGTGAAAAGGTGGTAATCCTAGTGGGGACAGAGTCTGGGAAAGAGGAACTCCGACAAGAAGTTCTGAGGAGTCAGGCGGGTTAAGGAGAAAGCTACGAAAAGCCCGAGGCAGATGTCACAGAGGACTGGTGTTGCGGAGACGACTCGGGCCTCTGTGACGCTCCTGACCGAGACTAGACAGAGTGGGAGGCGCGCGTTCGCGTTCCGACTGTCCAGCCGCGCGCCCGGGCCCTACCTTCTCGTGCACAGCGGGGAAAGCGCGCGCTCGTGCGCCCAGCGGCCTCTGTGCGCCTGCGCTGCGGTTGCCGGGCACCAACAGGCGAAAAGACAACCTAGCGGAGGGGTGGCGGTAGCGGAGATTCCGGAAGCCCATCCTTCACCCGGAAATGGTTGTCGAGAAACATGGCGTTGCTGGTGCGAGTCCTTGTGAGTGAAGGAGTAATTATGTGCGGTCGCCCGCCGGACTCCCGGGTTGGAGTTGGAGAGGGCGGGACGGGAACAACTGGACGGAAGTGCAGGAGCGGAGTGTGTGCGGTAGCGGGGCTACTCGGCCGCCTTTCTGCGGGGAAACTGAGGCAGCTTCCCACTCCCCCGACCCTCGATTTTCCCGTGTCTTCCTCGTCTTTGGAGAAGGGAGGAGAGTGACTTCAGACCTAAATTTGACGAAACTTGCTTTTCCTCGGTCACCACCTGTAACTCCTTCCCTTCAGGGAGAGAGAGATCCGCGTTCTAATTCCTGTTCTGTCACTAATGCACAGGGTGACCTTGGGCAAGTCACTTTAGGGCTTCAGAGTCCCTAGGCGCAGGACTTCCCTGGTGGCTCAGACGGTAAAGCGTCTTGCTTACAATGCTGGAGGCCTGGGTTCGATCCCTGGGTCAGGAAGATCCTCTGGAGAAGGAAATGGCAACCCACTCCAGTAGTCTTGCCTGGAAAATCCCATGGACAGAGGAGCACGGTGGGCTATAGTCCACGGAGTCGCAAAGAGTAGGATGTTGAAGGAAGGAATGAAATAAGTTAGGAAGAACTATTATACGCTTGACTAAATAACACCCATATGGGAAGCTGCTGCACCTCTTGTGGTTCAGTCCTGTCTTTCTAGTGGATTCTTACTTCTAGGAATTAAATAGAACAAAAATTAGGAGGATACAGAGCTTGGTTCCTAGTTATGGAAGGATGGGAGAGTTTATACTGTCAGCAAGTCTTTAAAAAACTGGGTCAAGGGCATTATTTTTTTTGTAGCAGATCTCTAGTCTTTCCCATTCTGTTGTTTTCCTCTATTTTTTTGCATTCCTGTCTCTGGCTTTCCCTTGAGTTATGATATTAGGGACACTTGTTTCTAATCTTTTTGTATGTGTCTTGTATGGACCACATTTTACTTTTGTTTCTTGTCAGCCTTGCAAAGTACAGTGTCCCCTGTTGTTCTGTAGTAAATGTTTGTTTTGAAGAGTAGCTCCTTCAAACAGAAAGTCACTCACTGAAGTAATTGTTGATGCCAGGGCAGAAATTGATTTGGATCTGAGGACTGCTGAAGAAATGGCAACTAGGATGTCAGAAGTGTTTCTAAGATGGATATTTGGGGCCAGGGGCGGGGAAGATGAGAATTTTGTTGGGCTGTAGATGTGAAATGAATACCTTGACTCCTCTTGGAAGTTGGTGGCTGCCCCAGCTGAGCCTGCTGCTGAGCTTGTGCACAGTTGCAGGTTCATTCCTTCTTAGTTGGTAGCATCCATGGAAACCGCCTCTCTAACTGCTTCTATTAGTTGAATCTCCCCTCGCCCCATTTATCTCTTTCTAGTCGTCTTTTTAAGTAAAAAACCAAGACTGGATAAGGAATGTCTCTCTCACTTTATACTGTATACTGTAATTCTTTGAAGTCTTATCATGTGTTAAAGTGCAGTATGTGACAAAGCAACTTGGGACTAGAGAGTAACAGGAAACGTGAAAGAAGCAGATATTTATTGATCCCTTATGCTGAAGAGGCATTTGGGTTAGGCGTGGTGAGAAATTCACAAATAAAAGGAAAATGCACCTGTCTAGGAGTCGGAACGGAGAAGGCGATGGCACCCCACTCCAGTACTCTTGCCTGGAAAATCCCATGGACAGAGGAGCCTGGTAGGCTGCGGTCCATGGGGTCGCAAAGAGTCAGATACGACTGAGTGACTTCACTTTCCCTTTTCACTTTCATGCATTGGAGAAGGAAATGGCAACCCACTCCAGTGTTCTTGCCTGGAGAATCCCAGGGACGGGGGAGCCTGGTGGGCTGCGGTCTATGGGGTCACACAGAGTTGGACACGACTGAAGTGATATAGCAGCAGCAGGAGTTGGAAGGGCCTTGTTTGAAAGGTTGGCCCCATTACCAACTATGGGTATGGCCCTGAGCAAGTCAACTAATTTCTCTGAGCATCAGGTTTTCTGAAGGGTAAATTTGATAGGGTTGATCAGAAAATCAGTTGATACAAGTGATATTTTAAATGCTTTTCTTCCCTTTTATTCAGCAACTATTTTGAGTGTTAACTACATCCTGGGAACTCTCCAGTGGGCCAAAAATTGAAAACATAGACCTTATTCTCAACTGAAATATAGGTTGTAGTTGAAACAAGAAGTTGTGATTTCTCGAGCAATAATATTGATAGCTAATATTTATAGGGTGTTTGCTATGCAGTAATTACTCTTAAATACTTTATATATGTGAACTTAACTAAATCCGTATGACAGCCCTTTGAAAAGGTAGGCACTATTATCTCATTTTGCAGATTAAAAAAATCGAACCACTGAAAGGTAGTTTTCCTGGAACGTTCTCATTAGTCTCACCTTACTTTTTCCTCTTTCTGTCTTTTTGACCAGTTTTTACCCTTCTTCACCAGTGGCTTTGGGAAGGAGGAGTAAACTGAAACACTACTATTGCTGAGTAGCTCTAGCAGAGGAAATGAACATTTAAATAGTGCACTGGGACTTTCTTACAGTTTTATGAGCTGTTCTGGACATTGGTAATAATTTTTAGTTTTCTTTGACAATAGTAGAAATTGCTGAAACTACACTATTTTATATTGGCAAAGCACAAGGGTTTAAATTTCTCCACATCTTTGCTGACATTGTTATTTTCTGTTTTTTTTTTTTTTTTTAAATTTCAGTTCAGTCGCTCAGTCATGTCCAACTCTTTGCAACCCCATGGACTGTGGCATGCCAGGCTTCCCTGTCCATCATCTACTCCCTGAGTTTGCTCAGACTCATGTCCATCAAGTCGGTGATGCCATCCAATCATCTTATCCTCTGTCATCCCCTTCTCCTTCTGCCTTCAATCTTTCCCAGCATCAGGGTCTTTTCCAATGAGTCAGTTCTTTGAATCAGGTGGCTAAAGTATTGGAGCTTCAGCATCAGTCCTTACAATGAATATTCAGGATTGATTGCTTTAGGATTGACTGGTTTGATCTCCTTGCAGTCCAAGGGACTCTCAAGAGTCTTCAACACTACAGTTCAAAAGCATCAATTCTTTGACGCTCAGCCTTCTTTATGGTCCAACTCTCACATCCATACATGACTATTGGAAAAACTGTAACTTTGACTATATGGACCTTTTTTGGCAATGTAATGTCTCTGCTTTTTAATATGCTGTCTAGGTTTGTCATAGTTTTTCTTCCAAGAAGCAAGCGTCTTTTAATTTCATGGCTGCAGTCACCGTCTGCCGTGATTTTGGAGCCTGAGAAAATAAAGTCACTGTTTCCATTGTTTCTCCATCTACTGCCATGGAGTGATGGGACTGGATGTCATGATTTTAGTTTTTGAACGTTGAGTTTTAAGCCAGCTTTTTCACTCTCTCTTTTTTTTTTTTAATCCTAGTGGCCATCATAGTGGGTATGAGATGATACTTCCTTACAGTTTTGATTTGTATTTTTCTAGTGATTACTGCTGTTAAGCATATTTCTTTTATGCTTATTGGCCTTTATGTATATCGTTGGAGAAACGTCTATTCAAGTTCTGTGCCCATTTAAAAAAATAATTAGTTATTTTTGGCTGTTCAGGGTCTTCATTGCTGCACGTGGACTTTGTCTAGCTGTGGCTGGGAGGCCTACTCTGTTGCAGAGCATGGGCTGCTTATTGCAGTGGTTTCTCTTGTGGAGCGTGGGCTCTAGGTGCACAGGCTTCAGTAGTTGCAGCACATGGGCTCAGTAGTTGTGGTTCCCAGGTTCTAGAGCACAGGCTTAATATTTGTGGCGCATGGACTTAGTTGCTCCAAGGCATGTGGGGTCTTCTGTATCAGAGATCAAACCTGTGTTCCTGCGTTGGCTGGCGGATTCTTTTTTTTCTTAATGTTTTAAAATTTTATTTATTTTTGGCTGGGTCTTCACTGCTTTGCACGGTCTTTCTCTAGTTGTGGCAAGCGGAGACTACTCTAGTTGCAGTGCTTGGGCTTCTCATTGTGGTGGCTTCTTGTTGCTGAGTATGGGCTCTAGGGTGCAGGGGCTTCGGTAGTTGCCAGGGTCTAGAGCACAGGCTCTGCGGAGAAGGCAGTGGCAACCCACTCCAGTACTCTTGCCTGGAAAATCTCATGGGCGGAGGAGCCTGGTGGGCTGCTGTCTATGGGGTTGCACAGAGTCGGACATGACTGAAGTGACTTAGCGGCAGCAGCAGCAGAGCACAGGCTCAGTGGTTGTGGCTCATGGGCTTAGTTACTCCTTGGCATGTGGTATCTTCCCAGATTAGGGATCAAACCTGTGTCTCCTGCATTGGCAGGTGGATTCTTTACCACTGAGCCACTAGGAGAGCCCTGTGTCTGTTTTTTTAAATCAGGTTATTTTTTTGATTTTGAATTGTCTGAATTCTCTATGTTTTTAGTCAGTCCATTATCAGGTATATGATTTGCAAATATTTTCTCCCAGTCCATGGGTTGCCTTTTCAGTGTACTGGTAGTATTCTTTGATGCACAGAAGCTTTTAATTTTAATGAAGTCCAGCTTAACTATTTTTTATTGCCTCTGCTTTTGGTAATATATCTGTGAAATCATTGCCCAATCTAAGGTCATGAAATGTTTCCCTTATGTTTTACTGTAAGAGTTTCATAGTTTTAGACCTTATGTTTAGGTCTTAGATCCATTTTAAGTTCATTTTTATATAAGATGTAAGGTTTTACTATATTTTTTGTTATTTTCTTAGTGTTTGCTCTGGGAATTACAATTAATATCTTAATTTCTAATAATTTAAATTAAATACCAGTGTGATTTCAATAATATATAAAAATTACAATTCGATATTGCTTCATTACTTCCCTCTGCCTTTGTGCCAGTATTGTCATTCAAATTACATCTTTATACATTGTGTGTGCTTCAGTACAGATTTATGATTATTGTTTTATGCAGTGTCTTTTGAATTAAAAATGAAAGTAAGAAAATTATGGGCAAAATATTTATACTATTTTTAAATTTATCCAAATATTTACCTTTATTAGTGCAATTTATTTCTTCATGTGGGTTTGAGTTTCTGTACTGTCAAAGGTATCATTTCAGCCTGAAGTTCTCTCTTTAGTATTTGTTGTAGGCCAGGTCTGTTGTTGACAGATTCTCTCAGTTTTTGTTTATATAGAAATTCTTAATTTTCCCTTCACATTTGAATGATAGTTTTATTGGGTATAGAATTCTTGTTTGACATTCTCCCCTCTTCTACTTCCAACATTTTGAGTATTTCATCCCACTGCCTTTTGGCCCCCATGTTTTTTGAGAAATACAGCTATTAGTATTATTGAGGATCTCATACACAATGAGTGCCTTCTCTTACTGCTTCCAAGATTTATAGCTTTCCACAACTTGATTGTGATATTTTGATTTGTGAATCTCTCTGCATTTGTCCTATTTGGAGTTAGTTGAGCTTCTTGAATTTATAGATTGTTTTCCATCAAATTTTGCATATTTTCTGCCAGTATTCACTTTTTTGTTGTTGTTGTTCTTTAAATTTCTCTCCTCTCCAGCTGACACTACCATTATACTTAATTTGATATGTTTGATGGTATAGGTACATTTGATGGTAGCTCTCTGAGGTGCTGTTAAATTTTCTTAATTTTTTTTCTGTTTCTTGGGTGGATAATCTCAATGTATTTTTAAGGTCACTGATTCTTTCTTTTGCTCCAGTCCGCTGTTAAACTTCTCTAGTGACACATTCATTTTCTTTATTCTTTTTTTCAACTCAGGAATTTTTATTTGGCTTTTTATAAAAATTTCTCTTTATTGATATTCTTTATTTGGTGAGATACTGTTCTCATACTTCATTTTAGTTCTTTAGACATGATTTCCTTTAGATGTTAAATTTCTTAAATAGCTGATTCAAAGTCTTTGTTTAGTTTGTCTAATGTCTAGGGTTCTTCAGGGGCAGTTTCTGTTGATTTTTTTTTTTCCCCTTGTATGAATCATACTTTTTGTTTTATTGTATTTCATAACTTTTTGTTGAAAACTGAACATTTTAAATAATATTATGCGGCAGCTCTGGAGATTAGGACTTTCCCCAGAGTTTGCTGTTACTTTTCTGTTTAGGGACTTCTCTGGATAATTCTGTCAAGTCTGTATTCTTTGTTGTGTGCTCTCTGCTCATTTAGCTTAGTGGTCAAGTAATGATTGGATGGAGATTTCCTTAAATGTGGAACCAGTAAGTCTCTCAGTATTTGTTTAGGGGCTCTGTGTGCATTTTGGAGCATGCTTTCAATATTCTGCCGGTCATTTGACTGTTCTGCCTTAACCCTCACTTCCTGCTTGTGCAGTACCTCAGGGTCAACCGGAGATGAGAACTTTAGGACAGTCTCAGGTCTTTCCTTTTCTGGGTGTGTACACAGACCTGAGCATCCACATGGCCTTCAGATTCCCAGGAATGTGTCAGAGCTTTTCAAGACCCCTATGACTATCTCATTCCCTTGATTCTCCTTTAAACTTTTGGTTAGCCTATTATTTTCCCAAGTATTATCTACTGCCTCAGGAAGTCACAAAGTTAAACAGTTGCCTCTGTTTTGATGGTTGGATGGCAACATCGACTCAACAAACAAGAGTTTGTGCAAACTCCAGGAGATAGTGAAGGACAGGAAAGCCTGGCATGCTGCAGTTCATGAGGTCGCAGAGTTGGACATGACTGAGTGACTGAACAACAACAACAAACAAATAGCTCCTGGGGAGCTCCTGGGGAAAATGGTTTTCATACTGGGAGAGTTCCTCTTAGACAGATGGAATCTTCCAAGGAACTGCTAGACAGATCAAATAATTCCAGACATTTGTGAATAAGGTTTGAGGAGCTTCAAGCCCATTCAGGATTCAACTTTTCTCCAGAGAAGACTGGCTCCTTTTAATAAATATTGCTGTTTGGAAGCCAAGTTTGGATGCTATATGTAGTCATTGCAACTGGGGTTTCATTGCTTCCAGGCTTTATCAGTACAGGGGTAGGAAATACATGTATGTGTGTACATATACATGTGCTTCCCTGGAGACTCAGTGGTAAAGAACCCACTGACCAATGCAGGAGACACGGCTGTGATCCCTGGGTTGGGAAAGATCCCTTGGAGAAGCAAATGGCGACCCACTCCAGTATTCTTGCCTGGGAAATCCCATGGACAGAGCAGCCTGGTGGGATGTGGTCCATGGGATCACAGAAGAGTCAGACTTGGCTTAGCAGCTAAACAACAACAATATACATATACATAAATACACATATATATTGATTTCTTAATTTATCTCTCTATATTAAAAACTCATAGCAGTTACTCTAAATCCAGCCCAGGAGCACAGGGTTTATTCTGTCCTTTTGCCTTTTCATAGGTTAACTCCTTTCTCCGATAGAAACCCGACCCCTCATCCTTAACATATTTACTGATTTGCTCAAATCCTGCATTTGTGAATTTACGTACTTGGTAAAATTTATTTGTAACCCAAATCAATACTTGTGCTTTTGCAGTTATTTGTGGACATGTGCAGAGGGGTGAAAAATTTGACTGTAACTTTCGAATTACTAGCTGAAGTGATACTTTGACTTTCTGTTTCAGCTCTTACACTGTAAACAGATATCCTTCTCATAGTCTATTTAGTGACTTTTTTTTTTTTTTTTGCATTTTTGTACTTTTGTTCCTGATTTGCCTGTGTAAAATACGTCCCACATGTAGTGCTAAAGTGCTGTCTAGTATTGCTAAGTGCAAGAAGGCTGTGATGTTTCTCATGGAGAAAATTCCTATGTTAGAGAAGTTTTATTCAGGAGTGAGTTATAGTTCTGTTCGCCGTGAGTTCAATGTTAGTGAACCAACGTATTTGACATAATGAATTAACATGTATTAAATAAGGTGTCTTTAAACAGAAACACATAAAACAAGATCAAATACTGATTGGCTGATGAAAACGTTGTGACCAGAGGCTTGCAGGAACCTAATTCTCTATTTCTCCTAGGAGCAGCGTTTCAGTGTTTGCTAACTCTGTGTTCACTTTGTAAAACGTAACTATGGGGAGTAGGAGAATCGACTATCTGTAAAGTCTTTTCACAGCTCATGAGTGAGCAAAGTAAAATACTGTGTGTCTTTAAAACCACATGAAGAAACAGTTTGTGGGTTGATTAAAGTGTAGTCAGAAAAAGAGCTAATGTGTCAGAATATTTTGAAATACAATGTAAAATCACCTGCAAATTGCAAATATACAAGAAATGCAAACATAAAACCTATCTTCAAAATTTTGGTTTTGAAATGTTGATGACACAAAAGGATGATAAAACCAGTTCCCACTTATAATGATATTTATACTATCCTAAGTTAAAATAATAATTTTAAACCACTGGAACTTTTTTCTGAACTTAGGAGAATTGAAGTTTGCTAATTGTTGTAGACCTGATGTATTAGTACCTATAAGAGGATGATCGGTACTCCACAGATTTATATATTTATAAATGAAGTGTTGGGAGAGATGGGAAGGGAAAAGGACTTAGTAGAGTCCTTTTCCCAGTAGAACCAGAATTTGGCATCTAGGTTGAAGCAAATGAGCTCATGGTTTGGGTAGAAGTGAAGAAGAGAGTCTCAGAGGAATTGACTACACAGGGATTAGCTTGTGTGGAGAGGAGCAGTAATTCTCAAAGCAGGGAATATGAGTCAGGTTTTGGAACTGCTGAGTGGAGAATGCAGGGCAGGATATGTAAATATATTGATGGGTCTAGAAGAGTCCAGTTGGTAAAGATCAGGTGTTTGACTACAGAGGTACTTGGAGGCACTGCAGGCTTCTGAGAAAGGGAATTCCAGGTTCAAAACAGTATTTTAAGAAAATGGTTCTTGCTGCTGTGATAATTTGCTGGGGAAAGAGGAGTTTCTTACACAATCCAGTAACAGTTATTAATAGCAGTAACGAAGCGTTTGTGTGTGTGTTTTAGTGTTACTTAAGTGCTTTTACAAGTGGTCCTTGGGATACTCTTGTGAGGTAGCTTTTATTATTACCACTTTAAAAGAAAAATTATTTATTTGGCTGTGTCGGATCTTAGTTGTGGCAGGCGGGATCTTTCATTCTGCGTGTAGGCAGGCTTCTCTCTAGCTGCAGCTTGCAGGCTTGCATGGTCTCAGTATTTGTGGCGCATGGGCTTATTTGCCCTATGGTATTTGGATTCTTAGTTCCTCGACCAGGGATCGAACCCAAGTCCCCTGCATTGCAAGGCAGATTTTTAACCACTGGACCACCAGGGAAGTCCCTATTTTCACTTTTACATAGGGGAAACGGAGGTCCAGAGTGTTAAGTGACAGGTTCATGGTCACATAGCTATTTAATGGTAGGCTTGCAATTCAGACACCTCAGTTTCAATAGGATTTGGACAAATAACTACTGTTATAGGATTAGAGAAGGAAAGGACAGAGCTGATTGCTCTTTTCTTCTAATAAGTAGTATTGGCATGAGACCAAATGGAATCAAATATAAGAGAAAATTTTGTTGATGTTGGAAAACATATGATGAAATTCTTCAGAAACTCTGAAAATTTGCATTGTTCCTACTTGTAATTTCCTCTTACCCTTTCCGCCCCCTGTGTTTGGGCCTGAATCTGCTGAAGTTTCATCTTACCACATATTTACATTTTTAGGAAAGGAACTGTCTGACACTGAATGATCTGGTAAATGTGTCAGCTATTAGAAAACAAGAAGCCAATAATTGTATCTCATTTGAAAATGATTCCAGCAGGTGAAACCTCTGCTGAAATAAAATTCTGTTTTTAAGCTTTAATTTTCATTTGAAACATAAGTTGCTGTGAGTAGCCTATTAGAAACAGTTACACAGTTTTAGAAATGAGATACTTTGGAAAGCATCTCTAGGTTTAAAATTCTTAACACCTTTTTCCCCGTTACCCCTGGCCCTTCCTGCCTACTCATGAGGAAATGGAGATTCAGCTTCAAGGTAATATTTTATTGAGTTGGACATATTGCAAAGTATATTTTTCCCCTTAAAATCCTGAAAGGTAGGGATTTTCATTTATTTTATAGAAGAGGCAGTGAAGACTCATAGTTCACTGACAGTGGAGCTGTGAGTCAAATCAGTGCTTTCTAAGTATAGGACTCTTCCCATAGTATTATGCTGTATTTTAATTGGTTCAAGACTAGGTCACAGAGTGTTAGAGCTAGGATTTTGGAGATATTTCCTTTACCTTTTCATTCCATAAACGAGCTTGAATCCAGGAATTGGGCTGCTTGGATTCAAAGCTTAATCCCATCATTTATTAACCATATGATCTTGGGAAGTTACTTATCCTATCCTTACTTCCATTTCTTTATCCATATACGTGGGATAGTAACAGTAGTAACATGGATTTGATCCCTAGTCCAGGAAGATCCCTGGAGAAGGAAATGGCAACCCACTCCAATATTCTTGCCTGGAAAATCCCATGGTCAGATGAGCCTGACAGGCTACAATTCATGGGGTTGCAAAAGAGTCAGATACAACTCAGAGACTAAACAGCAACAATAAATATTACTAATGATTGTTAAGAGGAAAATGAGCATCATAGAGGTTTCAGTCAGTTCAGTTCAGTTGCTCAGTCGTGTCTGACTCTTTGCGACCCCATGAATTGCAGCACGCCAGGCCACCCTGTCCATCACCAACTCCCAGAGCTTACCCAAACTCATGTCCATTGAGCCGATGATGCCATTCAGCCATCTCATCCTCTGTCGTCCCCTTCTCCTCCTGCCCCCAATCCCTCCCAGCATCAGGGTCTTTTCCAATGAGTTAACTCTTCACATGAGGCGGCCAAAGTATTGGAGTTTCAGCTTCAGCATCAGTCCTTCCAATGAACACCTAGGACTGATCTCCTTTAGAATGGACTGGTTGGATCTCCTTGCAGTCCAAGGGACTTCCAAGAGTCTTCTCCAACACCACAGTTCAGAAGCATCAATTCTTCGGCACTCAGCTTTTTTCACAGTCCAACTCTCACATCCATGCATGACCACTGGAAAAACCATAGCCTTGACTAGACAGACCTTTGTTGGCAAAGTAATGTCTCTGCTTTTGAATAGGCTATCTAGGTTGGTCATAACTTTCCTTCCAAGGAGTAAGTGTCTTTTAATTTCATGGCTGCAATCACCATCTGCAGTGATGTTGGAGCCCCCCAAAATAAAGTCTGACACTGTTTCCACTGTTTCCCCATCTATTTGCCATAAAGTGATGGGACCAGATGCCATGATCTTAGTTTTCTGAATGTTGAGCTTTAAGCCAACTTTTTTACTCTCCTCTTTCACTTTTATCGAGAGGCTTTTTAGTTCCTCTTAACTTTCTGCCATAAGGGTGGTGTCATCTGCATATCTGAGGTTATTGATATTTCTCCTGGTAATCTTGATTCCAGCTTGTGCTTCTTCCAGCCCAGTGTTTCTCATGATGTACTCTGCATAGAAGTTAAATAAGCAGGGTGACAATATACAGCCTTGACGTATTCCTTTTCCTATTTGGAACCAGTCTGTTGTTCCATGTCCAGTTCTAACTGTTGCTTCCTGACCTGCTACTTCTAAAGATTATATTAAAGTAGCTGAGTTTAAACTAGAATCTGGATCTTTGACTCCTAGTATTGTAGTTGACGGGGCTTCACAGGTGGCACAGAGGTAAAGAATCTGCCTGCCAATGCAGGGGACGTGGGTTTGATCCCTGGGTCGAGAAGATCCCCTGAAGTAGGAAATGGTAACTCGTTCCAGTTTTCTTGCCTGGAAAATTCCATAGACAGAGGAGCCTGGCTGGCTACAGTCCATGGGATCGCAGAGAGCTGAATGACTGAACAACTGAGCTCACACACACAGGCACACACATTGTAATTGATGCTTGGCAAAGTGTTTTCAGTTTGTGTATCCACTCTTCATTATGGCCCTGTCAGGTCTACAGGTCATGTGAGAGAAACCCTTGGATTCCCCGGAGTTGGTTCCTAGAATAGAGATTTCCAGTGCTGTGTACAGGGATGCCATTTATACAGTGGTTTGCATTTCAGATTCATAAAATAAAGCATTCTTCTCATTGAGCAAGATAGAGCTCCTCCTTTCTCCAGTCGAACCTTTCACTTTAGTCCAGAGACCTTTTTGAGGTCAGTTAATGCCAGAGGGGAAAATTGGACCTCACTCATAGCTCTAACAGCCATTTAGTATCCCTTTGTCTTGGAAGTCAAGTTGCCCAAGTATATTTTCCCACCCTAAAAATTTAAGCCCTAGTTTCTTCATCCTTTTGGGGATAATGGTAATGCCAGCACTGTTTCGTGTAAAGGGATTTTATGAAGAGCAGATAAATCAGTATTTATGGAAAGGAATCACAAACTAAATGATAAGCTAACTGTAAAATGCCTGAAGTAGGTTTATTTTGTTACTGTTCTAAGAGGAAGCTCATGTCCTACAGTTTGAGTCAGCTCTTATCAGAATCCTTTTAGTTTGTGGTAGGCAGGGGTGCATTTTTGGAGAGATGAGCATGGGCAGCCTTGGTCCTGGTCCTGTTTTGAAAGTTCTCCTTTCATTTGCCCTGTTCTAGAAGGATTTCTAGACTTAGATACACTCTTTGCCTTCTACACATGGAGTCTGATACAGATTCCTGACTATGTTTTTCTTTCTCTAGAGGAACCAGATTAGTATCTCCCAGTGGGTTCCAGGATGCAGCCGATTGCTACTTGCATCTCGTACACAGGGACAGCAGGGCAGGACTCTGTCTGGTACTTTCCAGGTAAGATTTGTTGTTCCTTTGCTTGCTATGAAAAAACCTTAGTGTGAATGTGCAAATGTCATGTATTTATAGATTGACCAACCAAATTGTGTGATGGAAAAACCTCATGAGACCACTTCTGGGCCTCTGTGGTGCCAGCTCAGGACTGATCCTTACTGTATGGTGTCTAGGGCGTGGCTTCTAAATACCCCAGTGGTGGAACTTAGCCTAGGATACCATGGTACAGTCTGATGATTTTTACTGTTGGGAGTGTTTCCAGGTATTCATCTGAGAGTTAACCTTTCTTCAGTTTTCTTCTTGTAGCCACTTTTACCTGGAGTAAGAAAATGTTTCTTTTTTTCCTTTTTATGAACATGAAATTAGAGGAACAATTATTTCAGGCCTTAGTTTACCACTGATCACCTGATCCATTAAAATGTAGTCTACTTTGGACCCTCATTGAGGATTTCTTTTCCTGATTTTTGCTAAATATACAAATAATTCAATAATAAAGGTAATAAAAATCACCCATGACTTCAAACCTGAAAACATCTGCTGATCCTTTTCCAGTCTTTGAGTATGTGTGTGTACGCTAATTTTTTCCTTAGGTACCTGAACAAATATCTACAGAATTTTATGTTCTGGTGCTTTTTCACATATTAGAGCAGACATTATTCATGTTTTAGACATATTCCATAATTAATTTTCAAAATGACTACATGTTATTCTATTTATTTAGCCTTTATTTATGTTAAAATTATTTCTAATTTTTTTGCCGTAGTAGACTTTAATGTGGTTACCATTTTCTTGCTGTATAGTTTTTCTTATTTTAAATTATTTATTAAGGATAAACTAGCAGAGTACACCCTAGGTCAAAGGGTGTGAGGAATTTTCCTTTCCAAAAAGTTGTTTTAATTTATACTGCCACCAGCAATGTTTATATAACTAGTTTTTCATCATTACTTCCCCTAAATTGTTTTCTTTTTTTTTTTTAATTTATTTATCTTCTGTCTCGGGTCTTAGTTGCATCATGCGGGATCTTGGTTGCTGTGCATAGACCCTCCGGTTGTGGCTTGTGGGCTTAGTTGCCCTGAGGCATGTGGGGTCTTAGTTTCCTGACCAGGGTTTGAACCCACCTCCCCTGCGTTGAAAGGCAGAACCACTGGACCACCAGGGAAGTCCCTACATTGGATGTTTTTTAAAAATTTAAACTAATTGGGTAGAAAATATTACTTTGTTTTGCTTAGCATTTCTTTATCAGGGTTAAACATTTTTCTGTGTTTATCAGTTGTATTCTGGTTTGTAAAAACTGTATGCATTTATCATTTCTTCATTTATCTACTGGGAATTTATTTTTATTACCAACTTATGTAAATTCCTTTTGTAGCCATTGATCTTCTTCATATTGAATGCAATGAAAATTTATTTTTGATGTATAAATTATATACTATGCAATTTATTTATATTAATATGTTAAAGTATTTAAAATGCAGAGTAATTCCCTTCAATTAGTATATAAGTCTTGCCCTTCTGAGAATGTCTTGTTTGTCCCTGTATTTCCTGGGCTTCTCACTGAGTCTGGCACAGAAGAGGCAATAAATGAATGAATGAAGAATATATTTGTGCAGAAGAGGGGTCTGTTTTAGATAGTCAGGTAGCTGTTTCTTTTCAGAAGTTTTTGGGCTGTGTTCTGCTTTTGTCTTTGTATGCATTGAAAAATTATTTATTTTTGGCTGTGCCGGGTCTTCATTGCTGCCTGGGCTTTTATCTAGTTGCAGAGACCAGGGGCTACTCTCTAGTTGGGGCGCCTGGGCTTCTCTTAGTTGCAGAGTGCAGGTTCTAGAGCAGGCAGCTTCATTAGCTACGGCACTGGGGCTCAGTAGTTGTGGCAATGGGCTTAGTTGCCCTGAGGCAAGTGGAATCTTCCTAGACCAGGGACTGAACCTGTGTTCCCTGCGTTGGCAGGGAGATTTTTAACCACTGGACCACCAGGGAAGTCCTAGAAAATTTTAATAGAATTTGTCCTGTAGCTTTAAGTCGTTTGTAAATAATGTGTGTATAGAAGGTGGAAGGGGGAGCTCATTCTATCAGTCTCTGACTTGGGCCTCATTCTTTGAATCAATAAACATTTCTTGGGTACCTAATACATACCAGGTACTGTACTAGGTTCTCGGACAGCATTATAGCAAGGCATCCATGTAAATAACTTGTAGTTGTTTATCTCATACTGACAAAATGTAATTTCAGCCATTGTAAATAAACTGGACATTTTGTCATGTTGACCGTACCTTGCTGGTACATCTTCCCAGTTTTGAATTCTGGTTGGAAAACTCTGCCTCAGAATGACATCCTCAGGCGCATGTCCGAGAGGGAGGCAGATTTGGCTCAGAATGAGGAAGAACCTTGTGTTAACTAAAATTGTGGTGTAATGGAATGTGTTGGCTATATTTGGCAAAGTAAATTTACTCTTACTGGAAATATTCAAGCAATGATTGGAAGACTGTGTTAGGGGCATGACATAAAAGTATCTTTCATTGGATGAATGGTAGTATCAGAAGATCTCTAAGGTAATGTCCATTGCTATAATCCTGTTATTGTTTTCAAAAGGCTAGGGATGTTGGATTCTCAACTATCTTTTCTAAATAACCTCTTGAAGTTCTATCATACTTTGATGAGTCTACTTAAAAATTTTTTTTAAATTTTGAAATAAACATAAAAAAGTGATAAAAAGAGTAGTGTTCCCATATATCCTTCATCTAGCTTCCTTTAATGTTAACATCTTATGTGACCATAGTGCAGTTATTGAAACCAGGAAGTCAACATTGATGTAATGCTATTAAATAATCTGTATACCTATTCCAGTCTTTTCCCCCCATTAATTCCTTTTTTGGTTCTTGGTTTGGGTATGTCTAATATTTTCTTAAAATTAGATTAAGCCTATGCATTTTTGGAAAAAGTGACAGTTTCCTTCTCAGTGTGTCATATCAGGGGATACATGATGCCAATATGTCTTATTAGTGGTGATGTTAACCTTGGTCACTTGGTTATTAATTAAAGTCACTGTTTTCCCCTTTGTAATTAGTGTCTTGTGAGAAGATACTTTGAGATGGTACATATTTCTTATACTTTTTTGCTCATTACTTTTAGCGTCCATTGATGGTTCTTTTTTTTAATGGTATGTAATAATTACTTTAAAAATTATGATAAAATACACATAACAAAGTTACCACCATTTTAAAGTATGCAGTTCAGTAGTGTAAAATATAGTCACGTTGTTAAACAGTATATATCTAGAGATTTTTCATCTTCCAAAACTGAAAATGTATACCCCTGCCTGCCATTGGCAACCACCTTTCCAGTTTTCTGTTTCTATGATTTTGACTGCTTTAATGCTACCTGTGGGGCTTCCCAGGTGTCGCTAGTGCTAAAGAACCTGCCTGCCAATACAAGAGACACAAGAGATGTGGGTTTGATCCCTGGGTTGGCCCTGGAGTAGGAAATGGCAACCCATTCCAGTATTCTTGCCTGGAAAATTCCATGGACGGAAGAGCCTGGCAGGCTACAGTCCAGGGGGTCACAAAAGAGTCAGACACTGAGTACAATGCTACGTATGAGTGGAATCATACAGTATTTGTCTTTTTGTTACTTATTTTGCTTGGCATTATGTCTTCAAAGTTCATTTGTGTTATAGCATGTGATAAGATTTTTTTTAAAGCTGTATAATATTCCATTGTATTTGTATATTACAGTTTCTTTATCCATTGTTCTGTCAGTGGGCATTTGGATTACTTCCACATCTTGGCTATTGTGAAAAATGCTTCAGTGAAGATAAGTGTGCAAATATCTTTTCAAGCTCCTGCTTTTAATTTTTTTTTTTTTTTATATTTAGCTAGAAGTGGTATTGCTGTATCATGTGATAATTCTATTTATGGTTCTTGACTGCAGTAGTCATTACTGTGGTGTTTGCTTGATGGTCATTTTCTAATTCCATCAATACCTACTCCATTTGTTGACTGGAATTCTCCTGTAACGATGAGCTGTCACTTCCTCTCCATTTATTTGTTTATTCAATTATTTTGTTTGTATCAGTATGAGCTAATGGATATTTATTCTGTGAGTTATAATCTATTCTCATTATTTATTTTGTCGATCAAATTGTCCCATGTTTGGCCGTTGAGAGCTTCTTCAAGTTCTTTTCTATATTCCTTCAGTTTTTGAACACTTCTGTATTTCTTGGGCACCACAAATGTTTCAGGTTCATGCTGTATTTAATTTGCTCTAGTCCTAGAGTCAACAGTTTCCCTGGGGAGCACTGGTTCCTTTTATTGGAGAAGAATATTAGGAATATTTAGAAATTAAGATCTGGGTGCTAAGTGTACATTAGCCAATGTTGAACTCTACTTAGGTTTTTGAAATCAGCTAGGGGAAAGAAGAGAATTCTGAATATATGTTTTACCCCTTAATGAACTTTACTTCTTTGAGCCTTAGAGTCCTTATTTCTAAAATGGGGAAAAAATAGTATCAACTTTGCAAGATTGCTGTGAGATAACAAAAGTAAAACAGCAAGCATACAGATGCTGGGCATATGGGAGATCTTTAGTAAATTGTAACTATGGTTTTTGTTGCTATTTATGTTCATGCTCCTTGGGTAAATTTTCTCCTCATCTTGTAAATGGAAACTTAAAAAAATTTTTTTTTGTCCTAAAACTACCTTAAGTTGCAGCCTCTCCCTGGGTCTTAGTTTCCTCATCTGTGAAAGGAATAGGTTGGACTTAGAAGATCTCTGAGATTCCTTCCAGCTCAAGTGTTGTTATTCTAAGTTACTCCTTAGTTCTTTAATTGCTTTTTCTCCAAGCTAAACAGCCTCAATTCGTTTTAACCTTTCCACTAGGACCTTTTATTCATCTCTTTGATCATTCCTGTGGTTCTTTTCTGGACCTTCTCCAGATTGTCCTTCTATTTAAAAAAAAAAAAAAAAAATCCCACCTAGTTTTTATTGAGTGCTGACTCCACCATGCCCGGAATGGTGTTGAGCAGTGGGACAGAAAATAAAATAAGTATAAGATATACTGTGCCCTGGTGGAGCTTATAGTTTTGCTAAAAGGACCAGATATTCAAGAATTGCTGAGTCTTTCTCTCCTTTTCCCTTTTTCCCTCCTTCCCTCCATTCATTCCTTCCTTCTTTCCCTCCTCTCTTTCTCTATTTCTTTCAGATCAGGAAGGTCTTTTCATTTTTAGAAACTTTTTGGAAGCAAAAAAGAAGAGTGAAATTTTAGCATTTCACTTAATGAGGGGCTGCTTGCATAAGAGTTTGCCATTGGATTTGTCTGGAACAGGTTTTCATATTTGTTTTATGCATCGAAGTTTACCCATCTCTTTTACATAGATTATTTTATTTGGTTCTAAAACAAACATATGAGATAGGCAGAGCTGGAGCTTCTAACCCTGTTTTTTTATCTTCCACTACCCCATGCTTCTCACCTTTGTCTTTTCACTCACCTTTTCTATGCTGCTGTCATCTTAAGGCTTATCCATGATCTCTTTTCTGATGACTGCAGATCTTTTTGATCTCTAAATTTCTATTTTTTATTGAAGTATAATAAAAATACAAAAAGGCATAAGTCATAAGTATGTGACTCAATGAATTATCCCCAAGTGAACGTAACCAGCTCCCACATCAAGAAATAGAACCCCAGAAGTTCCTTGATCCCCTTCTAGTCTCTATCCCTAACCAAAGTTAAGCAATTTTCTCTTTGAACACCAGAGTAGTTTTGCCTTTCAAACATACGGTATGTACTCTCTTTTGTTTGTCTGCTTTCATTCAACTTTGTTTTAGAAATTCATCTATGTCACTCTGTGTTGTAGTAGTTTATTCATTCTCATTGTTGTAGAGTATTTTGTTGTCTGACTGTACAATTAATTTTTCCACTTATGTATTGATGGATATTTAGATTGTTTCTAGTTGGGCTTTTATAAATAGGGCTCTTTTGAGCATTCTTGTGTACGTTTTTGTGAGCATATATACCCATTTCTATTGGGGTATATACTTAGAATTGGAATTGTTGAATCTTACAGAATGTGTATACATTCAGCTTCATGCTGCTACTGCTAAGTCACTTCAGTCGTGTCCGACTCTGTGCGACCCTATAGACGGCAGCCCACCAGGCTCCCCCGTCCCTGGGATTCTCCAGGAAAGAACACTGGAGTGGGTTGCCATTTCCTTCTCCAATGCATGAAAGGGAAAAGTGAAAGTGAAGTCGCTCAGTCGTGTCCGACTCTTCGAGACCCCATGGTCTGCAGCCTACCAGGCTCCTCCGTCCATGGGATTTTCCAGGCAAGAGTGCTGGAGTGGGGTGCCATTGCCTTCTCCATCAGCTTCATAGATACTGCTAAATAATTTTTCAAAGTGATTGTATCATTTTATACTCCCATCAGCAGAGTATGAGAGTTCTAGTTGCTCTATATCCTTTCTGATGCTTTGCGTGTGTGTGTGTGTGTGTGTGTTTGGTGGGTGGTCTTTAAACATTTTAAAATACGAAAGTAAAGTGAATTTTCTTTCTCTTCTCCACAAGGTTATGAGCTCCATAGGGATTGTTTTATCTTAAAACCTGGCACAAAGGCTGGCATATTATGGGTATTTAATAAAAGTTGGAGGAAACATGTGTGCATGATATGTGTGTAGATAAGAAGAAGAAGGATGTATAATAAGGGCTTCCCTGGTGGTTCAGTAGATAAAAATCTGCCTCCCAATGCAGAGGATGCAGGTTTGATCCCTTTCATCCCTGGTAGGGGAAGATCCCACAATGCCGAGGGGCAGCTATGCTCATGTGCCCCAACTACAGAACCCACAGGCTTGGAGCCTGTGCTTCGAAACAAGAGAAGCCACAGCTATGAGAAGCCTGTGTACTGCAACAAAGAGTAGACCCTGTGCAGCAAGGAAGACCCAGTGTAGCTAAAACATAAAATAAATACATTTATGAAGAAGCATATAATAAGAAGTAACCTTACAAGTGGCTAGGTTTGTTCATTCAACAAATATTTAAGTGTTTGCTGTGTATAATGCACTGTACTTGATTCTGGTAATACAGCTAGTTCCTACCCTCATGGATGTTTTTGGTGGTGGTGATAGAAAATAAATATGTGTGTAATAAAAATATACTTGTACATTGTAATGAGTACTGTGAATGAAATGAACTGGCTACTGCTATGATAGAGAATCATGGGATGACAAAAAAACTGTTTTAGATACAACAGTCAGAGAAGGCCTCTTTGAAAAAGTGACAGTGAGTATTTTGGGGTATTTTCTCTCTCTTTTTTTCTTTACAAAAAGTTATTTGATATCTTTTTGGTTTAAACAGAGGAAAAATTAATGTTTTTAAAGGTCAAGGGAATCTTTTTTAGGGGGCAAGGGCAAGAATGGGTAGTACAAAAAAGTAAATGTATGTGTTTATAGGTATGTTTAGGTGTGGGGAAACTAGATGTTTTCTGGGGAAGAAAAAGATCATGTCATTTAATATAACGTGCCCCAAAGCACAGCTTGTTGAGACTGTTGGTTGTGTTCCTTGAACCTGTTTAAGTGTTTCATGTTCCAGTGGGCCATTACATTGATGTATGAGATACAATAGGCGTTGTTCTGTGTTTAGTGTTACACAGCCTTCTTGATACCTATGAATTTAAGTGTAAGTCCTTGGCACTGACCAGAAGAATCCTGACTAATCTTTTAATATTCTTGTTTGGAAAGAAAAGTAAATAGTAACTCTCCACATTTAGAAATTCCATTTTTTCCTTCATTAGTATTAAAGGAAAAATCATTTTCATTTCAGTGTGTCCCTTCTCTTGGAATAAAACAGAAAGGAATCCTCCTGCTACTCCTTCCCCACCACTTTATATTGTAAAGAAAATATAATAGTACTGAGAGTATGGAAACTAGGTTCCTAAACTCTTGCATATTCTACCAGCATAGTGAAATAATTCATTTCTGTGTATTCCATTTTATTTTATTTTTTTTAATTTTATTTTATTTTTAAACTTTACAATATTGTATTAGTTTTGCCAAATATCGAAATGAATCCGCCACAGGTATACCCACGTTCCCCATCGTGAACCCTCCTCCCACCTCCCTCCCCTACCCTCCCTCTGGGTCGTCCCAGTGCACCAGCCCCAAGCATCCAGGACCGTGCATCGAACCTGGACTGGTGACTCGTTTCATACATGATATTATACATGTTTCAATGCTATTCTCCCAAATCTCCCCACCCTCTCCCTCTCCCACAGAGTCCATAAGACTGATCTATACATCGGTGTCTCTTTTGCTGTCTCGTACACAGGGTTATTGTTACCATCTTTCTAAATTCCATATATATGCGTTAGTATACTGTATTGGTATTTTTCTTTCTGGCTTACTTCACTCTGTATAATAGGTTCCAGTTTTAGACTTGCACGTATGCATTTGTGTATCTACCTATAATTTTATGCATAAATGTGTTTTCATGTTGCTAAATAATAATCTCTTGTAAACTGTGGATTTTAGGTGATAATGTTGTATCAGTGTAGGTTCATCCATTGTAACAAATGTACCACTGTATTGAGGGATGTTGATAGTGGCAGATATTGTAAATGTGTGGGAAGGGGTATGTGGGAGCTGTCTGTACTTTGGTGGGAGCCTAAAACTGCCTTTAGAAATAAAGCCTAGTAAAAATCTGATAATTTGATTTCCCATTGAGTGACTGAACCTTAATTTAGTTAACCACCTCATTTCTCATTGGACTTATTCCCCAGTTTTCACTCTTGTGAATAATGGTAGGAGGAGGATTGTTTGCATATTATTTTTTCCATAGGAATTTATTTTCAAAATTATATTTATTGGTCTTGATTATAACATTACCAATATTGGTAGGATTATGGTGAGGATTCCATAAGGCACTTATATACAAGGCACATTCATTGTAAGGCACTTACATAGTGCCTGGCACATAATAGTTGTAGATAATGGCTTCCCTGATAGCTCAGTTGGTAAAGGATCCGCCTGCAATGCAGGAGACCCTGGTTCGATTCCTGGGTTGGGAATTCCTGCTGGAGAAGGGATAGGCTACCCGCTCGTGTCTTCTTGGGCTTCCCTTCTGGCTCAGCTGGTAAAGAATCCACCTCCAATGCAGGAGACCTGGGTTCAATCCCTGGGTTTGGGAAGATCCCCTGGAGAAGGGAAAGGCCTCTCGAGTATTCTGGCCTGGAAAATTCCATGGCCTGTATAGGCTGTGGAGTCACCAAGAGTCAGACAGGACTGAGCGACTTTCACTTTCAGTGGCTGTTATATTGGCAAAGTGCTTTCAAATGCAGTACAAATGTAGAAGGAAGACAATTCTGATCTGCACAACAGTGATGTTGACAATGATGATGAAAACTTCTACTACTTATTGTGTACATATTTTGTGAAGGAGAAGGCAATGGCACCCCACTCCAGTACTCTTGTCTGGAAAATCCCATGGATGGAGGAGTCTGGTAGCCTGCAGTCCATGGGGTTGCTAAGAGTCGGATACGACTGAGCGACTTCGCTTTCACTTTTCCCTTTCATGCATTGGAGAAGGAAATGGCAACCCACTCCAGTGTTCTTTCCTGGAGAATCCCAGGGACGGGGGAGCCTGGTGGGCTGCCGTCTATAGGGTCGCACAGAGTCGGACACGACTTAAGTGACTTAGCATAGCATAGCATAGCATTTTGTGAAAGGTATTTTATATTCTTTAATTTATTCAGGTATTCATCAGATGTTTGTTGAGTATGTACCAGATAACCATTAGGAACTGGGTTAAGGAAGGTTGGAAAGATTCTATATTTTTTACTTTGAAGTATCTCTGCTCACAATAACCTTCTAAGTGTGTGCTCAGTGTTGCTTACATCTGGTTTTTTTTTGTCCCCTCATATCTCCCGGGACTCCAGATGAGCCAGGCCCTAGCATGTGGTGGATCAGTACAAATTCCTGGAGTAGACATTGAGCTGAGGAGGAAGTATCATACCACAAGTAAGGTGAGACTTAATGAGTTCTTTCTATGTCTGTGGCATGCTTTCACACAAGTATTCTTATTTGAAATTCAGCAAAATTGTTACCTGGATGAGACAAGAAATTTTATTGAATGCAGATGATGAAGTTTAGGGAAGTAAAGTAACTTGCCTAGGGTCACAAGGATGGGAGGAGACAGACCACCTGAATATTGGAACCTAAGGCTTCTGATCCCATGTCTTGTATTTCTTCCATTATACTCTCTAGCTTAAAAAGCACTTTAGAGGAAAAGTCATAGGTTTTTTTGTTTTTTTTTTTTAATAAAGTAATATTTAACTTCTGGACAATTTCTTATTAGTTAGATAGCCTGGCTTCATTTAGAGAGGCTTAGCATTAGAAAGGTTTTCCATGGAGTTTTTCTGTGAACTACAAAATGTATCTATCAGATCAGATCAGTCGCTCAGTTGTGTCCGACTCTTTGCGACCCCATGAATCGCAGCACACCAGGCCTCCCTGTCCATCACCAACTCCTGGAGTTCACTCAGACTCACGTCCATCGAGTCAGTGATGCCATCCAGCCATCTCATCCTCTGTCGTCCCCTTCTCCTCCTGCCCCCAATCCCTCCCAGCATCAGAGTCTTCTCCAGTGAGTCAACTCTTCGCACGAGGTGGCCAAAGTACTGGAGTTTCAGCTTTAGCATCATTCCTTCCAAAGAAATCCCAGGGCTGATCTCCTTCAGAATGGATTGGTTGGATCTCCTTGCAGTCCAAGGGACTCTCAAGAGTCTTCTCCAACACCACAGTTCAAAAACATCAATTCTTCGGTGCTCAGCCTTCTTCACAGTCCAACTCTCACATCCATACATGACCACAGGAAAAACCATAGCCTTGACTAGACAAATGTATCTATAGTCTTTAATAAAATTTGTTATACTAAAAATACAGGAATTTAAAAACATGTTTTCAGTGCTTGCTTTGGTTGATTATGTCTATGATTTTGTCTGCTTTCAGATAATATTTTTCTTTCCTTTTCCTATAATGTCAATAAACAGAACATTCCTCTTCTCAGAATTGTTCCTTGGGAGTTGGGGGGCGGTCAAGATTCCTTTTTTAAAATACTCTTTTCTATAGAACTTAAATGGGGTGGGTATGTTTGCTTTGGAATTTGGAGGACATCGATTAGGATTCCAGATATGTTTGTACTGAGTGAAGAAGTACCCAGAAAAATGAGAATTAAAAATTCTGGGTGAAAAAAAGCTAACCAATAAAAATTCTCCTTAGACCTAACGAGAAATAAAAGCATTCTTTTAAGAAATTTTTTTTGCAACTGATTTTTGATTTCTTCTTTTTTATTAAATAGCTTTCTTCTACCAAGGATTCACCACAGCCTGTTGAGGAGAAGGTTGGTGCTTTCACAAAGATAATAGAAGCCATGGGATTCACAGGACCTCTGAAATACAGTAAATGGGTAAAGTCTAAGTTTTTCTCATTTTTCTTTTTGAGCTTTATGCTTTCTTCTCCTTGCAGAAGATTTTTTTTTTTTAAAGCTTCTGCTTTGCTTTTTGTGAAATGAATGTATTATTTTGAGAGCTTTAAAACATGTTGTATCCCCTTGTCTCCCATTCTAAGTCAGGTCTATACAGCATGTAGGGCTGAAAGACTGCCTCTACTCCCTTAACTTGATTCCTTAGAAGTATCTCAGTAGCAGGCAATCGAATAAGACTGGTCTTTCCAGATCTTTGCCATGTGAATGCCATATAGATAAGTTCTAAGAAGTTAGATGGGCCAAATGTTCTGATGGGCAGTGTTCTTAAGGAAACATTACTTTCTATGATTCATAAGTGATTTTCTGTATGTCATGGTAGTGATTTTCTTTAAAATTTTGTTAATGAGCATTTTTTAAATTCTGTGATTTATTATAATTCATATTATGGAGGGCTGTCTGCTGTGTCATTGCTCATGAGATCTTGGCCTCGCACAGTATCTGTTATATAGTACTTGCTATAAATGAGTGAATGTCCTCTTTGCATCAGGTGCTGCTGCCTCTGGACTTTTATAGAAATGCTCTAACCAATTAAAGTAATAAAATACAAATCACTGGATTTTTCTCAGCCCAGTTATCTTCTAGTACTACTGTTTCTTTCTACTGCTGCTGCTGCTAAGTCGCTTCAGTTGTGTCCGACTCTGTGCGACCCCATAGACGGCAGCCCAGCAGGGCTCCCCGTCCCTGGGATTCTCCAGGCAAGAACACTGGAGTGGGCTGCCATTTCCTTCTCCAATGCATGAAAGTGGAAAGTGAAAGAAAGTGAAGTCGCTCAGTCGTGTCTGACTCTAGCGACCCCATGGACTGCAGCCTACCAGGCTCCTCCGTCCATGGGATTTTCCAGGCAAAAGTGCTGGAGTGGGGTGCCATTGCCTTCTCCATTTCTTTCTACAGTTATGGCAAAAGTACCTTTTAATACTTTTCAAGGTTGCTAGAATGTTGGATGAGCCTGATCAGTCATAAGTTATAGTCATAAGTCATAATCAAAGCAAACCAATACAAAGCAGTAGAGAAGACTTTTCTAGAAAACACCATAGCTTTCCTCAGAATGACTAAATTATTTCACTTACACCATTTTAACAAGTTGTAGTCAAATTATTATAGAACTTCAATTTTATTGTGGACTCTACTTTTAGTTTTCTCTTAAAACATCTGGCTGTCTTCCTAACAGTTCTAACTGCAACACATACAGGCTTTTTTCTATACCCTCCCTTTTACATAAATTAAACAGTGATTCTACCAGCATTTTGTCTATAATGGGCTTTGAAAAGTATAGAAGATAAGACACATATACTCGGTTATAATAATGTTCTTGAGACCCTAAGGTTATGAAGTGCCTTCTTAATCATTAATGAAATACTATTTATGCTCTTTAAAGTTATCTCTTTTTACATCATAATTCCTTGACAAATGATAGTCATTGGTATATTTGGTAATATTAAGCAGGATCTTTTCTTCTATTAAAAAAAAGATTTGCAATCCTAGCATTTGGATTTAAAAGCTTAAGTGTTTTGTTTGAAAGTAAGAAATTAAAAGGGAAATAAGAGCAGAAAGAAAAAAAGAGAAGAGAAAAAAATTGACTGTTTTATTAATTTCTTGATGGTTGAGTTCCACTTGGTTGCTTCCATATGCTTTGTCTCGTCTGTATTTTTATGATTCCAGAGGGAAAGTTGGCTACCATTTGGAGGATTACTAAATCATCAGGAAAATTTCTTCACTGTTTTAGTTTAAGTTAGTCTCTAATTTTTCTTGGTTCCCTTGTGACCTCAACTAAGTCTCTAATTGCATTTAAAAAATCTTTTGTGATGTGGCAGCATCTGTTGCCATATAACCTTCATTTTTGTGACATCAAAACATCAAAGTATGACATTCTAGTATAATTTGGGTGGGAAAATGTAGGTACAGCTTTCCATTTTGAAAGAGCCTTTTTCAGCAAATGTTGACTCAGAAGTCTGTGGCAGACACTTGTATTGGGGTTGCACTGGCAAGAATCTTTGAATTTTGTCTTTTCACATGTCTTTCATTAGGGAGTAAAATGTCTGCTTGTCTCTCCACATCAGCATTGTCAGCCATCTTTCCTCCGTCTTTTTATGTAATGTTTTCGAGTGTGGTTCCATTTTTTTTCTAGATGCGTATTCAGGAATTTAAATGTAGCTTTTCCTTACCTATTTGACTATCGCGAAATAACCATTTTTTTTCATTATCTTTATGGAACAGTATCAGGTTAAGATAAAGATAACATTTAACAGATTTAGCCACATGTCATTGAATAGGCAGTTTTCAGATTAGCATTAAGCCAAAAGTTATTCCTGTTCTGAAGGACACTGACAAACTGGAATGCATTCAGAAATGGGCAGTGAGCCTTGTGAAGCCTTCAGAAACTTGAATGAAGAGTGGTTGAAGGAAATAGGGATGCTTTCCCTGGAAAGAGGAGACTAATGGTTCTTCTCAGATATTTGAGGAAGAAATGTAAAAAAAAAAGGAGAGGGACTTCCCTTGTGGTCCAGTGGTTGGGACTCTCTGCTCCCAGTGCAGGGCGCCTGGGTTCAGTCCCTGGTCAGGGAACTGGATCCCACATGGCATGACTAGGAACTCAAGTGTCACAACTGAAGATCCCGTTTGCCATAGCTAGGATCCGGTGCAGCCAGATACATAAATGCTGCTGCTGCTAACTCACTTCAGTCGTGTCCGACTCTGTGCGACCCCATAGACGGCAGCCCACCAGGCTCCCCCGTCCCTGGGATTCTCTAGGCAAGAACACTGGAGTGGGTTTCCATTTCCTTCTCCAGTGCAAGAAAGTGAAAAGTGAAAGTGAAGTCGCTCAGTCGTGTCTGACTCTTTTCGACCCCATGGACTGCAGCCTACCAGGCTCCTCTGTCCATGGGATTTTCCAAGAGTACTGGTGTGGGTTGCCATTGCCTTCTCCTAAATACATAAATAAATATACTAAAAAAAAAAGGAGAGACTTACTCTGAGGTGTTCCAGCGTGCAGATCATGTTTAATGAATGTTACATGAAGCAGATTTATGTTCAGTATAACAAAAATCTAACAAGAATTGTCCTCCAGTGGACTAGGTAGCCTCACAAGGTCATTGGGCTTGTTTGAACAGGGGCCCAGATAGTTGACCATGAATCAAGAATGCTGGAGAAGGAATTCCAGTACAGAAGAGAAAGTTCAAATGACTTCAAAGCCCCTTCCAACTCACATAGCTGTGAGTGCAAGCCTTTTACTAGATTGGTTTTTCATCTTGTAGGATGGTACAAACGGCATCAGTTATTGGGAAAGCTGATTTTCATTTCCCAAAACTGTCTTAGGTGCTTGTGTTTTAGTCAATTAGACTGATGGAGTCTTCCAAAGTTAGAATGAAATAAACATGAAGTCATCCGAGGACCAGAACAATTTGTATTGACTGGATGGAAATTTAGTCCACCTACTTCCTTAACTTATATTAACACATGAGTCTTGAAGAGGTTCTTTCCCCGAGTTGTTATTTCCAGTCCCTGTGTGATGGTCTTAAGGGACTTGCTTTAGAGATTTGTCCAGGAAAATGGCTCACCCAAGTATAAAGGCTTGGCTTTGCTGCAGGAAAAGTGAGGAACTATAAAATGCTCCTCATTGCCACAGTATGAGCACTGTATAAATACACTGGCCAATCTGGTGAGGTCTTCATTATTTGTAATGAATGCTTGCTTCATGAACGTGTGGTGGGGAAAAACCTCTTTCTCAAGGAATGATGTGGGGCCTTGCAGGCAAGTGTGCCTTTCCTTAGGCAAAGTCATTAATTATGAACCAGAAGACTGTATATAAGAATTGAAAGGAAACTGCAGATTTAAAAAAAATTTTGACATAGGCCATTAGGAATTTTACTTGAAATTATAACTGTGTTGGGACTTCCCTGGGCACCCATCCACTGGTTAAGACTCTTTGCTCCCAATGCAGGGGGCGTATGCCACAAGGTGAGGCCTAAAATAAAAAAGAAAAATTTTTAAAGTGTCATGATAGTTAAACTAGGCCTTAAGTTCCATGAAAGGAGTTTTTAACTGCTTTGTTTATTGCTGTATTTCCTAGTGTCCAAATTAGTGTTAGGCACTGAATTAGGCGCTCAATAAATTATTTGTTGACTGAAATGAAGAGCCTACAGATGTCCTAAACACTCTGTTTCAAGGATAATAATAGGCCTGTCAAGGCCAAGTCATTTGGATAATGGTATCATTAGGATATCATTAGTTTGGCAATGGTACAGACCAGTGCTTCTATATAAAATACTCCCCCAACCTGTAGGTGTTAAAAAGTGAAACATGCTGCTTTTTTAGGTTGCTGATATGGTGAATTACACTGATTTGTGAATGTCGAATTAACTTGAAATTCCTGGGATAAATTCCAGTTGATCATATGTTCTCTTTTAAAAATACTGATGGATTTGATTTGTTAGTATTTTGTTAAGGAGTTTTGGATCTGTGTTCATGAAGACTATGGTTTTACTGTTTTGTTTTCTTCTGATATCTTAGGGTTTTTTGTTTGTTTGTTTTTTGATGTCTTTGGTTTTGATACCAGGGTAATGTTGGATCATAGAATGAGCTGGGATGTATTCCTTGCTTTTTTCCTGCAAGAGTTTATGTAGATTTGACATCATTTCTTTAGATATTTGATAGAATTCTCTAGTGATGCCCTCAAGCCTGGAGCTTTCTGGGAAGATTTTTAACAACAAATCCAGTTTTTAAAATAGAGGTAGGAAGACTTCCCTGGTGGTCCAGTGGTTAAGACTCCATGCTTCCACTGCAAGGAGCTCGGGGTTCCCTGTTGGGGAAATAAGATCTCGCATGCTACATGTAGTGGCTAAAAAACAGAGATACGACTATTCATGTTATTTATTTATTCTTGTGAACTTTGGTAGCTTGTATCTTTCAGTGAGTTTGTCCACTTCATCTAAAATAATGACGTTTATTTACTTAAAGTTGTTCATAATATTATCCTATTACCATCTTTAGGATATATAGTGATGTTCCCTCTATTCTCTGATTTCCGATACTGGTAACTCATGTCTTCTCTGTTTTTTCTTTCTTTTATTTTTAGAAAAATATGTATTTATCTATTTATTGGGTCTTAGTTGCAGCACAAGGGATCTCTGATCTTAGCTGCAGCATGCAAGATCTTCTAGTCGCAGCAGGCAAACTCTTAGTTGCGGATGAGGGATCTAGTGCCCTGTTAGGGATTGAACCCAGGTCCCCTGCATTGGGAGCTCAGAGTCTTAACTACTAGACCATCAGGGAAGTCCCTGTTTTTTCTTTTTATTCCTTGTCAATTTTATTGATGTTTTCAAAGAATCAGCTTTGGCCTGTGATTTTCTGTATTATTTTTGTTTTCAGTTTCATTAATTTCTGCTCTTATCTTTATGTATCATTCTGCTTGCTTTTAAGTTTAAATTGCTCTTCCCTTGGAGTTTTGTTTAAATGTGGGCTTCTAACACTGATTTATTGCCCATAAAAATGTACCTAATTTCCATTGGTTATATGTTGTTTTGTTTTCCCCCATATGAACTTTAGGCTAAAAAACATTGAAAATATAACATTTCAAATTAGCAAATAACAAATCTTAATTGCAATCAAAGACATAATACTTTATTTTATAACAGGTATTTCTGCCCATGAGAAACTGAGATATGAATATTATGTAGTAGTAGATATAGTATATCCTTGGTGACGTTGAACCTTAATAACAAAACTGCTCTGCTAAAATTCTAGGTTGGTTTTTCCTCAGTTGCTACATCATTTGCATATATATATATATATATTTAGTCTGTGCATATTTGAGTAATTTTCTCTGTCATTTTAAAGAAAAATAAGCTTCTACAAGTCTTTTGTTGATACACTAATTGTATCCTTAAGGAAATATTTTGAAAGTCCTTAGAAATTCTTGTTCCTTTAGCACTGAGTTGGTCTTCAGACCTACAGTTCATAAAAATTTACTTTTCATTTTTAGATTTATTTTTTTGAAAATATAATGTACATACAGTAAAATATACAAATCTTCAGTATACAGCTCATGAATAAATTAAAATCACTCAGATTAAGATTCTATGAGAATTCTTAGTGTTTTGGGGAATAGTAAACAGTTGATCCTTTTACTATGTTTTATATTCATTAGAAACTCATTTAAAAAGAGTTGCTGTGGTTATTGTTGTTGTTCACTTGCTAAGTTTTGTCCAACTCTTTGTGACCCCATGGACTGTAGCACATAAGACTCCTCTGTCCTCCACTATCTCCTGGAGTTTGCTCAAATTCATGTCCGTTGAGTCAGTAATACTGTCTAACTGTCTCATTCTCTGTCGCCCCCGTCTCCTTTTGCCTTCAGTCTTTCCCAGTATCAGGGTCTTTTCCAATGAGTCAGCTGTTTGCATCACGTGGCAAGGGTATTGGAGCTTCAGCTTTAGCTTCAGTAACAGTCCTTCCAATGAATATTCAGTGTTGATTTTCTTTAGGGTTGACTGGTTTGATCTTCTTGCTGTCCAAGGGACTCTCAAGAGTCTTCTCTAGCACCACAGTTCTTCAGCACTCAGCCTTCTTTATGGTTCAACTCTCACACCCATACTTGACTGCTCCCCATATCTTTGACTCTATGGACCTTTGTCGGCAAAGTGATGTCTCTGCTTTTTAATATGCTGTCTAGGTTTGTCATAACTTTCCTTCCAGGGAGCAAGTGTCTTTTAATTTCGCGACTGCAGTCACCATCCACAGTGCTTTTGGAGCCCAAGAAAATAAAATCTGTCACTGCTTCCACTTTTTCCCCTTCTATTTGTCATGAAGTGATGGAACCAGATGCCATGATCTTAGTTTTTTGAAGGTTGAGTTTCAAGCCGGCTTTTTCACTCTCCTCTTTCACCCTCATCAAGAGGCTGTTTAGTTCCTCTTCACTTTCTACCATTACGGTAGTATCATCTGCATATATGAGGTTGTTGATATCTTAATCTTAATTCCAGCTGGTGATTCATCCAGCCCAGCATTTCACATGTACTCTTCATAGAAGTTAAATAAGCAGGGTGACAGTATACAGCCTTAATGTACTCCTTTCCCACTCTTGTTCCATGTCTGGTTATAACTATTGCTTCTTGACCTGCATACAGATTTCTCAGGAGACAGGTAAGATAGTCTGGTACTCCCATCTCTTTAAGAATTTCTCACAATTTGTGTGATCCACATAGTCAGAGGCTTTAGTGCAGTCAGTGAAGCAGGAGTAAATGTTTTTCTGGAATTCCCTTGCTTTCTCCATGATCCAACAAATTTATAAACATAGTATTCTGTTAGGATCAGCAAACTATAAAACTAGGGAAAATACAGGAAAAAATGACCCCCTCTCTTCAGGGGAAAAAAAAGACTTATGGAATAGATAATAGTGCTTCTGAGGGATGATCAAATGATTGAGGGTTTTGCTTGATTTTGGTCAGGAGAATGGGTAATTTTCTTTTTAATATAAAGGGTTTCAGATTATAAAGAGTTAATATGGATGGTTCTGAACTATGGTTTAGAGGCTCAAATGTGGTAAAATGGGTTTGAATTAAAGGATATATTTCCTCTAAATATTAGAAAAAGCTTTTTGACATTTTGATGCTAAAATCATAAAATCTAGGATTTTTTGAAGTCTGAATGTCTTGATTTAATAAAATAAAGCTACCTGTATTGTTTAGTGATTAAATTTGCCTAGAGACAGGTTTGGACCCATCCTTCTAGTTGAAAATGTATAAAATTCTGTGACCCACATCTGATGGTACCAGAGCATTCACTTGGTCATGTCTTGAGTTTGTTTTATTCTCTTTGTCTAGAAAATTAAGATTGCAGCCCTGCGCATGTATACCAGCTGTGTGGAGAAAACTGACTTCGAGGAATTCTTTCTAAGTAAGTTACTGTTTTTGAAAGTTCTGAAAAGGAAAATGAATCTGCTGTTCATTTTTGTGTTTGTGTCTTGGTCAGATAGTGCTCTTTTTTAAGGTACTAGTGAAACAGTTTTTCTTGCACAGGATATATAATAAAAGCTTCCTATTTTTCTCCTAATCAAATAAACAGAGGCCAAAAGAACCTTATAAATAAGATGTTTTATTTGGGAAAAATAAAGCATTTGGGGAAAAAAAAAGTAAAAATTTGTCCAGTACTTCAACATTATCATCCCCTTTGTCCACATATGCATGTTTTACGTAAGAGTATTCAGAGTAAACATACCGTTTTACATTCTGGATGTTTTACGTAGCAATTTTGACATGAACTTTTAGCCAGTGATTCCTCTTTTATTTCTAGTTTATAATTGTTTTAGTTAATCCTGGAATATGCGTCATGATTTTTCTTCTTTCTGTAAAAGGACTGTTGGGTCAAAAGGTACGTATAATTTTATGATTTTTATCCCATTGATAAATTACTTTCTGTAAGTTTTTCTGGTTTAGATGATCATCACTAGCAGTTGATTGTATCAATACAAAAATCACTTTGATGCTGTAAACTGTTGTTGTTATAAACAAGTCATTTAAAGCAGATACTTATAAAGTCATTGGGAAAGTTTCAACTGTTTCCAGTTCTACAGATTTTGGAAGGAAATGTGTGCTGTGAACCTCTTGTGGTAACAGCCATTATCCTCAAAGCAACAAACACTTAACTATATGTTCTTCATATTTTTTATGGACAGCAAATAATTAATATTTAATTATGTTAACAACAATGAAGAAAGAGATGCAGCTTTATTTACTATTTTTTAAAATTAGGTGCAAGTTGTTTTGTTGATTTACTTTCAGCAGATTGATATTGTATTAGAAACTTAAAATACTATGCTGAGTTGTAATCCTAATTTAGTATCTGCCTTCCATTTCCTGTTTACTCATAGTGAAGAAAGAAAACCTTCCTGCTGCTTTTTCACCTCTAGCAATTTTTTATTTTAGGAGAAATTAGTCTGAAATAAAATATTCTTTCTCTACATGATGAAGAAACTATTAATTTTAGAAGCTGGATTTTTCTTAAGTAGTTTAGGTCTGTGTGCTAAAGTATTTTTCTTTAGATCTTTTTAAAACTTCCTCCTAGACATCTATTTAATATTAAATATCTCATAAACTTAAAATTATTTTGAAAGGATGTTTACTAGCTGTCTTTGTTTAGCTAATCCTTATTAAATATTCTTGAGTTAATATAATATTAAATAATGAGACTATTATTACATACTTAATGTATCATGTTTCAATTTATAATCTGTTGTAGACTACTTATAAAAATAAAAGTTAATTAAAATGAGTATCCATTACATTTTAATAATTCACACTTACATGCTTTTACATTTGTTTCCTTTTGGAGTTATAAAACCTTGGAAGACTGGAGGGCTTATATTCTTATTTTAATTTTTGTTTTATTTTCAGAAACAATTGAAACTTAAAGAGGCTAAGTGATTTACCCAAAGTTGCTTACTACTCAAGCCTTGATCCTATGTCATCTGGCTTAAAATCCAGGAATTTTTCTCCTATAACCTATTGCCTGTGAATGAATACAATTGCAAGATAGAATTATAGTCCATTTTAACATTTTGTGTTTTATAATTCTTTGTATTTTATAATTTTTAATTGAGAACTACCTCTATGATGTGTTCTATTAATTTGGGGAACTGCTATTTATATATTATTAAAATGTGTACACCTCAGTGAGCTTTGTTCTAACCTTACCCTTTGAAGTAGTTACCTGGGGAGGCAGTACATTTTTCAGTGATAGCACTGTTATTTCAGGTTTTCTGAGACTCACTTTGAGAATTACCTTTCAGACTTACGTTCATTTGTATTATGACCCATTGTGGTCCTTCTTTGTCATTTGCGGTTAGATTAAATTTCAGAATCAAACCAAAGTGGTTCCAAATTGTGGCCAGTGAATACAAAGGGAGAAAATCTGAAAAGTACCACTTAGAGGCAGACAAAGAGTATCTATAAAGTAATGAGACTGACTTTCTTGCATTTTGGATTCTAAAGAGTAGGCCAGACAAGTTTGGGGTAAAAGAAGAGAGTGTGTGTGTGTGTGTGTGTGTGTGTGTGTGTGTATTGCTTCCCAAGATTACATCTGTAAAGTGGCTATTGCTGCCTTGGATTTTTGGTATTTTAGGGCTTTACTTTTAGAGTCCTGTGAATTCAGTAGCTTTTTAAAAGGATAGAGAGCCTTAGGTAGTGGTAGGTGTCATTCTCACTCTTCCAACAAAAGTGAGGCCAGTTGTATGTCATGAAGGTTGAGTTCTTTACTCAGTAAACGTATGCCTGTCAGCCTCTGGGACAAGTCCTCATAAAATGCCAAAGCTACAAATACTCTGTCATGTCAGAGCCAAAGTGTTCAGAGGTCTTGATCTAGAGACCTAGATGCTGAGGATTCTGACGGGGGAGATACCTTAATAGTCCACTGTTGTTTCCAAGATGTTCTGAGGATGTCACTGTGGCATAAACGAGTGTACCCTCTGTGAGCACGCAGTGTTTGCTAACTGGTGTTTTGGAGATCAGTTCCATTATAAAGAGCTCTTTTGGGGCAGAGATGGTCAGCCAGTCAGTAAAGCTTGTGCCTAAAACCACACTGTTGTCTGCAAACTGCTTTGTTTTTAGCCCTAAGAGCCCTCATACCTTGGAGAGGAGACTTAATGAGTCAATTTTGAGTTAATAAAATTGAGGTTCTACCTTCATCTCTTTCTGCTACTAATACTCAGCTATCAAATATATCAAGTTTGTATAAGTTTATGATGTATTTTTTTAACACTTGAAGAAAAAAAGATTGAGGTTCATCATCAATAGATGAAATCTGAATGAGTTTTTTCAAAGATAGTTTAAACACTACTGTTTAAACAATTCACTAAAAAACAATAGTGAATGTTTGTGTGCTGTGCTTAGTCGCTCAGTTGTGTCTGACTCTTTGTGACCCCATGGATGTAGCCCATCAGGCTCCTCTGTCCATGGGGATTCTCCAGGCAAGAATACTAGAGTGGGTTGCCATGCCCTCCTCCGGTGATCTTCCCTCCCCAGGTATTGAAACTAGGTTTCCCTCAGTGCAGGTGGATTCCTTACCAACTGAGCCACCAGGGAACTCTGGTGAATTCACAAAATTCAAAAAACGTTCACAAAAGTGAGTGTTTATTGAGTACCTATTAAACATTAACCACTTTGTTAAATGTTCTATAGGCCTTATCTCATTTATTCCTCACAAAAACCCTCTTAAGGTAGGTTCTCTTATTCTCCCATTTTTATAGAGAAGAAAACAGATACTGACAGGTAACTTTGCCCAGAGTCACATAGCAAGAAAGAAGTGGAGTTAAGGTTTTGAATCAGGATGTCTGACCCCAGTGTCTTCATAAAACATGCAACTATGTTAGCACTGCTGCCTCATAGCAGTAATGAATTAATTTAATTTTACTCAACTGATGTTGAGGAAGAAAGTATCTAGCTTCACATAATAGTGCACTGAATGTGTACTGGAGCTAAATGTGATTATGGGAATACCTTGTGATCATGGGAGGACCTATAGCAGGTTTTAACTTTGAAGTGTTTAAAGACATTTCATAAAGCTAAAGAATCTGCTGTTTGTTGAGTTGTTCACAAACTTTCAGTGGTCTTGTTTTTCAGGGCTTTAGCCCGTGCTTTTCTGTTCTGACCCCAGTGGGTAGAGGGAGTCAGTCATATGCCAGCTCTTTTCCCATCCTCAGCTCTGAGCTGTCCCCCAGAGGGAAAATTGTGACCCAGGTCCAGTTGCTGGCCTGTCTGTCTGTCTGCGCTTTCCAGCTCAAGAACTGATTCCCTCTTTGAGAAAATTGGAAAGGCTCCTGGTGGCTGCTGAGAAGCTTTGATGTAGAGGTAGCAATTGAACAGATTGTCCTTTAGAAGCAGCCAAATTTCATTTTCCAGATTGAAAGACAGACTTCCAAGAAAACTTTTCTTTTTAATGTTTTGTTCTAGCATCCAAAAAAGACCCAACTTCAGATCCGGGCTCGAGAGTTTCTCATGGCTATTCTTGTTCTAGGTGGAGGATGGTTGGCCCACTCTCAGATGGCATGTGTCTTAATAGCTGAATGACTAGCCAGGCCAGCCTTCACCTCCCTCCTGCCGGGCTCCAAGAGGAAGTCCACTTGACAGCTCCTGGGCACCTCCCAGTAAGCTCACCAGAGTATTTTGGTGTCAGTTTGTGACAGACCTGGACTTAAATGCTATCCTAGCCACTAGCTTGTTAATATTGTGGCTGCCCACAAGTTCCTTAGCTCTTTGGAGCCCGTTTCCTCATCTCGAGAATGAGGCTTCTAATACCTTCCTTCAGGGTTAAAGTGAGGATTAAGTGAGATAATATACTGACATGACTAACAGTGGACTTGGCAGGAAGTTTGAACCTTTAGTGAATGTTAGTTTCTGATCCTAATATTAGGCCGTTAGTGATTAGGCCATAGTATATGGAATTAAGCAGATCTAAATTTGATCCCAGATGTCTGATTTCACAGCTGTGTGACCTTGGGCAGTTGTCATGATCTCTCTGTCAGTTTTCTCACCTGTCAAATGGGGATAATATCAATACCTACCTCATAGGAATGTTGGAAGGGTTCATTGAGCTAATGCATGTACCTTTCATTGAGTCTGGCACATACATAGTAAGCCCAAAATGAATTATAGCTCTTTATTATTCTTGATGTTGTTAGTGTGCCTCACTAACAGAGCAAGGGTCCTGCTCTGTGTTTTCTATCTTAGTGGCCCCTGTTTGTGATCATTTAGTTCATAGTATACTTCATTGTTTGCTGAAGAGCAGAAGATACTAATTTCTTTCTTGAGTCATTAATCCAAGGGACAGAATCAGATTCCCACTGATTCTCTTTTTGTTTTCTTGCTCCACCATTTCTCCCCGTCATGTAATAAGGAGGGCATATTCAGTGGGGGACCCTTCACCAAGCCAGAGGCATTTCTTAAGGATCCGAGAATTGAGAGGCTTGGATATCTAAGCACTGACCTGATTTTTGGTATCTTAAACCAAGGAGAAGTCCTGCCTGGGTTATCATTCTTGGGGGTGGTGACAGTGTTTTGTTAGATATCATCTGCTTTCTATTCAACTGCAGCTCCCTAGAGCTGTCCCTCTTTCTCCCAGTCATTTATTTTGGTTGCATCATTTAGCATACTCATGTTTGTAGCACATTAGGTTACCTTAAAGAAATAAAACAGGAAAAGGATACAAGAAGAACTTAATTTCTTGGCAGAGCTCGAGTAAAAAAAAAACCTTATACATAGGACTTCCCTAGTGGTCCAGTGGTTAAGAATCCACCTTGCAGTGCAGGGGATGTGGGTTTGAACCCTGGTTGGGGAATGAAGATCCCACATGCTGAGGTGCTTAACTAAGCCCACGTACTGCAACTGTTGAGCCCTCACACAGCTAGAGAGCCTGCGTGCCACAGTGAAAGATACTGAATGATGGAAGGGAGATCCCATGTGCTGCACCTATGATGCAAGGAAGCCAAATAAATTAACACGTTTTTTTAAAAAATACGTTAAAAAAAAAAAGCCTATACTTAAGTGGGGGTAGCAAGTGGTGTCTGCCTAGCTTTCCAAAAGAATTGGAGACCAGGAAGGGAAAATAACATTGACTCATGTGGAAGTTAGAAGGAATTACAGATTGTCCAGGCCACACGACACAAAGTGAGAAAACTGAGGCCCAGAGAAGTGATTTTCCAAAGGCCACACAGCAGGGTGGTGATGGGGCTGGAACTGGAGGCCTAGTTGTCTGACTGCATTCAATGTTCTTTCAACCCGTAGGCTTGCCTTGTGGTTCCATTGGCCTTCTCTCAGAGAGCGCTGTGACTGCCGTATATTTTGATTGAACAAATCCCTACCAATATTTCAAATAGAATCCATATTCCTCTTCTAAACCCTCACATATTTATACTTCATTATTATTTTCTAGGGTGTCAGATGCCTGATACATTCAATTCATGGTTTCTTATAACTCTGCTTCATGTCTGGTAAGTGAGAAATTTAAGTGAAGTCACTATATATATATTTTTAACACTGCTGACTTGTTAAGGTATAGCCTTCAGTAGAGCTGATTATATGAAATGGCAGTTGTTCAGGCATTAAAAACTGTTCCTTTCATTTTAAAAACTGGTGTCTTATGGCACATTTTTTATTAAAGGTCAAAGCATAGTCCCAGAAAGAAACTAATATTTGTAGGAGTTTCTCAAAGAACACCTAATCCAGTGAACAATGCTATCAGTATCTCTAAGAGACCCTATGGGCTTGGGTGGAAAGTTCTTTCCCTTGGCTGTTTTAGGAAAGTTCACATTTACGTAAAAGTGGTTTGAATTGTGAGCATCCGTGGTCATTTTCATTGCTGGTCATCAGAAACCTATAACAAATTATAGCACTGACATTTACGCCTGTACCTCTAAAATGTGCATACAGGTTAGATTCATGCCAGGTTTGTTGCATGTAAAAATATTTAACACCTTAAACAGTATATTTTTTCTTCAGCTGCAAATTACGTAGCCAAAAAAAATCAATTTTTCATCTAATGTTACACAGTATTAAAGGTCAGAAGGATATAGGAGAGGCGTTGGAAGTGGGGGCTGGGGAATGTATTTATTGAACTGCCAGATCTTGGGAAAGTAAATTCTGGAGAACTAAGTTTACTACTTTGACCATAGTGAGCATCTGAGGAACGTGGGGAATGGTTGCCTTGTCAAAAGGACCCTTGTTTGAGGCTGAGCTTTGCATCACAGGACTGACTGCTATATAAAGACTTTTTGGTTTTGATCACCTCTGAAATATTTCTTCTGAACTCGCATAGTCAGTGAGATTGGCTCAGGGGTCTAAGGTGGCAGTTTATGTTGTTTTTTCCTAAACCGGTAGTTTATTGAGTGTACACTGTGTCCTGGGCAGTCAATAAGCTATGTCAGGAAGCTCCCAGTCTAGTGAGGGAGATAAGACATGCGTAATAGTTGGTTATAAATCGGAATGGCCAAGTTCTATAATAAATCTGAGTAAGTAGTGCCTGTGGGATCACAGAGGAGGCAGCAACTCTCAAAACCCTTACCTGGCTTTTGAAATGTGCTGTGTCTTAGTCAGGTAGCTGCAAAGGCAAACTACCTTCGGTCTGAGTGGTGAAGGTTGGGAGAAGTTCGGCGGGGAAGCTAGATGTACTGAGAGGAAAACTACTTTTTCAAGAGGAGGGCACTGCAGAGGTGGCCCTGGGGAATTACCCACTGCAAAGGTGGAAGGGTTGAGAGGAGGCTAGGCTGTTCCCAGAGGAGCTCAAAGATAATATTCAAAGCCAGTATGAAAGACTCTTTCTTGCCCAATAGCCAGAGGTATCAGCATGTTAGAGGGAGTGGATGGCAAAATGAAAAATATAATCCTTGTGACCACATCCCAAGGTCAGTACCTGACTAATAGCAGCTGGGGCAACCTTGTAAACTACTTGTAGTTCTTTCAAGTTGGCCATGATTTCCAAATGTGCCTGCTGAGTCCCCCTTGCTGAGATTGGCTTAATTTCTCAGAGGCGTGGGGAGTACCATCGCCAGGTAAGTAGAGGGAGGGAGGCTTGTCTACACTTGGCCTCTCTTCCATCCTTCGTCCTTGGTTCTCATGGTCTGCAGCATTGGTGAGATGAATCAGTAGCTTTTCAGTTTGAATCAGCAGACTCTGTGTTAAGGACTGGCAGGCACTGGAGAGAAGGATGTGACATGGTGTGCACCTTCAAGAAACTTAGTTGAGTGGAAAGCAGACCCAGTACAATTGCCTGTAATGGATGACAGTGAAAGAAGTGCTATGCCCAAGGCACACACAGGTACTGCGAAAGGACACGAAGGTGTGACTGAGTCCAACTTTAGTGGATGGGGAGGGTATTGGATAAAGAGTTGCTGTGTGGTAGAGGTGACATATGAGATGTACCATGAAGGGTGAGTAGCATTTCTGTCATAGAAAGGAAGGCACTCGAAGTTGCGGGAGTATTAGGGGCAAGACATAGAACATGTACAAGAACGTGGAGTATTTGAGGGCAGCCACGTTGTCTGTAGCATCTAGGAACGTAGTGGAAAAGGGTCAGCAGAAGAGTAGTTTAGGATCCAGTGTGCCATGATCCTCCAAGAAGAGTTAGGGAAACTCTCTTCTAGGGGTTAGGGTTCTTAGAGGAAGTAAGGGATTCACCCCAGGACTGAGGGAAAGCTGTGTTCTTCTAGTCCTGTTCTCCTGGCTTGAAACTCTAGGAGGTTAACTAAGGGCTCACCAAGTCCAACGTTACCAGGCTCAGTGGACTTGCCGCGAGTGGGTGGGGTTCAAATGCCTCCTGTGAGTGGTACTATGAGGGAGAAAGAAGTGGGGAGGCTTAGAAAGCAGTCATAAAAACAGAAAGAATTCCCCACTTCCGAAAAAGCCCCCCCAAACACAAGAATACTCTCGCTTAAGTTCCCCAGGGTGATGATGCCCTGTTCGATCTCAGAATAGGGACAGGATTTCTCATAGCCTGTTAGTTCCCCAGAGGAGGTGTTGATGTCCCCCTTATCCATTCTGCTTTCTCTGTGCTATGCTATGCTACGCTAAGTCGCTTTAGTCGTGTCCAACTGTGCAACCCCATAGACGGCAGCCCACCAGGCTCCGCCTTCTCTGGGATCCTCCAGGCAAGAATACTGGAGTGGGTTGCCATTTCCTTCTCCAATGCATGAAAGGGAAAAGTGAAAGTGAAGTCGCTCAGTTGTGTCCAACTCCTAGCAACCCCATGGACTGCAGCCTACCAGGCTCCTCTGTCCGTGGGATTTTCCAGGCAAGAGTACTGGAGTGGGGTGCCATCGCCTTCTCCGCTGCTTTCTCTAGGTCCCCAATTTTTGTGTGTATTGGGATTAGGGCTGGGAACCCTTCAGTTCCCAGACGGCCCTTATCAGTTGTGTTTTCTTGTGAACGTGCAGCTGTGGTGGCTATGTGTCCTTTGTCTTTGCTGAACAAGGTTAGTATTCACTACAGCTGCTGAAAAAATGCTGATAGAGGTTGCTGTGGGGGCTTTCTAGCATCTCCACATGGACCTGATGAAAACAGAATTCCTCCTCTGTTCCCTGTCTGGGGCAGTGGTGTTGAGATCCATTCAGGTACCCACACCAGAAACCTGGAAGGCCAGCTTTTCCCTCATTCCCTTTATCTCGTCAGGCACCAGTCACTCATCTCAACCTCTTTTGACCATGACCCATAGTAACAAATGTATTTTACCTTGTCGTCCAGAACAAACAGATATATGATGCAAAAATTTTATAGAACTTATCCTTACAGTATGAAATAATCTCTGATATTTTCTATTTCATTTGAATTCATTTAAAACAGAAATGTAAGATATCATCCACTAATTGATTTCACTGAATTACAAGCAACAGGTATTTGGACTTCAACTTCCCTCTTCCTGTGCCATAGATCTTCTCAACACAGATTGAATTCTCATACACACACACACACACACACACACACACACACCCTCCTTAGTATTTTCTGTTGTTCTCAGGATACAGTGTGTTTCCTAGCATGGCATTCATATTCCACCAAATATGCTACCTTTACCACACTCAACCTGGTGCCATTCTAGGTACCACTACCACCACACTCCCTCCCCTGCAAGAAAAAATAAATAGAAATGTTTATGTATGATAGAAATATCAAGTCTTCTGCACAAACCTCTGCCTAGAAAGCCCTTCTCCTTCCTCTCCACCTGACAAACTCCTGTTTTTCATTCAATAGCCAACTCAGATATCATCTCTTCCTTGAAGCCTTCCCTTCCCTTCAAAGGCAGAGTTAGTTCCTCTTCTGAGTTCCCTTAGTCTTTTGGACACCTCTATTATAGCACTTAGCACATGACATTTTTTAATTTTATCATATATTATCTATCTTCTTCGTGGATGGTGAATTTATTGAGAGCAATAATTATTTTTATTATTCTTTTGGAAAAATGAGATACTTTTTTCCCTCAGTCCCATATCTTACTTGAGTTCACATTGATAAATGTTGATTAAATAATCTATGGCCCGAAATCTCTCTTGGCTCCTATGGCAATTGGAAGGGTCCTGGCCACTGCCTGTTGGTCACATGAGAGAGACAAAGCTCTGCTCCTACATAAGTTTCCCTGGGTGGTGAGATGTATATAGATGGAATTCATCTTAGTGTTTAAAGTATTAATAGATTTGTAGAGACCCTGATTTGAACAATTGTCATGTACTACTAGTACTAGTACTACTACATAGTACTAGTACTATGGAGTACTAGTACTCCATAGATACAGAAGTTTCTTTTAGAAAAGGAAATGGGGAATTCTCTGATGGTTCAATGGTTAGGACTCCAGCCTTCCACTGCAGGGGGCCCCAGTTCAATCCCTGGTCAGGGAACTAAGATCCTGCAAGCCAAAACAAAAAAAGAAGTGAAACAAATAAAATTAGAATATGCCTAGGATGGAGGTGGGGTGGAGAGGAAAATACAGATTGTATTTTTTAAAATTATCAAAGTCAGGTATATCATAGATATAGTAACTATTAGGTCCTTTACAGTATTATTTTAAAATTTATTTACATATATTATCTCACAAATGTTTATAACTACTTTATTCCTATTACATATGAGGGCTCAGAGACAGAAAAGTCAGAGAGCTTGCCCATAGAACTAATTAGTACATGGTAGAGAGGAAATTCAAATATGGATCTGACTAACTCGGAGTGTTAAGTTCCTTTCCTCAGTGGTAACTGAAACTATCAAAGTAGCTAATTAAATAATTATTACTAATTAGTACTAGTAATATTTAATATTAATTAATATTATTTATAGGGGTTTCCCCAATAGCTCAGTTGGTAAAGAATCCACCTTCAGTGCAGGAGAGACCTGGGTTCAATTCCTGGGTTCTTAAAATGCTCTGGAGAAGGGATAGGCTACCCACTCCAGTATTCTTTGGCTTCCTTTGTAGCTCAGTGGGTAAAGAATCTGCCTGCAGTGCAGGAAACCTGGGTTTGATCCCTGGGTTGGGAAGATCCCTGGAGAAGGGAAAGGCTACCCACTCCAGTATTCTGGCCTAGAGAATTCTAGGGTCCCAGAGTTGGACACGACTGAGTGACTTGACTAATACTATTAATAACTGATATAAGTATTTGCTTATATCAAATAAGTTTTTTAAAACTATTCTTTTATTATTTATTTTAATTTTATTTATTTTTTTGACTACATGACATGTGCGATAGTTCCTTAGCCAAGGCTTGTACCTATTATACTCCCTGCATTGGAAGCGCAGAGTCTTAACCACTGGACCACCAGGGAAGTCCCAATACCTGCTTGTTCTTAAACATAAATCCGTAAAATTACAGCATTTATTTTCTGATTGAACCTACTATATGCAGCAGATTTGTTCCCTGCCCTCATGGGGCTAAGGGTGCGGGAGAGACACGTTAAACAAATCATTAATAAAATAGAACTGGGATGGATGCTGTGGGAGTCAGCGACAGGGCTCTGTGGAAGAAGCGGGGTCCAGAATTTAGTTGGAGGTGGGTGGGTCACTCAGGGAGGGCTTTGTTGAAGAGATGGCATTTAAACTGACACCTGAATGAGGAGTGGAAGTTAGCAAGTCAAAGAGTGAATGAAAAGCCATTGCAGGCAGAAGGGCCTCATTGTTTTTAGTCATCTTACCAGGAGAGCCCTTTTCACAGATGAGGTTTTATGCTCATCCACAGTGTGTGAATAGATAAAAGGACCGGTCTGCTCACTTCAGGTGTTCGCCACATGCCCAGTGGTAGGGGACTCTTATGTAGTTCCATAGAAACTCAGAGCACAGTTTAAAAACCACAGATCTAATCCAGCTTCCTCTTTTTACAAATGGGGAGATGATTCTGGCCATTTTAAAGGATTTGTCACAGGCTTCTTTATCAGTAATGGAAGATTTGAGACTCAAATCCAAAACTGACTGTGTGAATTGCTCTTTGTGCAACACTATGCTTCCTGTCTGCGTGTCCCCTTTTGGTAGTCATGGGATGGGAGTCTCTTGTCCTGAATTTGAGCTGCACATCACTGACCACCAACTCTCTGAAACTGTGTTTCTTAGCACTCACGCTCTGTGTCCTGGGAGTGGCAACAAGTAAACCTGGGAATTGTATAGGGTGCCAGGTGCTGTGTTTGATAGGATCTGTTTGTTGATAGACACACCGATCTTACGGGAGCTTGGGGCCATGGGGCAGCCTGGAATAGTCAAGGAGCCTTCTGGGGTCTAGACCTGAAGGACATGGAGTTTTGAGAAATTATTAGGAGAGGAAAAATTAATTGTAAGATGTTCCGAGTGAGAAAGAAATGAGGATGGTCACTAGAGGGAGAAAGCAGGATGAAGAGGGGAAGCATTTTGTTATTTGTTTTTTATTTTAAGATGGGGGAATACTGGAAAATTTTTATAAGCCTAAGGGAAGAAGCCTCTGGGAAAGAAGAGAAAGAAGTAAAGTGTGGAGGTGGAACGGGTTGGAAAACAGACTAGTTCGTCTCAGTCCAGCCAGAGAACTGCCCTGGCAGGCACTCCCGGCCTTTGCAAGAGGGCTCTTTAAAACCACCACAGCAGTTTTGATGTAGCTGTAGGGCTTTCGAGCTCATGCTGGATTCCAGCAGCTCCAGACCTGCTATATATGGTGAGCCCTGGCCATGTGCACATCCTCTCTCTGTCTCCCCCAGCCAGAGTCGCTCTGTTCAAACACCCACACATGTAGCTTTTTGCCCAAAGGAAAGGCCTAGGCAGCATCATTTTACCAACATTGCATAACCTCCGCACATTGGTACCTGCTACCCAGGAGCTTGTTCTTTACAGTGGATCTGACAGGCAGGCCGCAGGCCAGGTGTAGCTCTTGGAGGAGGTTCTCTGTCAGGTGAGATGGCTTCAGGAAATGCCTCGCCCCACTTGTCTGTCTGCCCACAGACTGTCGTCTGGCCCCCGTGCTCCCCACATAAAGGATAGGCTTGGTGGGGAGGGAGTTTAGGAAACCAGGTGGAGATAGCCATGCATACAGCCCCAGGAAGGGGTCAGTGTGCCAGCTCACTAATAAATAAACTCATTCATTAGCACGCTGCAGAGGCTTGAGTGTGGCCATGTAAGCCCTGTTTTCTTGGCCTCGACTGATGGTGGAGTCGGGGAGACAGGCTACGTGAAAGTCCCTTTGGGATTCCTTCCTAGCAGCCAGAGTGACAAACCCGCCCAAGTGCCCACTAATCTTCATTGAATTCAAAATCAGATCCTCTTTGAGCAGCTTATAAACTACCATGAGGGAGAAACAAGGCCAAAACACAACTGGCATTGTCAGGAGGCCCAAAGAGAGCAAGCAAGACAGGATGCCAGAGCCGCCAGGACATGGCAGGAGGTCAGCGTCAGAAATAACAAGAATTCTTCCCTCCCAGATTAGGCAGAGAGGAGGAAAGTGTGGCGAGGAAACCCTCCTTCCTTTGAACTCTCCAGGCAGTGCTGTTGTCTTCCTCTGGGTCTGATCTAGCAGGAAGGGGCCCTTGGAGCTGTGCTGTCACAGGCTAGGGGAGCAGTCAGCCCTGACGCTGCCCTGGGAGGCACTGTGGCTGGAGGGAATGACAGAGAGCTCAGGCCTCACTCCAGCTCCCCTCTCCTCCACTGAGCACCCTTAAGTTTCACCTCCTCAGAGCGTCAGTTTTCTTTCCTGTGAGATGGGGACAGTTATACTAGGTAGATGGCCAGTTATACTAGGTACATTGTAAGACAGTGAATGCAAAGGTATCTTACAGTGACAAGTCTCAGAGGACTTAATAAATGGTAATAATCATCATTACTATTTGCCATAAGGCAAAATTTACGTCTTAGCTCTTTATATTTTGAGACTCACTAGTGAGTGAGGTCCACCCCACCACCCCGTCTTTTTGACTTAGTGAACAAACAACAACAACCCATCTTTTAGAGATACTAGAGAACCATCAGACTAGGGCTTGAACACTCTTTTTTTCCCTTTACTTTGTTAGCTGGGTTATTTGCTTTCCTTATATGTAAAAGAGATCAGTATTATTTATGAGGCACTGGAATCACTGAGAGACAAGGATAGTACTGTGAAGCTTAAAACCTCAATAATAAATTGTGGGTTTAAGAACATCATCAAACTTGGGAGGGGCAACTGGAATTGCTTCTAAACAGAGAGTAGTTTATGCATAGATTAAGTCTTTACTCAGAGTTAGGTACTTTGTAAATACTTGTTGAATGAATGGTTAAATTATTTAACACAGGAATATAAAGATTACGAGATTGTTTCTTTTTAAAAAGAATTTTTTAAAAGAATTTTTTTAAAAGACTATTTTTTAGGGCAGTTTTAGGTTTGAACAGAATACTGTCACTTTTTAAAGTGTCTATTGCATTCTAAAGGCAATTTTTACTATGTTTTAGCATTGAAGTCTCCCCTCCCCCTCCTCCTCCAGAACGGCTCTGAAATTATGATGTTTAATCAGAAGCAAAATGTAATTTGACCTCTCAACATTTAAGCTTTATTATGAGAAATGCATCCATGATATAAATTGAAGTAAAGCTGTCCTGATCTTTTATTTAAACCTACTGTTCTCAATTGTGGAATAGTTGACTTAATGACTCGAACATTACTGTTGTACAGACGGAGCCTATGACATGTGTTGGCTTTGTTTGGTAGTGGGTACCGTGACCTTCACATCTCTTTTTGTTCTTGTTTACCATTTTGAACTTATTTTACTTATTTTCTTCTTACCTTCCAACATACTTTAACCTCTTTAATCATTCAGGAGGTTCTGTAACTGTGTTTTGCTAGGCTCTCTTTTAACTTGCACTGGGTAGCTATACCTTCCTTGTTGAACTGCTGTTGTGTTTGTTCTAAATACATTTTTAGGTTCTTTTAGGCTGCCAGGAGTTCCTGTTTACTGTTGTAGGTATATTTGCCTCGGATTAGCCAGTCTTTCCCCTTCTGGTGTTTTATTTCTAATATGATGCTAGTTTTGAAACTTAAATTATTGCCCTTGTGAGGATTAAATGAAAAACAGAGGAAATGGATTCTGGAAGGTTTGTTGTAATCATTAAAGAGGCAGAAAAACAGTGTAACTCTGGGATTAGATAATCAGGGTTCAGATCTTAGTTTTGACACTTAATTAGTTTTGTAACTCTGGGCAAGTTACTTTTCTCTAAGCCTCAGTTTCCTCAGCTATTAAGTGGGGACAGAAGAATACCAGTCTCTTATTACAGTTGTTACAAGGATTAAATGAAATAATGTATCTGAATCACTTAGCACAGTGTGTGGCATATGCTTGTGTTAGCTGTTAATTATATAGCATTTGTCCATTTTTGCCGTTAAAGGATTTTTTTTTTTTTTTGCTTTCTTCCTATTTCTTAGTCATATTAGAATAGGAAAAAGTTGCCAGATAAACTGAATTCAGCCTAGATCAGATGTTAGCCTGACAATTGCTGAGTAAATGACCACGGTACTATTATCCTAATGAGTTTCATTGGGATAACTGTAGTGTCTGTGGATGAAACATAGAGTTGGAGTTGAGATATCTTCACCTCTATCCTTCTGTAACAGATTGTTTTTTCAGTATAAGAAAAGTTTGTAGAGAATGCTATCACTATGGAAAATGGAGAGAAAAGGGGGAAGCTACTATTTATGTAAAAAGAGTACATATACACATAAGCTTGTGTGTGTATAGATTACAGCTGGAAGGTTTCATAAGAAGGAACTTGGTGGTTAGGAGATGTAGGTTGGGACAGAACTTATGTTTGTTTGTTTTTAACATGTGCATGTATTATCTATTCAAAACAGTTACTAAACAAAGAAAGGAGTAGATTGAATGTGTAAGCTTCAAGGTTAAGTGTCCTAAGAATTGACCTTCATCTTGGTCTGGACCTTCCAGGCAGCTGACTTGTCTAAGTTGTGGGCCCCAGCCTTCAACTGTGCTTTTTCCTTGAAGAGACAAACACAAAAGTTCTTCATAACAAGACAACTTTTCTGTCTTTAACTATCTAGAGAATTTGATTCACAAATTCAGGGCAAAAATAAGTTGAACCTTTAGTTAGCTGAATTTGGTGATGGTGGATGAATGGACAGCCCTGTGGATTAGCATCTTCTTTTCCCAGTAGAACTCGTGGTTATCTTCAGCACGCTTCCTGTTGATGAGAAGACTGCTTGTTTTATTTTTGTAACTATGTGCGCTGAAATTTACTGTAGAACTTTATATTTGATAGTGTTTTCAAATTGTCATCAATTGTCTACTGAACTAATTAGGTTCAGTGTTTTAGGAGTAATTAGAATTTGCCCTTCTTCCATTTACCATGCTTGAATCTATATTTTTTGAAACTCTTAGTTATCAGCAAAATTAGGTGGAGGTTGCAGCAAACTTGGCTGTTCCATTTCTCTCAAAAGGCAGGTATACACACTTGGCTGAAATTTCTACATCGGGCTGTTGTGAATACCATAGTTCTCCTGAAGAAAACATTCTTGTCATTTTCCAGGCTTGGAAAGAAAGGGTTTCCAACTGGGAAGAAAGAAAGGGTTAACTTCTGAGAGACTCATCTGTTCTTAAAGCCAAGGTGCTAATCTTAACTATGCCCCTTCTTCCTGAAAAACATTCAGTGGCTCTCCTTTGTCTACTTGGTAAAGCCCAGACTGTTTAGCCTGACATTTCAAAGCCCTTCATGACCTTTCTGGCATATTTTTCTGTTTCCTATACTTGTCTTTCCACAAAATTTAGGTATTGTTTCCTTACAAGTGCTGAGCTTTCCATGGCCCTGTTTTTGCTCATAATGTTCCGCCTGCTGGAAATGATCTTATTAATCTTTTACCTGTCCAACTTCAGCTCACCTTTCCAAGCCCCAGGTGCAGTTTCATTTTCTTTTTTTTTTTTTAACTTTTTATTTTGTATTGGGATATAGCTGATTAACTGTGTTGTGATAGTTTCAGGTGAACAGCAAAGGGACTCAGCCATATGTATATCCGTTCATGTATCCATACATGTATCCATTCTCCCCCAGCCTCCCCTCCCATTCAGGCTGCCACATAACATTGAGCAGAGTTCCATGTACTATACTGTAGGTCCTTGTTGGTTATCCATTTTAAATATAGCAGTGTGTACATGTCCATCCCATACTCCCTAACTATGCCTTCTCTCCATCTCTCCCCCCAGCAACCATAAGTTCCTTCTCTAAGTCTGTGAGTCTCTGTTTCGTAAGCTCATTTGTATCATTTTTTTAGATTCCACATGTAAGGAATGCCATACAATGTTTCTCTTCCTCTGTCTGACTGACTTCAGTTGGTAAGACAGTCTCTAGGTCCATCCATGTTGCTGCAAATGGCATTATTTCACTCTTTTTAATGATTGAGTAATCTTCCATTATATATATATATATACCACATCTTCTTTAACCATTCCTTTGTCAATGGACATTTAGGTTGCTTCCATGTCTTGGTGATTGTAAACAGTGCTGCAATGAATATGCAGTGTTTCATTTTCCATGAAGTTTTCTCTGACCCCACTCAGCCAAAAGGAATCCTCTCACAGCCCATGGCACTTTGTGTTCCTTTTGGGACACTTACTAAATTCTCTCTTAGAGCTCTTGGTCCTTGGAAGCTGGGCTCTTGTTAACCATCACTTTAATCTCCACATAGTAGAAACTCAGTTTCTAAATGAGTTTCTAAACTAAATGAGTAGAAACTCATATGTTCACTGAGTGAATTAAATGTCAGCCAGCATCTTGAAAGTGTCTTTAATTTGCTTTACTTTTTCAACCCAGATAACCATTTGACTTGTTATCTGTAAAGGCTATAGAACAAACTGCTCTGGAACAAAAAACACTTCACTCCGTGTTGATATACTTAGTAAGTTTATGATCTGAGAAAATCTGTGCCTTTTAAACCTCAGAGGGCAGGTGTATTAACAAAACTACAGAATTTTCATATAAACGAATTCCATTACCTCACTATTGCTGTTGATGAATTGGCCTCTGACAACACTTAAGCATCAAAATGCACAGCGTCTTTTCAGGTGGAGAGGCTGACATGAGAGATTTGGTTAACTTTAAGAAAAATCTTATGAAAAAAGGACTGTTGAACTTTCCCTGGTTTGTTTCTGCCTTGGAATATACTCTATATCATATAAAGTGGCCACATCTTTTTCCATGACCTGTTTCTATTGTCACAAAATGTTATTTTTTAGGCACTTAACAGAGTTCTGAGGTTATAAATTTAGAATCACAGCATCAGCAAATCCTAAGGTCACAAGGGACTTTAAAGATCATGTAGTCAGCCTTCTGTCAGATAGATAGCCAAGTTGTGAATTCTCTGCTTTTTGAGGTCATCCATTCTGTTATTTGAATCTTCAGAAACTCTCCTGTTAGAAAGTTTTTACTCCCAGCATTCAATGTTGAGTAATTCTTTCTCCCTCTGTGACCCACCCATGGGTTCTGATTCTACCTTTTGGACAGTCTAATCACTTTTCTGTAATATTTAAGGCAACTGTCCTGTTTTTCTCCAGGTGAAATATCTTCTGATCTTTCTTTGCTTCCTTTTGTCTCTTAAAATATAATGTTCAGAACTGTAGACATATTCTAAAAGTGGAGTCTGACCTCTGCTGAACAGAACAAAAATCTCACTTTGTACATGAAGATATTATATTTGCATTACTGTATCTAAAAATCACATTAATTGTGGCGGGCAGCCTTATCCTCTTGACTTCCCTTGAATGTATACTGTCATCATAAGCCTGTGAGGCTTTCTCACACCCAGACAGGAGTGGCACACCTATCCTGTACCCTACAGCTGTTCTTTTAGGCCCAAGTGCAGGGTCTTAGATGTGTCCCTATTAGAGTCAACCCATTGAAAGAGTCTATGAAGTATTTTTAGTTCATGGTTAGGTCATCTGACATATTTGTCTTCCTGCCCCACTTCTTGCAGTCTACGAATTTGATAAGTTTGTTTTCTCTTCTCCATCTTAGTCATTCATGGAGATGTTGAGGCAGGCCAGGATGGAATCATTCCATTGGACCATACTATTGCTAGTAGGTTTAAATGGGCATTAATTGTGTATGGAGATAGGATTGTCAGTTTAGATCAAATACTCCATAATTGTAATAGAAATTGTCTTTTAGGTGAGTAGTCTTATTGTAGCTGCTTAGTAACTGTTTAACAAGAGATAATAGAACTATGTATGGTCATAAGAGTGAGATTAGGAACTAGCTTGGAAAATTAGTGACCCTGCTTATATTCTTATATATGATAAATATAGTATTACATTTATTAATTAATAAAACATAATTCTTACATTCTTGGGGCTTCCCTGGCATCTCAAACAGTAAAGAATCTGCCTGCAATGTGGGAGACCCAGGTTCGATCCCTGGGTCAGGAAGTTCCATTGGAGAGGGGCATAGCAACCCACTGTAGTATTCTTGCCTGGAGAATCCAGGTAGAGCCTGGTGGGCCACAGTCCATGGGGTCAGAAAGAGTTGGCCATGACTGAACGACTGACGCTTTCTTTCTTCTATTCTTATGTAAGGTATTAAGCAGAGAACATTCTGGACTGATTAGAGGCAATATGGTATAGGGGAAGGAGCCCTAAACTTGGCCCTGAGATGTTTTATTCATTTATTTATTCAGCAAATATATATTGTGTGCATACTATACTTAAGCCTTAGATATACAGTGATTTTAAAAAAAAACCAACCAAGACTTTGTGTTTGCCATCAATGGAACGTACATTCAAATGGGGAAACAATTTGATAATTATACAGATGAAATCATAATACTTTCTGTGATCTATCTTCTAGACAGGTACTGTCCAACAGAAATAAAATACAGGTCACACACTCAAATTTAAAAGTTTCTAGTAGCTCCATTTTGAAAAGTGAAAAGAAAAAAATGAAACTACTTTTAATAATGGGTTTTCTTTAACTCAGTATACCTGATAATATTTCAACATGTAAACAATATAAAAAATTTTGAGATATTTATATTCTTGAACTAAATCATTGAGATCTTAAACTTATACCATATCTCAGTTTGAACTAGCCTATTTAAAGTGCTCAATAGCCATGTGTGGCTAGTGGCCTTCATACTGGCCAGCAAAATACTATCCCCACCTTTATAGACTGCTCTATGGTATTGGGAAAATCACTTTCCTTATTTAGAACTCCTGTTTTCATCAGTAAAATGAAGGATTAAGACTTACCTTTAAACAGCTAAAAGTGGTCCTTTTCATGTATGAGGGAGTCATGCAAGGTGCTGTAATAATCTGTGTCTTCATGAGGGGTACTTATATGGGTATATATGTAAAGACTCATCAAGCTGTATACTTAAGATACATGTACTTTTCAGTATCCATGTTATCACTCAATAAAAGGTTTCTTATAAAATCACTTCTGATTATTTTGATTCTGTGCCCTTCGATAAAATTTCTCAGATGAACTGACCTTCAGTGGAAACATGTGACATGAAAAATGCCAACAGCCAGTGACTCTTTATGTCTTCTTCCCACCCAGGATGTGTCTAGTCCGAATGAAGCAGGAAGGCCGGAGTGGGAAATACATGTGTCGTATCATAGTTCATTTTATGTGGGAGGATGTTGAGCAGCGTGGCAGAATCATGGGGGTAAGTGACTGCTGTCAGATTCTGGTCTTGGAAAACTCCATTGAGCAATTGCCTGACTTGAGTTGAAGTTCTAGAATTTGAGTTGAAGTTCTGATGTCAAGTGGTAATTGAACTCAACTCACTTTTGCCTCCGTGGATTTTGACAAGCTCTGGATACTTTCTGTGTTTGCACACATTATCATGGTTTGTCAGTGTGAGGACATCCTGTGTTCAGAGATGGCATTATTAAAAAGTAAATCATGGTGATAGGAGGGATGGATTTCGTGAATAGATGAAATCAAATAATAATCCAGTTTTAGGATACTGTACCTGATACCAGTTCATTGTTCAGTTCACAATTAGTTTGAATAGAAAGATCCTGACTGGGGGCCTGCAGTGTCCTCAGGAACTTAAAAACAAGCTCCTTGATCGCTGACAACCTATAATACTTTGGCAAGGTGTATACTGAAAAGGTCCATTAGTATCTTTAATAACCTGAGAAAGGAGAACCTATCGTGTATGTATAACATAGAATATGATGACAATAGAAAGCCAGAACCAAAACATTAGAATACAATAGATTATATAAGTACCAATCTCTTCCTTTGTGTATATTGTATATTTTGTGTATCTATACCATGTTTTAATAGATTGTAATTCTTTGGTTTTTCCCGTATCATTGCCTCACAGCTTGGGAGCATCTAAAGCCAAACCATTAGACAGGGTCATGCAATGGGGTGACCTGATTTCTTTCATTACAGAGAAGAGTTCTGTGGTTTTGTGTGTATGTATTTTATTATATATGGTATCATTCTCTGTGCACTTAATTGCAACTTTCTTTTTTTTTAAATGTGTCTTGGAGGTCTTTGCGTGCTGCATGGGATTTAAATGGGAGATCTCCCTTTTTTCACTTTTATCTACTGTAATTATTTTCACACACTTCCTATGTTATTGTCTAATGGTATCATGTGCTTACCCTATGTGTAAAATTGTAGTTTTTGAAACTAAATGGTGGAAATGATGGTTTCCTTTGGAGAATTTGGATTGAGGGTATTTTCAGATTCTCTTGTCTTTGAAGGAACCAGGTATACAGAAAGCACAGGAGACATGGGTTCACCTTTAGATAGCTTCATTGACACTTATATGCCTTTCTCTGGGAAAACAGACCATCAGCATTTCCAGTCATTCTAAAAAGATGATAGTCTCTTTCAGAGTTTCAGCTGCTGTCATCATCGTCATCATGATCCATCCAGTGGAGTCAGTATTCCCCTGTCTTTGTAATGTACTCTTTGCTTCATGTTTCTCCCTGTCGTGCCTTACTGCTGCCCAGAGTGGGATCAACAGCCTTTAAGCTATTCATCCTGCTGAGTGTTCCACATTCTTTCAGGTACTTACCAGCCAACTCTGTGGCAGTACGCAGTGGATATACCGTAGTGCTGGTGGTCTCAAATCATCCCTTTTAATGATGACCAGTGATACCCCCCGGCCAGCCAAAGTCTGTGCTGACTGCCATGCAGTTACACGGTGGTTCTGTTAGTCTGTTTTCCTATCACTGTTGTCTAAACTCTTCTGGGAGTTGAACCACTGGAACCATGTGGGCCATAGCTGTCCCCGGCTTGAATAGCCTTATGAACCGTAGGTTGCTGATTGCTAGACCACAGGAACCTTTTACTGTACCCCACTTCCACCCCCAAGTGAATTTCTTTTTGGATCTGCATATAAATGGGGCTTCCCTGATGGCTTAGCGGGCTAAGAATCCACCTGCAATGCCTGAAAAGTCCCATGGACAGAGGAGTCACAAGAGTCAGGCCTGACTGAACAACTAAGCATGCATGCACACACACATATATTTATCTCCATCGCAGTTTTCAGCACTTTGAACCTTCTCCCATGTTACTTTATATATCCCTTCTACTTGACTGTATGCTTTATAAAGGCAGGAAACCTATCTTATCCACAGTTTTTTGTTCACACAGTGAAAAGTGGTTGAATAAATGCTTGTTGAATGAATGAATAAATTGAAATTTATTCTGAAATTGTTTTAAAGCCAACTTATTTGTCAGATAGATCATACTTGGTTCGTTAGTCTCTGGTTCAGTTGTCTATCAATGTAGTCCTGCAGGAATTAGCCTTTCCTTCCCCCCCACCCCATTTTATCCAACCATTTTTCTGTCTGAATTGTTCTAGATATTATGCTGTCTTAGAGAGAAGTGTGTTAGATCAGCATTTCTCAAACTTTAGTGTACCTGCAGTTCACCTGGGGATCCTGTTAAAATACAGATTCTGATTCAGTAGGTTGGGGGTGAGGCCAGAGAGTCTCTCTGCATTTCTAAACTCTTCAAGGTGATGGCAGTAGCACTGGTAGGGCAGGATGGGGAAGGAGCAAGCACACTTTGAATAGCAGGGTTTTAGATGATCCATAATGCTCCCCAAGTGTAGACTGTTAAATTTGTCTTCATGAGAGAAATGCCAAGCTCCGGTTTACTTACAAAGAGTATAAAAGACGATGATTTAAAAATAATGGAGACTTGAAAGAGTTGGGGAATTACTATTCTTATATTTCCATTATAACTGATTCGCTCCTCCCTTTCCAATGTCATGCTATAAATAGACACCCTTTATACAGGCAAGACAATTATATGTTAGCCAATTCTGAGTTGTGAGTGTGATTGTGTGTGTGTAGAGGGGACCTCAGTCTTTGGTATGTGTACAGCCTAAAGAAATGGGAAGATTAGGCTGGACAAGAATGGCATGTGGCTGGAGAAAAGTAGTAGGCAGAAGCAGCCAGTCTGGCCTGTTTCTGACCCTGGCTGGCAAATCTTTTCTCCTCCCTTACTTCAGTTTCTTGGTTTAAAAAAAAAAAAAAAAACACTTGGGGGGGCGGGTGGTTGCATGATTTCCAAGTTTCTTTTCCAAGCCTTGAAAGTCTATGATGTGAAGGTGGTAATTTGCAAATCTACTTCTGTGTTATTTGGCATCTTTAAGAAAACTCATCTAAAAAGTAAAATTTATAAGACTGATCAATGTAGTGGTGATTTTTCTTCTGCCAAAGAATTCTTAGAGCCATTACATTGCTTGAGTGGACTGGTGTAAGGAAGATTGAGAATGTGAATTAATGACACATTAGAAATCTGGGTCAAGAAATCCTTTGAATTAGAGTTCCAGTCTCATTTGGTGGGAAAATTTTCACTTTCCAAAAATTTGCTTTTTACCAGCTGTTCAGGAGCCCAACTATTGTGAAAAATAAGGCAGCCTCATATATCATCAGTGAAGCTGGTATATAAAAAGCAAGTGTTAAATTTGAGGTTACAAAAATCACATCAATAATGTAGAGAGGTCTCACTTTTAAAAAAACATTATTTGGGATTTAAACATATAAATTAGCTGTGGAAATAAAGTTCATTATATCACCTCATCTGGTCTTGTTTTATTTCATTAACTGGTTCTTAAAAACCTTTGTGAGCTGAGTTGCAGCTGAAGAGGTTGGAGACCATTTTTCCTTGGGCCCTTGCCTCACTCCTGAGTGTTGGTAAGAGTAGAGAGCTAAGACTTGACACAGCTGTAAAAACAGACAGCGCCTTTGGCCTCAGCGCTTTCTCCTGGTGCAGGCAGATTTCAGATGTAAATTTCACTTTCTGCCTCTCCTACTAATGAAGTAAGTTTCTTTTGCTGGGTTTGCAGCCAGGTGTGTCCAGTCTTGTGGCTAACCAGGGGCGCTTTACTTAATTTTTCCATTTGTGACATTTCAACCAAACTTAAAAAACAAACATAAAAATTAGCTCAAGGCAGTGGCTCAAAGTGTTAATGGTAACCTTAGGCTGGCTAAACGACTTCCTCTCAGTTCTGCCCTGCCAGACATCTCCACCTTGTGGCTTACAATGAGCAGGTTTAAGCTTTCCAAACTGTGGAGACAAGGTGGAGGGGGTGGGGATGGGCTTTAGTTAACTAGTTGCACATTTATCTCTATCAGTGGTCCCTGGCATGACAGTTGCCTCAGCAACATTTCTTGCTGAGGACAAGAAAACTTGCTGAGGACAGTTGCCTCAGGTGATTTCTTGCTAGCAGCCTTCTGGGATCAGGATGAACCTCCTGTGACCACACTCTCCTGCTCCTCGCTCTAGCAGAGCTGCTTGATGGGGGATGGTGTAGAGGGCCTAGAAGGAGGTAGAGGAGCTGTGGGCTGAACTGGACTCCTTTGTAAAATTCTACTTTGCTTTTCAGAACCAGCATTTTGCTTTGCAAGGTCCTCTGTGATCATACTCCAGACTACCTTTCCAAACTCATTTCCCCTAGCTCTTCTTGAGCCTTAAATATGAGAAACCTCTAGCACGTGTGCCTGGCACACAGTAAGCACGCAGTGAACATCGCATTCCGTCGTTGCCGCACATCCTTTTCACTGCAGCCAAGCTGAATGTCTTGCCCTTCCTGTGTTTTGTCTTTGTTCACGCCGTATGAGTATACTAGATTGCCCTAACATGCCAGCCTCAATTCCTCCACATCCCTCCCCCTTACTTCAAATTGGAAGCCAATCATGGTTTCCCCTAGCTGTAAGTACCTTTTTGATTTACCTATACCCTTCATTGGAAAAGACCCTGATGCTGGGAAAGGTTGAGGGCAGGAAGAGAAGGGAGCGACTGAGGATGAGATGGTTGGATGGCATCACCGACTCAATGGACATGGGTTTGAGCAGACTCCGGGAGATGGTGAAGGATAGGGAAGCTTGGAGTGCTGCAGCCCATGGTGTTGCAAAGAGTCGGACACGACTGAACAACAACATACCCTTCTTCTGGCTCTTAACTGCTTCTGTTTTGCATCACTGTCATTCGTGACCACCTTCTGGGTGAATTCCTGGGGGGTGGGATCACACTTATCCTTCTTTGTACTCTCCAAAGTGCTAGTCATTGCTCCTTGGCTGAATGTATGCCTTCTTCTGATGAAAGAAGACAGTTCTGAAAGCCCATTATAAATTTTGGAAAAAGTGGAGTGGGGAAGTATCCTTTTTATTCTGAGAATATTTATTTACTCATTAGTCTTAAATGTGGGAAGAGAAAGAAATGAGAAATTATCTCCATTCTCAGTTTTCCTTTTTCTTTGTTTATGCTTTCTCAATCTTCTAGTGGAATTATTTGATTGGAAAAAAAAAAACAAACAATTTATACACAAAGTACTTTATGTCTCTAAACCAGCAAAGGTTTTGAGTCTATAAAAGGTAGTAGAATTATTTATACTTTAGTTTTTCTGGAAATTTCCTTCCAGGCTTCTATATTTCCATTGCCATGTCCTCCCTCCCCCCACAAAAATCTTCATTCAAACTCCTCTGTTTTACCACGAGGTAAAAAAGTTTGCTATATCTCTAGGTCAGAGTTAAAGCTCACTGCCAAAGGTATTGTTTAAAAGGCAAGGACCACTTTAAAGATATAGTTTTTTGTGGCCAATAATATGAATGGTTGAGTGTAAATACAGAGCAGTCCCCTGGGCTCAAAGCTTTTAAAATAAGAATACATGTTTGTTTTCCAGTATCAATCGTTCTTTTGAATGTTTTGTAAATGTCCTGAGCAGTTGGAATGGATACTTAGTTATTAGGGGAGGGAAGGCTAAATTCTTAGAAGGCAGAGCAATTCTATTTTGGAATTGGCTCATGAGTTTAAGCAGGGACCAACTGAAGATGTACCTCTAGTGGATAAGTTCCTTTCTCAACACAGGTTTCTTATCCTTAGGCCATAATAGGTATCAAGAGTGCATAGAGTACCTTCAGTTCAGTTCAGTTTAGTTCAGTCGCTCAGTCGTGTCCGACTCTTTGCGACCCCATGAATTGCAGCACGCCGGGCCTCCCTGTCCATCACCAACTCCTGGAGTTCACTCAAACTCACATCCATCAAGTCGGTGATGCCAGCCAGCCATCTCATCTTCTGTCGTCCCCTTTTCCTCCTGCCCCCAATCCCTCCCAGCATCAGAGTCTTTTCCAATGAGTCAACTCTTCGCACAAGGTGGCCAAAGTACTGGAGTTTCAGCTTTAGCATCATTCCTTCCAAAGAACATCCAGGGCTGATCTCCTTTAGAATGGACTGGTTGGATCTCCTTGCAGTCCAAGGGACTCTCAAGAGTCTTTTCCAACACCACAGTTCAAAAGCATCAATTCTTTGGCGCTCAGCTTTCTTCACAGTCCAACTCTCACATCCATACATGACCACTGGAAAAACCATAGCCTTGACTAGATGGACCTTTGTTGGCAAAGTAATATCTCTGCTTTTGAATATGCTATCTAGATTGGTCATAACTTACCTTCCAAGGAGTAAGCGTCTTTTAATTTCATGGCTGCAATCACCATCTCCAGTGATTTTGGAGCCCCCCAAAATAAAATCTGACACTGTTTCCCCATCTATTTCCCATGAAGTGATGGGACCAGATGCCATGATCTTAGTTTTCTGAATGTTGAGCTTTAAGCCAACCTTTTCACTCTCCTCTTTCTAGGTGTGTTTTTTAACATTTATTTGGCCTCACTGGGTCTTGGTTGCAACATGTGGGATCTAGTTCCCTGACCAGGGGTTGAAACTGAGACCCCTGTATTGGGAGTGCAGAGTCTTAGCCGCTGGACCACCAGGGACATCCGTTTAGGTAGTTTTCTAACTGATGGGATGCCTGGGTGTTTACACCCAGGATGCTTGTCTAATGGCTCAGGCATCTGACCTTCTGAGTGACATACTGGGTTCACTCCACTTCAGGGAGGGTCCTTGAAAGAAGTTATAAACCTTTCTGTATTTGAAATTATAAATGGTGAGTTTCCTGAGGTCTAATTCCTACTTGTTTGTCTTTGTATTTCTACAGTGCCTCAATGGAGCTTTGTCTTTAGTAGGCATTCAGTAAGTGTTTCTTGACTAAATGAGTCAGTGAATTTGATACCTACCCTTTTATCTTCAGTTTACCTCCTGAAATTTCTGTAGAAGAAAAGTGACCATTTTTGAAAATTCCATTTGAATTTTGAATTTTTTGAATTTGAATTTTTCCATTTGAAAATTCCATTTTTCAAAGCCCTGGCTAACTCGGTGCACTGACAGAGTCCTGCCTTTCCCTAATACCTTCTTAAGTACTCCTCATGCTAAGTACTCCCAACTCAGCTTATCATTTCAGAACTATTTACCTCTCCAACCCATCATTTTTTTTTTTTTTTTGCCTCCAGTGTCTTTTGTACCATAGTTCTAAAACTGCTTAGAGCCATGTTTCTCAGGCACAGCTAAAGCCATTTTCCATACCTCTCTTTTAGGGGTTGCTAATGCTGTGTGTTAGTTGGGTTTCCCTGGTAGCTCGGCTGGTAAAGAATCCACCTGCAATGCAGGAATCCCTGGTTGGATTCCTGGGTCAGGAAGATCCCCTGGAGAAGGGAATGGCTACCCACTCCAGTATTCTGGCCTGGAGAATTCCATGGAGAGGAACCTGGCAGTCTGCCTGTTCTTGTGTTTGTCTTACTTCTGATGTCATCACCACCAATCCAGTCCCCCAAGCTAGAATTCTTAGAGTTGTCCTCAACTCCTGCCTCATCCTCTGCATTCAGTTGTCTTGTTACTTTTCCACCCCAAATACCTCTGGATTTTATCCTCTCTTCTGTTCTATTGCTTCATGTCAGTCCTCATCATCTCTTCTTTAATGGGCATGGCCTCCTATCTATTAATAGTTCTGGACTTTCCTCCTCTCATGAACCCTGCTGTCATTTAAGCTGCCAGAGATGTTTCTAAATCCCACATCTGATCATATCCCTCCTCTGTCTAGAAATCTCTGAGGGACAAAATTCAAACTTCTTAGCAGTGACATATAGAACCCTTTGTAGTTATATTGGAGGATGTTCTTGTTCTTAGAAGATACCTGCTGAAGTATTTAGAGGTGAAATGTTTTGATATCTGCAAATGATTTAGCAAAAGAAGAAAGGGTATGTGTGTATGGATAAAGGTCAAACAAATGTCACAGAATACTAAAAACTGTGAATCTAAAGTTCATGCAAGTTTTTGATGTATTCAGTTCAGTCGCTCAGTTGTGTCCGACTTTTTGTGACCCCATGAATCGCAGCACGCCCCGCCTCCCTGTCCATCACCACCTCCTGGAGTTTACTCAAACTCACATCCATCGAGTCGGTGATGCCATCCAGCCATCTCATCCTCTGTCGTCCCCTTTTCCTCCTGCCCCCAATCCCTCCCAGCATCAGGGTCTTTTCCAGTGAGTCAACTCTTTACATGAGGTGGCCAAAGTATTGGAGTTTCAGCTGCAGCATCAGTCCCTCCAATGAACACCTAGGACTGATCTCCTTTAGGATGGACTGGTTGGATCTACTTGCAGTCCAAGGGACTCTCAAGAGTCTTCTCCAGCACCACAGTTCAAAAACATCAGTTCTTCAGCGCTCAGCATTCTTCACAGTCCAACTCTCATATATTACTCTACACCTTTTAAAAAAATAAGTTTGAAGCTTTCTGAAGTGAAAAATCGGGGGAGGGGCCTTCACATTCTGTCTCTAGCCCACCTTTCTAGTTTAATTCCCAACAAACTTCTCCTACATGCAAATGGTCACGATTGAGCATGTGCACAAACACACTGAAACACACATTCCACTCATGCTGCAGTTTAACTGGTGCTATAATGTTCTGTGTTCCTTTATGCCTTCATTCACACACTTCCCTCTATCTGAAATGGTCGTAACCCTGTCTCTTCTGCTCATGGCACTCTAAGACACAGCTGGATAGTACCTCTTCCAAGAAGCTTTTCCCAGCAACCCCCAGTAATACTAGTATACTTGCCACTCCCTTGTCTGTATTCCTCCAGCACTTTGCACAAACTTCTGAAATAGGGCTTATCATTGCTATACTATAATTATGGGTTTGTGTAGGTCATACCCATTATATGGAATGAGGATCCCAGGATCCCTAGTGCCTAACACAGAGTGCCTAACGTAGTTACCCTTCAGATGCTTGTTGGGTGTATGAGCTTGCTTCTGTTATTAATCCCTGGCCACTACTATCTCCCAAATACTGACTTAAAGATCGCTTATTGTACCTGGATTCGGTTTCTCTGACCCATCCTCCACCCGCCCCCCCCACAAAAAAGGTTCATGTTTAACTCTCTGCCCAGCCTCATGGATTCTCTGGCTCTCTCATCATTTATACTTTTAATCTACTTTGTAGGATAGATGAACCTTAGAACATGAGACTTGGAGCCTCAGAGATTCTCTTGGTCTGAAGGTGTTCAGGTGTGGGTATTTTGGAAAACTTCCCCAGGAGATTTCTGATGCTCATATCAGGTTAAGGACTATAGATTTGTTCCCACCCTCTCACTTCCATGGTGAGGAAATGAAGTTTCAGAGAGTTCATTGATTTGCCCAAGGTGACGCAGCTAGCCGACAGCAACGTGAGGATCAAAACTAGGGTATGCTGATTCCCGTCCAGCGTCTGCCTTACTGTACGATGACACCTCTTGGGGGGTCGGGGGAGGGGGAAGTCAACTTCATGGGAGGGTCCTTCCCCCCTGTCTTTGCACTGGAGACTTCTAAAGACCCAGAGGACAGCTTTCCTTGGATCTAGAAGTGTTCTGTTTCTCCAGTGCAGTCCCACGCCTGAGGCCCCTGTGTTCAGAATTTCTAATCCAATACAGCAGAGGTTTCCTACTCCACAGGACTGATAGAGATTAAGGGAGGGGAAAAAAGATGAGAATGCGAACAATGTTCTGAATGTTTCTTTTTCCAGCCTTTAGAGCCTGAATGTCTCCACATCGTCTGAATTTGCCTTAGTTGATTTTACAATTATTTTTCAGAGACTCCTTGGTTATTTCTTTTTTTTTTTAAAGACTAGAGGAACACCGTGCTTGGAAAGGCTGGGCTGGGAGACTAACAAAGGCAGTATTATACTGTGCACGGCAGAGCCAATAAATGAATTCAGGAGACACCTAGATGTGTTTCTAGAGGAGGGCATGAGGGGGAGGGGTCTGGTGCAAAGGCAGAAAGGTGGGATTAAGATAAATTAAAATGGGGCCAGCATGTTGGATCAGGGGACAGCCTCTTCCTGTTCCCACCATCGCTTAAGATTTTTCATTCTGCTTCGTTTGAAAGTTAAAAGTAGTCTTGACCATATAACCTCATACTCTCCCATCCCCCACTGTCTGTTTAGGAAAAGAACTTAAGTCTAAGGGCTATTTCAGCCTGATACAGCTATGTTTATTACTGGAGTAGTACATCTATGGGACATTCCTGGGGAATCTTAGACTGTTAAAACTGGAAAAGAACCTTCAAGTAATCTAATCCAGGATTCTCAAAGTGGCCTCCAAACCAGCAGCCTCAGCACCACTTAGGAACTTGTTATAAATGCATGTTTAGGGCTCCACTCTGGATCTGCTGAGCGAGATACTCTGGAGGCAGGGCCCAGCAATCTGTATTTTAAACTTTTAATTTTATATTGGGGTATAGTGGATAACAATGTTGTGATAGTTTGGGGTGAACGGCGAAGGGACTCGACCATACATATACATGTATCCGTTCTCCTCTAAACTCCCCTCCAGGCTGCCACATAACATTGAGCAGAGTTCCCTGTGCTATACAGTAGGATCTTGTTGGTTATCCATTTTAAATGTAGCAGTGTGTACATGTCCATCCCAAACTCCCTAACCCTTTCCTCCATCCTTCTTCCCCCTTACCCCACCCCCCCGCAAGGCAACCATAAGTTCGTTCTCTAAGTGTGTGAATCTCTAAGCAATCAATATTCTAACATACCCGTCAGTCTGAGGGCTACTGCTCAAGTCTGATCCTGTCATTTAAGTGGTGGAGAAGCTGGCCCTAGGAGAGCTGAGTAAGCTTGAGTTGGAAACCAGCTGAAGAACAGAACTCAGGGCTCCTGACGGCCAGCTCTTACTCCTCTCCCTGTGAAGAAGAGCAGGATCTGGGCATGGACTAGTGACGTGTGAAAGGGGAGAGTTTCAGCTAATGCAGAAAGAGTTCCCCAATAGTAACAGCTAATGTTTACTGAGCACTTTCTCTTGGCTGTGCATTTTTTAAGCACCATTTCAATTTATGTTTACAACAGTCTTAGCTATGAGATCCTATCCTCATTTTACAGATGAAGAAACTAAGGATCAGAGAAGTTAGCATTAATATATTAGTTCCCTATAGCTGCTGTAAGAACTTACCACAGATTGGTGGCTTAAAACAGTAGAGCTTTGTTCTCTCATAGGTCTGGAAGCTAGAAATCATATTCAGTAGGCTGTGCTCAATCTGTTCTTTGCCCCTTTCAGCTTTTTGGTAACTGCTGGCACTCCTTGGCTTGTGGCCACTTCACTCTGATCTCTGCCTCTGTGGTCACGTTGCATTCTTCTCTTCCGTCTGGTTTAAGTACCCTCTTCCTCTCATAAAGATGCATGCGATTGCAATTAGGCCCACCTGGATAATCCAGACTGATCTTCCCATCTGAAGACCCTTAATCTAATCACAGCTGCCAAGTCCTTTTTTGCCATATAAGGTAACATTCACAGGTTCTAGGAATTAGGATGTAGCTATCTTTTAGGAGACCAGTATTCAGCCTACTGGTTAGGTAACTTAACCAGACTTACACAGTAAATATAAGAGCCTAGACTGGAACCCAAGCCTGCCAGACTCTAGAGCCCATGCTCTTAATCTTTACTCTGTACTTTCTGAAAAGGTCACTGCTAAAAACTATGGTTCTAGCATTAGCTTTAGATTTTTTTTAATGTTTCCTTCTTCCCCAAACTTGCGTAATATTACTTGTCACATAACTCTGAACCTCTGCATCCTTAAGCAGCTCTGGCCCTGACTCCTTCAGTTAAATTACTAGAGGGCAGAGCTTGTATTCCCACCGCCCCCCACACACACACATTTAAAAAAATGGAGATATAATAATAATTCATATATCATAAAATTCACCATTTTGAATGTGTTTTTTAGTAAATTCACAATGTTATGCAACCATCACCAGTGTCTAATTCCAGGATATTTTCATCACTTCAAAAAGAAACCCTGTGCCTGTTAGCAGTTACTCTCCTTTTTCTCAGCCCTTGGCAACCACTGCTTTCTGTCTCTATGGACTGACCTATTCTAGGCATTCCATATAAATGGAATCATATAATATGTGGTCTTTTGTGTCTAGTGTCTTTTACTTAGCATAATGTTTCAATGGTTCATCCATGTTGCAGCATGTTTCAGTAGTTCATTAATTTTTATGGATAATCTGTTGTATGGATATACCACATTTTATTATCCATTCATCAGTGGATTGGCATTTGGGCTGTTGCCACTTTTGGCTTATTTGAATAATGCTGCTGTGAACATTCATGTAACTGAACATATGTTTTCAGTTCACTTGGGTATATACCTAAGAGTGGAATTGCTGGGTCATACGGTATGCTATGTTTAGCTTTTTGAGCAACTCAGGTATTGTATTTCATATCAAGTTATTCGAGTTCCTAGAGTGACATTGTTCATTTGTTCATAATGAAGTAATATTCTCATAACCTGTAATCTTAATCATATTTCTGATCTAATTGCCAAATAAATATTTATACTTACAGTTTTTGACAGTAAAGAGAAAGGATGGTGTGGTATAATAGAAGGAGTTCTGGCCTGCCCGGCTATTCTGTGGGTGAGCTTGAGTACGTCAGATCACCTCACCTCTCTGGGGAGGAGGGCTAGATGATTTCTAAATTCTCTTCCAGACTTAACATTTGCAACTCTGTGAAAGTCTGAAAAGCTAGCCTTGTGTTAAATCCCAGAGCTTATGTTCTGTTTTTTTAGCAGTTCATCATTCTCTGTCTGATTTCTGTTCCCAGACACAAACAAAGTTTTACCCATCCATCCATCCATTTTATTGTGGTCTGCTAGCTTCCAGGTACTATGCTAGGCACTGGAGATAGAAAGATGACAAAGATATTGTCCCTGAATCCCCAGTCTAGTTGGAGAAGACAAACATATAAACAGGTGATTACAATGTTAAGAGATGATGATATTTTAAAATTGCTCTGCCCAGAGTAGAAAAGTCTGGGTAGATGACATTTGCATTGTATTTTTTCGGATGAGTGTTTGCTAGACAAGAACATTTTGGTTAGAGCAATGGTATAGGTAAAGGTAGAGTGGTGTGAGAGGACAAGAGCGTGTTTGCCTTTGTTAGATGGCTTTTTCCCTTCTTTTCCTGAAGTGGTGAAAACAGACTGTTCAGACTAGCTCCGTTTTGAGATCCTTCTGTGTGTCCAGTATCCATAGACCCACCAACTCAATGGCCTGCAGAAGAACATATTTTGTCTAAGTCCTGACCACCTATAGGTCTTCTTCTCTTTTTTCTAAGAGCACTTCAGACTCAATTTCTGAGTCAGGAGATTCACTGAGTGGGTAAGGAACTTTGATCAAGATTTGGGTTTTCTCCATCATACCAGCTTAGTTTGCTCTTGAAAATACCCTTTCATCCCCCTAAGGGTTTTAGCTACATAAAAATGTTAGGAGCATAAAATTTTACAATATGATCAGCATAGCACAAACTAAATTTCTCACCTTTGACTAGAAACATATATATGGAAGGCTTTGTGTTTTAAGCTGCCCCCTTCCCAGCCTCCTAGCCTTCAGGAGAGGTCATTGTACAGCTCTTTCCATGGTCACTGTTCTCTTCCTTTTTACTGGAGGGCAAAACTAGGGCAGAGAAATAATTTTTATTCACTTCTGAAAGGTTACAGTAATAAAGAAACTCTTGTTAACATCAGAGAACGTTGCAGCCAAGAGTTTTCACAGTCTGGCATTGTTTATTTTACATGTAATTTGGAACCTTCTGCACTCTTAAAATATTGGCACAAAAATGTTTTAACTGTTGAAGTGCTTCATTGCATGCAGTGGTGGTGTGGCGTCAGAGCGGCAGCTGGACTCTGGAGAGCCGTTTGCCCCGTTCCTGTTGGAAAGAGAAATGGTGTAATCTGCATACGTGTGCGTGTGCAGATACACATTCACTTGTGTATATATGAGCCTCTCTGCATTGACAATTAAGAACTTTCTCTGCCCTGATGAACTTCTGTGCCTCCCTTTATTTAACAATGAGAAGGGTGTAACAATCCCGCTTTCCTGTTGCCGTGGCTGCCAGAAAGTATAGCACTTCCCTTATTTGGATATTTTGATATAATTGTTCATTATCCCCTTTCTCTCACACACACTTTGTTACTTAACTCTTTTCTTTTACTGTTATCGATCAAAGGATTTTTGTTGTTGTCTTGTTAGGTTGAAATTAAGATTTGAAAATAACTGCAGAAGGATCCCACATGAGATGGGAAGACTGCTAGGCTGGTGACTGGGCTTCCTGAGGTCCAGGTCCAACTTTGCTCCCAGAGTTTGGAGGACCTTCTTCTTCCCCCATCTGCTTTGTGTCCTGGGGGCTTAAAATAGAGCTATATATTAGCCTGGCCCTTGCTGAGACCCAGGGGCTCCCCAGGGCTGGTGATGCTCTTTGTAACCTGTCTGGGCTGGGGACAGTAGCCTGCTGTCCCTAAGCTTTTCTTCCTCGAAATCTGACACCTTGTTCCTTGGCCTCCACATTGGAGCCTTGGCAGAAGAGGCAGAGGTTACCCCCACCAGGTGAGCTCTGCCGAGCTGTCTCCAGGCCAGGCCCTTCTCCAGGGACCTCCAGCAGGGGGCTCCTTCTCCAGGAGTTCCACTGCAGCTCCGAGTAAAGGATGCTCCGCTGGCATGGGTACCACAACCACCACGCCCTGCTCCCACAGGCTGTAGACTTTCTGTCACAGCCAGCCAGGGATCCCGCACCCTCTAGCCCAGATCAGCTTTCAGTGCCCACCAACAGAAGACGAAGTGCTCAGGACCTTGCAGTCCTTGGTTCAGTGAGCTCTTTTCCCTTTTGGAAAACACTGCCTTTGGCTTCTTGACCCACAAGAGCAGTGCCTATGATGGAGAATCCAGAGGAGTACATGCACATGCAATTTCGGGCAGAGGAAACAGGTCTTTTCCTAACAGCCTCGTGAGGGCCCCTGTGTCCTGCTCTCCCCCTGTAAGGTATGGGCACTTTGTGCTTAACTGTCCAGAAACCATTTTCCCAAGCAGTTACCTCCCATCACATGGGCTTTGGAGCCAGACAGACCTGGGTGCTAATTCCTGCTCAACCGTAGTGTGGCCTTGAGACCCTGAGAAAGTCTCTTTACCTTGCATTTCTTTCTCTGTTCACCACACAGTGTGTGATTTAAACAGTATGATCTGGTAAAGACTTAGCACAGTACTTGGCATATTTTAATCACTTGATAGGATAAAGGCACTGTGTTGGGACCTTTTCTACAGCACCTGGCATGGGCTGCCTTATTTCATGAGGATTTGTGTACATACCTGTCACGCCCCACTGGGTTCTGATTGCTGGAGGATAGAGATCGTATCTTTTGTCTTTGTATCACATGTTTGCCTGGCTTGGGTCACGGGCATAGCAGACACTCAGTCACTGCTAGCTGAATCTATTAGGATGTCTTGAACAGACAGGGCCGGCATGATTGTTTTAGTTTCTCCATTTGAACCTGGGGAAATAGTAACCCCTTATTTTGGAGCCTTTGAGGACAATTTAAAGCGATATGTGTGAAGTGTTTGGAGTCCTTTGAAAGGAAGGTAGTGGGGAAATTAATGGTGTTTTTGCTGTTCTTGGGAAAGCCCTTTGTGGTTCCCAGCGAATAAATTACTTGGAGTGAGTTTTCTAACACCTCCTATTCTGCTCTGTTCACTGAGGCTTTTTAAAAATAATAATAATAACTGTCTGCTGTAATGCTTTTTTGCTGTAACTTATATATAATTTTGGTTTTGGACTTTTGACCCCTCTCTGCTCCCAGGGGAGAAATTTCTATCAGAATAATAAAAGGTGTAAACTGTGTGTGTTGCCCTTTTTCTGGGCCTGGGGTAGTTCAGCCTCTGGGGTTAAGAATCAGCGGGCTTGTGGTTTGTACCTGGTTACAGGGCAAGTAGGAGACCATTCCCATTAAGAGCTCAGTGGTATTCTAAGTGTCTCCCCCACTCGCATTCCTTTGCCTCCTGTGCCCTTTTGCTAAAATTCTTCAGTTTTCACATGAACTCTGTTTTTTTGGGGATTGTGAGCACATTTGTTTATGGCTGTACCTCTTTTCTTTCAAAGACAGAAGATGTTTATCATCTGCTCTACTTTAGGTCCCCAGCTGAGTTGCCTAGCAGAGAGGATCCTCTCTCTAGAGGAAACGGGATGGGAGAGGGGAAAAACCATTCACTAGTCTTGGAGCTAGAAGAGCAGGGAACTAAACTTGGTTCTACCATTAGTTAGCAGATGCAGAACTTGGACCAGGATATTTCTTTTCTTTTGTCTTTAGTACTTATTTTATTTACTTGTTTGGCTGCACCAGGTCTTAGTTGCGACATGCAGGATATTGGTTATGGCATGTGAACGCTTAGTTGTCGTGTGTGGGATCTAGTTCCCTAACCAAGGATCGAACCTGGGCCCATTGCATTGGGAGTGTAGAGTCTTATTAGCCCCTGAACCACCAGCAAGAGTCCCTGGACCAAATCATTTCTAAAGATCTTTCTAGCTTGGGGGAAAAAAAATCTGTGAGATAAGAATTTTTCAACCCAGGGGAAAATTTACAAGAATGAATGGTAGTTTGCTGCAATTCCTGTGTGTTTGCTAAGCCTCTCTTGCCCTGTACACCTGGAAGACCTGGCCCTGTTCTTAATAGCCTCAACTCAAAGGCTCATGAGAGACCAGAGTGGTTTGAGAACAAATGTGGGTTTCAGACATGCTAGAGTTGTCTGGTCTGAAGCAGTGGGTAAATGTGGATGTCAGAAGAATCCCACTTGGCAATGACCCCCCACCCCACCCTGCTCCAGGAACTGTGTAAAGGAAGTCCAGGCTGCTCTAGCTGGGGGTAGGAAGCCCCAATCAGGACTAGCGCTAGCTGATCAGATTTGCAAAGCAGTCACTGATTATATTTTGTGCAGGTTCAGTGACTGGCAATCTCCTAGATGCTTGTCAACCACAGGGATAATCCCAATTCAGCCTTTTCAAATTGAGGATACTTAGTCCTGGCCAGGAAAATGGCTTGTTCAGTGTCACATATTAGTAGCAGGGCAGAGATTAAAACTCACTGCTGATTCCCTTGGTTGCTCTTTTCATTACATCATCCTGTCACCTTTGCCATAATCCTGCTACCTTTACCATCCCTAGAACTACCATATACTCCCTCCATTTTTGTCTTCCTATCTTACAGACCTCATTGGTTATTCTTTTAAGGTCAGTGTTCCTATGTGCAGGGCAGTGCCTCGCACGTAATAGGCCTTTATCAGATGTTAGTGGATGAGTGAATGAACTTACCCAAGTCTTCCTAACTCATTCAGGGACTTCTTTCTCCATAATAACTTTCTCCATGTCGATTGCAATCTATTGAGCTGATTTTGAATGTTCGCAATATGTGTTACAACCGTGACATCTGCTCAAAGGGGCAGGAAGAACTACAACGAGTGCTTCTTAAAAACAACCACTAGCCAGACTTCAGTTGCCTTACACTCACCTAAATTCACTGTCAGCAGCTTCACTGGTTCCCCGCCTCTCGACTCTCTTCACCTCAGATCCATCCTGCAAATCAATTAACAGCCTAGTTCATCTTCCTAAATGCTACTTACGCCAAATACCCATCACACAGCAACACCCAGTGGCCCCGCAGGGCCTGCTAGATGTGCACCGCACCCCTCAACCTGTCTTCAGGCCCCTTGTGATTCACCATCATTTTTCTCTTTCCTGCCTGCCCCACTTTTCTTCCAGTCTCTTCCTGTCTTCGCCTGACTCTTTCCTAATTCATCCAGATTTACATTTGTGTCTTATTCTACCAGTGTGACTATAAATTCCTTTTCCTTTTTTAAGTTTACTTATTTATTTGTTATTGGCTGCACTGGGTCTTCATTGTTGTGTGGGCTCTCATTGCTGTGGCTTCTCTCATTGTAGAGCATGGTTTCTAGGCTTTGTAGGGCTCCAGTAATTGTGACCCATGGGCTTAATTGCTCCAGGGCATGTGGGATCTTCCTGGACCAGGGAAGACACATGTCCCCTGCATTGGCAGACGGATTCTTAACCACTGGACCACCTGGGAAGCCCTATAAATTTTTTAAGTACTAGGATCATGGGCATCCTTGAGTAACCTCCTTAGTGGGCAGTGCAGAGCATGGCACATTATAAGTATACAGGAAATGCTTCTTGATTTGATTTAATTTAACAAGTAATTTTGTTGCATGGTAAGGGGCTTCAAGGGGAAGAAAAGACTGAAGTAAAGATAATCCTTTTAAAAACTAACAAGTGTATTGAGATATCTGTGCTAGGTAAAGTATATTCTGAATCACATTTTCTTGATACATTTTCCTCAGCTACTCCCCTGACCCCTTCTCATCTGGCAGGGTTGCAGAGCAGAGTGATACACATGGAGGCCTGGGGCTTCCCAATCTCCCTTCCTACAGTGCCCAGATCCCCTGCACCATCAGGTGTTCTCTCAGTGCCTACTCTGTGTTGGGACCACATGGCCTTATTTTCCAGGAACTTACAGTGGAGTTTCCATCAAACATCCCTGGTTTTGTCCTTGAGTAGTTCTTCACATCACTGCTGGCCAGCTGTTAGCAACAGCAGGCTCCCAGCCCATCCCCATATCTGTACACCACACACAGGCACTTCTCATCTTAGGGATCTTGAATGACAGGATTGGAGTAATAGCACTAAATTACTATCTAGCATCCTGTGTGTTTTGTTGTGCTTATTGTGAGCCCTCCTCCCTTCCTAGAATGTCAGCTCCAGGAGTTCAGAAATCGTGTCTTATTTATTGCTGTCACCTCAGCTCCTAGAACAGTGCTTGGTACATGGTTAGCACAAATACACATTTATTGAATGATGAAGGTATTGTTGAATTTTTTTTTCCTTGAGGTCCAGCAACATTATTAATTTGTATGGCTCTGTTAAGGATTGTTTTCACGTAGTATTCATTTATCCACTCATTCATTTATTTGGTCTTTAACCACATGCTAATCTCTAAATGCTGTTGGTAGAGAGTATATTATAGAGAAATGATCTTACAGGGTTTACAATCTAGTCTCTGCCAAGAAGAGAAATGAAGTTGAATCTTTCATAGGTTAATTCCCAAACTCAATAGATAAACAAGTAAGATAGAGTTCACCTGGTTTTTGTTGCTTTATGTTCTGTTTTTGCCACAGACTTTACCTAGAGAAGCTGGCCCAGGGCAGGGTTGAGCGTGCTGACAGGATGGTGCAGGAAGCTAGGCAGCCCCCAGTGCCGAAGGGAGGGATGGAGCCTGTCAGGCCCTGGGCTCATGGCGGAGTGGGTCGGGCTTGTCACCTCCTGTCCAAGGCAGTGCCATAGACTTGGAGAGCGCTTGGGCTCAGGTCCTGCCTGCTATGTGTCCCTGGGCACGGTCTTAATCTATGTGCCTCCGTTTTCTCTCTGTAGAATAGGAGTAGCTGTGTTACCTGCCTCACCTTCCAGCAGTGTGGAGGGTGAACGAGTCACCACACAGGAGACTTTCTGAACAGTGCCTGGGACTGAGATAGGTGTTTGATGCTATAAACTTTATTACTTAACTGTTAAGCATTTTTTTTTCTCATGCAATAATCTAAAAAGAAAAAAGGCAATTTTGCATAGTTTGAATGGAAAAACAGAGACTCAGAGATCTGTCTTTCTGAGTCACAAGGAGGGAAATGGAGCTTTTGGGCCCAGAATTTACTTAGACTTCAGAGCATTTCTTAGGTTTGAGTGGGGCTTGAATACTAGAGAGAGAGCATCTCTTAAACAGATAATAGCATTCCAGCATTTGTTTTTCTTTTATAAAATGCCTATCCTTTTAAGAATGTTGTATGGGAAAAAGGAAAAAGAATTACCTTAAGAGATGGGGTTGCAGAGCTTATAAGGCTAAGTGTCCTTCCATTGTCAGGGGGTATTTGGACGTCATTCTTTGCCTCACCCATGGATCCCTCATTACTTGAGCATGATTAATCATATCACTCCTCCTCAGAATCCAGGCTCAGCCATTCCCAGGATACTCCTGAAATTAATGAAATTATTCGCTCAGTCATGTCTGACTCTTTGCGACCCCATGGACTGTAGCCTACCAGGCTCCTCTGTCCATGGGATTTTCCAGGCGATAGTCCTAGAGTGGATTGCCATTTCCTTCTCCAGGGGATTTTCCCAACCCAGGGATCGAACCCGGGTCTCCTGCATTGTAGACAGACACTTTACCGTCTGAGCCACCAGGGAGTCAAGGTTCTATAAGCTAGCAGCTGAACAGCACATCTGTTTTGAGCCTTAAAAAAATGTTGGACTAGGAGTCAGAACACCTTGTTTCTGTGAACATCTTGAGCGTTTATGAGCTGAGCGATAATTAGGCAAGTCATCTGACCTCTCTGAGCCTTTGTTTCCTCATCTCTACAACAGGGAACAACTTCTTTCTCAGATTACCACAGAGTCAGTATTTTGGAAGTTGTATGGTGCTGAACAGTAAGCAGTAAGGAAAAAACAGTGACAGATAAGCATTCTGTGATCCAAACAGAACAATGGAAATGTCCACTTTTCTGTTTGGGACTGTGGACTTTGGTCTGACTTCCTCTGCCCTGCTTGGGTCACCAGTTAACATGTATGATTCAGTTAATTAGGGTTGCCTGTCTCTTTCGTTCCCCATTCCTGCATAGAAGGAGAATTCATGACTGATAAAAGGGATAGGAATCTCAATATCAGGAAGGGACTAGATTTTGGATCTTCTGAAAAACCATTGTGGTCCAGGTAACATGATGTCTGTCTTGGAGTCGCTGAGTGGGAACAGACTCTGGCTGGGGCCTGTGAGCCCAGTGTTGCCTTTAGGTCCTCTCTTTGTTTAGATCCTCAGCACCCAGGGCAAGTGAAGAGTGCCCAGGCTCTGTTAGCAAAGAGCTCTTGAACTTTTTAAGTATCCATCTTCAGCTGTTTGGCTTGTATGTCTATGCACTTGAGATGGCCAGCATTGATGGGGGGAACAAGCATCCTCTGGTTTTCCACTGTCCCCAGTCTGCCTAAATTTAATAGAAGAACATTAAAAAAGCTAAGTTGTGCCTGCAGCTTTTCTGCACTTACAGATGGCAGTCATGAGGTCCAAGGGGCAATTGGGAGCCTGCAAGTGTCTCTGGAAACCCCATGTGTCCATATCTTCTTGCTGACTCAAATCAGATCTCATGGTTTCAGGTAGAATGCAGAGAACCCAGAAGAATGACAATCACTGACCCATAGTGAACAGATTAGTGAGAGAAAGGGGCCCGGGCTCCTCGGCCCTGGTGTGCTATACTGCTGCTCCGTTGGAGACGCCTGCAGGCTCAAGCTAAATACACATCTTGCTCGTATTACATCTTGTCCAAGTAAGATTTTCCATTACCCCAACATAAGTGACGTTGAGGGCACCGTGACTGCTAAAACCCTGCAAGACTGGTTGTCTGTGCTTAGTGCCGCCAGGGTCAGCAAGTCAGCAGCCGAGGATTGCATGTAACAGTTGCATTCTTTTTCTCAGCTGGCACTCAGTGAGGTCTGATTCTGTGCAAGTCTCACCTTCTGCTCCACATTCACTTGATAATCAAATCCTGTTGATCTTGCTGGACTTTTTCCTCTTTATTCCTTTTGTCACTTACATTAATTCAGTTTCTTACCAACTTTCACCTGAGCCAGTGCAGCAGCCTCCTGGTATTCCTGCCTCCAACCCTTCCCCAGGTATATGGTTTGTACTTGCCAGGTTACTTCTCAAAAACAAATCTATGCAGGGGCTTCCCTGGTGGTCCAGTGGTTAAGAATCTGCCTGCCAGGCGCAGGGGACACTGTTTCGATCCCTGGTGCAGGAAGATGTCACATGCCTTGTGTGCCACAAGTACTGAGCCCCCAAGCTGCAACTACTGAAGCCTGACCACCTAGAGCCCATGCTCCGCCACAAGTGAAGCAACTGCAAGGAGAAGCCCGTGCACCGCAATGAAGAGTAGCCACCACTCCCTGCAGCTAGAGAAAGCCCACGCACAACAAAGACGAAGTGCAGCCAAAAATAAAAACAAATTAATTAAAAACACAAAAAGAACAAGGAAACCCAATCTATCCAATAGCACAGGGAACTATATTCAATATCTTGTAATAACGTAAAATGGAAAAAGAATCAGAAAAAGAATTAAATATAATTATCCATATTTATATATGTATGAGTCACTTTGCTGTACACCTGAAACTAACACAGCTTTGTAAATCAACTATACTTCAATAAAACAACAATAACAACAGACCTCTCCATGCAGCTTCCCTGTGCTTAGAACTCTTCTTTGTCTTTTCTTCATGTGGCATTCAGGGCCATCTGCAGTCAGACATAAACTGCCTTTCCAGCTCTGCCTTCTTCTTCCCATCATGAGCTCTTTGTTGTAGATTTTCCTCTGAGGATGCTGTAGTTGTTCAGCTCTCTGTGACTTTACACATGCTATTCTTTTGGTCTGAAAAGTACAGATCCCTCTTCATGCTTTAATACCCAGTGTAATAAATATTATTTCATCTCTGAAGCCTTTGAGTCCCCAGACTCACCATTGCCATTTTTAACCTACGGTATGCTGTTCCAGTCATTTGTTGTCACATAAGATTACAGATTTCTTGAGGACAGGTACTGGGTTTTACCTGGTTTCATCTTATACACCCAGTATGCCTAAAATATGATAGGCACTCAGTATATACTTATCAAACATGTTGAAGGTGATGAAGAATTCTGCATTCAGACAGCTTATGGTCTAGCAAGGAATATAAATTGCTTCATGACACTACAGCTCAGAATCAAGAAATACCATGAGAGGTTTTAATAAATACATATACATGGTTAAGTCACAGATTGAAATACTTGTGTGGGAAGAACCACTTGGAGTTATCTTTTATTGTGGTCATTTTAACCACTCATAGGTATACAATTTATTGGCATTAAATACAGTCACAATGTTGGGTAACCATCACCACTGTCTATCTAGCCCCCAAATTTCTTCATCATTCCTAGTAAAAACTCCATGCCCATTAAGTAAGTCCCCCATTTCCACTCTGCCCAGGTTGTGGTAACCTCTTCTACTTTCTGTCTCTATGAATTTACCTGTCTTGGGTACCTCCTATGGGGGAATGATACATTATTTGTCCTTCTGTGTCTGATTTATTTCACTAGGCATGATGTTTTCAAGGTTCGTCCATTGAAACTGGAGCCTATTATATAGAGTGAAGTAAGCCAGACAGAAAAACACCAATACAGTATACTAACACATATATATGGATTTAGAAAGATGGTAACGATAACCCTATATGCAAGACAGCAAAAGAGACACAGATGTATAGAACAGTCTTTTAGACTCTGTGGGAGAAGGCGAGGGTGGGATGATCTGAGAGAAAAGCATTTAAACATGTATATTATCATATATGAAACAGATCTCCAGTCCAGGTTTGATGCCTGAGACAGGGTGCTCAGGGCTGGTGCACTGGGATGACACAGAGGGATGGGATTGGGAGGGAGGTGAGAGGGGGGTTCAGGATGGGGAACACATGTAAACCCATGGCTGATTCATATCACTGTATGGCAAAAACCACTACAAAATTATAAAGTAATTAGCCTCCAACTAAAATAAAGAAATTAAAAAGAAAAAAACAAGATTCATCCATATTATAGCGTATATCAAAATTTTATTCCTTTTTATGTCTGAGTAATACTCCATTGTAGGTATATACCCTTTTTGTCTATCCATTCATCTGTTGATAAACACTTTGTTTATCAACATCTGTTGTAAATAATGTAAATAGTGTAGCTAGTGTAAATAATGTTGATACGAACATTGGTATACAAATATCTGTTGCAGTCTCAAGTCTTAGTTCTTTAGGATATATAGTGAGGAGTGGAATTACTGAGTCATAGGGTAGTTCTATGTTTAACCTTTTGAGAAATCACCAAACTATTTTGCATAACACCTGTACCATTTTACATTCCCACCAGTAATGCATGAAAGTTCAAATTTTCCTGCATCCTTATCAATGCTTGTTGTTTTTCTTTTTAAAAAATTATAGCCATCCTAGTAGGTGTAAATGGAATTATCCTTTGTTTATGCTTTAGATAATTGTCTTGATAACTGGTTTTAACTTGCTTATTGGCCATCAGTGACCACTGAGAAATTAAACAGTTTTCACTTTCCAAATCTTGTATTTAATGACAGAAAACCAATGCGTTAGCACTTGTTTGCAGAGCATAAGTCCTTTCTTCAATTTGGAAATATAAGCAGAAAAGCACTTCTTCGAAAGTTTCCGAATTACTTTTCTATAGCACTTGTGATAGAGCAGGTAGGGATCAAAGGCCTGTTAATGTTTAATCTGTTCACATCACAGAGTTAATCAGCTATTATCTTGTTAGCATGAGAAGGAAAAACTTCAGTCGCCCACTTGATGTTTTCTTACCCTGGTAACCACAAAATTCTTTCTCTGAATTTCAATCACAAACTCCTTTTTACTTCAAACTGTTTGTGTATGCATTTTGATTCAAGCAGATGGTAGTAATAGAACTAAAAGTGGTCTTGAAACTTGTTTCAGTGGAAGAGATTGCTTTGAGAGAGGTATGGCGTTTCAGAGGTGATGTGAAAACAGACTGAAAGAACAGGAGTTGGACGTCCTCAAGCTAGAGTAGAATTGTGTTTGAAAACCACGAAAGCAGCAGCAGCATGTATCAGAGTTGTTCAACGCCTTCCCAAATCTTCGTACTCAGGAAATCATCTTAAGATTGGTAAAGTGCCTGGGCATCAATAATATAAGAGGTAATCATGACAGGAAGTACTATACTGATTCATTTTAGAGACATGTGCTGAGCAGTGTGGCCATCTTTGCCCTCAGGGAGTTTGCAGTCTAAGGCAATGAATGGGTGGGGGGACAACTTGTAAACAGATTATTAAAATAATACAGTAAGTCTTCCTGATAAAAATATTAACAGAAAACAGTAATTTTTTTCTATAAAGTGGGGACAGTAACACCCCCTTTTTAGGATTATTGTGAAGATTAAAGAAATAACTCATACAAAGTTTTTAATACAGTTGCTGGCACATGGCAAGCATTCAGCAAATGTTAGCTAATGGTATTATTATGGAGAGGTTTCATTGAGTTGATGAATGAGCACGCAACAGAGACCACAGCTAATTTAAACAAGCAAGGGATTACTGGGGGCTAACTAAGGCTCATAGGATGGAAAGGACAGTTTAAGGACCGGCCTCAGGTAGGAAAGATACAAGGGAGTCAGGGATCCTAGTGTTAGCAATAGGGAGTTAGTATCCTCTTTGGGATGATCCAGCTTTAGCTGTCTTTTTATCTTTGGATGTTTCTAGACAGAAACAACAGTCTGATTAGATTAGCTTAGATTCTGGGCCCGTCTCTGTCTGTGATGAGGAAACAAAGTTCTGGGATCAGCGGCCTACTAGCTCATGGAGTGGGAGAGGAGTAGGAAGGCCCCAGGGAAGGGATACAGAAAGAATGAGTGATGTCCATTCAGGTAGTATCAGATACTTCCAGGATCCGCTGATCCATTGAGGCTGATGATATAAGCCATGAGGCCAACCTGCGGAATAGCCTCTTGAGTATTTCTGTTGGCCATAGAATCAACTGTCCTGCCTTGTGACCGGTGCCAACGCAGTGTGATCATTCCTATCTGACATTCTTCACTGAAATTTATCTGGTTTCCTCATGTTTATTCTTAAGTACTGTAGCTAAAACAAAAGACTTGACTATTACAATAATAGAGGAAGGAAAACTTTCGGAGCTTTGCAGACTGCATTTCTTTTGATATATTCAGTTATGATTATCCCTATCACACTTCTCAGCTCATGATCAGGAATTTGCTCTGGGTCTTAATTATGACTCCATAGTCAGACCCTCCTTCATCCTGTTATTTTGTCCTAGATGTGCTACTGTGCATTTGACCTTGTTGAGTCTCGTCTTGTTCCTAAGATGATTTTTCAACACTTCAGAGTCATTTCCATTTTACTTTTGTTTTCCAAAGTACTGAAATTAGCAGTTGGAGCTTTTTGCTTATGTGATTCTCCATTTCCGATATGACTCATCAGATACAGAAAGGTGTGATAACTGGAGAGAAGACGCTAGATTTAGGTACCAGCTGTCTGAGATAAAAGTTCCAGCCCTGACTGCTAACACAAAAGCAGGGTGTGACTTTGGGGCAAGTTACTTAACATCTTTGAGCTTCTGTTTCCTTGTTTATAGATTCAGGACAACAATCAGTCTATGAGATCTTGGAGGGCAAGGTTATTATGGTTGTGAGGCGCAAATAAGATCATACACATGGAAACATTGTCAAATCGAATGTGATGTATGTTCATCATTGCTGCCTCCACTATCATAATTATGAGCAGTACAGAGAGGGCCCACCCCGCCCCCGAATTGTTTCCTTTAGGATGTCGTGCTATCAGTGCTGTTGTTAAAAGAGCCACTCTTTGAAGCCGGTGTTGATACCGCTATCAATATGCATGAGATGTGTTCAGAAACTTCAGAAATTAGAGATTATGGCTATCTCCCTCTCACCTTGTGTGTCTTGACATGGAAGAAAATTAACTTGGCGTGATAGTTTGATCTTCCCAGGACCTTACTGTACCCCATCAGCTTCTTTTCAGGGTGATTACAGGCTTGCGGATGTGTTTGAATGCCTTGTCAAGAGAGTAAATGACTAACTTCCACAGACAGCCATCTCTTGCTTTGCTGTTTTCCAAGCCTGAGGAAAAGGCTCCTGTACTTTGTAACCATTCAGAATTTCATATTGAGAAATTCACAGCTTTGTTTTTTAGAACATTATCAAGCTATACAGATCTTGAGTATTCAGATCCCAAGCAGTAAAACTGGGACTTTCAAAACATACAAATAAATAATAAGGAAAAATATTTTTAAAGGCATTTCAGTGTAGCAAGCTTCTCTTTGTGCATTAAACGTTTGAAATTATTTATTAAGATGAGATGTAAGGATTATCTCATGCCATGTTTAAGTTGGTTTTTCATCACAACTGGCACATGTTATACTCAAATGTTCACATTTTCTTTAAAAAAAAAGGAAAAGAAAATGTCCATCTTTTATGATTTTTCCTTTTCTTCTTGGTCTTAACACAGTTTTCCCTGGACCTACTGAATGCACACACAACACACAGAGTTGTATTTGTTGGGTTTTGTGATCATTGCTAAAAGATCTTCGGTAGACCTTTCATTTATAATGCAAGTGAGTTACATGCACACGTGTATTTGGTCTCTCCATGTGCCCTTCTGTTTTCACTGTTGCTGTGTATTTCTCATAATACTGCACAGTGAACTCATTTCTAACATTACACTGGCTGATGTTCAGTGCACATTAGCCTGTTGCCACGCAATAACTATAGCCTGTGGTGTTGACATTGCAGTGTTGGTGTTGTCATTACTAATCCCTAGAAAGACAACTGAGACTTGACTCGCTATCTTTTGTGCTGCATTATAGCCTTACATTGAATTTGATACTTATGCTTCAGTCAGCAGTTCTAGGCACCCTTTATCATTCTTTCATTCTAATAAATTCTTATTAGCCTGCTCCTGTTAGCAGCTTTGCCTCAGTAGCCTTAACGTTTATTATTACCTTCACGCTCATCAGTTCTTGTGTTGCCCTTGCTGACTTTCTTTCATTCTCTTCTCCTGCACCATAATTATACCTTTGTCCCCAGTTTACCCAGGAATGGGGCTTAGCTTTTACTGGAGACGTCTGATGTTTTAATATTAGTAATTGGCCACTGATCACCCATCTGGTAGCCCACTCCTAGCTACCCTTGTAATTGGGAATATCTGAGTTGTTTTTACCCACAACCATAGCGGCACTGGTGGTAAAGAACTTGCTTGACAGTGCAGGAGACACGAGACATGGGATTTATCCCTGGGGCAAGAAGATCCTCTGGAAGAGGATTTAAAACGGCAAACCTGCTCCAGTATTTTGGTTGAAAAATTCAGTGGACAAGAGGAGCCCAGCAGGCTACACTCCATGGGGTTGCAGAGTCGGACACAACCAAGTGACTGAGCACACACACAACGCCCACACGTAGGAGCTTTTAGCCCTGCCTCCACTGATAACCTGAGACGCAGGCCACATGGAAGGGCAGCCACATTGTTTATGGTGTTTGTTCCAGCATAGGTAAGCATCGAAGTCGAACTGCCCTGTATTCTAATCCTGACCCACTATTTCCTAGCTGTATAACCTTAACCTTCCCAGATAACAGTTTCCTCTTCTCTAAAGTGGGGATAGTTAATAGCACCTATCTCAGTCACTGGGAAAGATTTAGTGAGCTTATGTGTATGAAGCTCTTAGCGTGGTTCTTGGCACATGGTAAATAGTGAATTATGGGGACTGTTTCTGAGACACTTTTGTGTCACCTGTAGACTGGGGAGAGAGGAGGCTTTTTAGAAGACATCGTTTGTAAGCTAAGTCTTAGAGGATAAGAAGGACTTAGCATCCCTGTGGATAAAGAAAGGAGGATTCCTGGCAGCAGTATGCTTGAGACCCAGGAGAGAACATGACATGTTTGTGGAAATTGCACATCGTTTACTCTGACAGAGGGTGAGATAGAAGTAGGGAGACGGGAGGAGGTGAGGCAGGAAAGACGACCAAGAACTAGGAACACTAGGAACCTTACAGAGCTCACGGAAGAGTTTCAACTTGATCTTCCATCAGTCCCTCCATCATCAGTTCCTCCGTTAAGGAGCCACATAAATGTCTTTAAGAGTAGCGACAGGGAAAAGGGGAAAGAGGGCAGCAAACTGGCCTCAGACGAACTGGCATCTCTTTAAAGCAAATATTCCTCCTTGAGAATACTACATTAATTAAGCATGTGCCTTGCAAGATTCATTATTGCTCTACTTGTGCTCCCTGTTGCTTGTCTCATTCATTAATCTGCTGATTAGTAGCCCTGAACTCCTGTCCCCCGCGCCCCCCACCAGTTTTGCACTGCCTTTTTAATGCACTGTGCTGCCCCCCGGGACGCAGACTCCAGCCCGTCCCTGGCCCGCGCGTGTTTGTTTTCTTTGCCCCTTGTGCCTGCCTCTGCTGTAACATTTGTAGTATGTGTTAAGTAATCCTTAAGGTAACGTTTTTATTATGTCATAAAAAGTGCACGGCAAATATATTATAACTCATGGACTTTGTTTAAAAATGAACGGATAATTTATTGAGTGTGTTACATGAGCCTCGCTCCCCTCCCCATTTCAGCTGAGACTTGCTGCTCATTTAGCCTAGCCTCCTATCGAGTGCTCCCACCCTGTGACATGCTAGGAAAGCAGACCCATGGTTGGCTAGAAGTGACATCATAGTTTATGTACTCAATAAAAATTTAATTAAGTCATTACAGGAATTGCAGTCATCATTTAACCCTCTGATTTCTTCTGTTTCGTTTATTATTAAACATTCAGTAATAGCAGTCACCAAATCCTGATGGCTTATAAAATATCTGCATGAATTTTAATAGCTTAAATAAATGGGAAAATATGAGTAACTGATATAAAAGGAACCTTTTCCTTGTGGTGGTGCTATATGTATGGGTTTTTATAAAAAAGCAAAGCATTATGGAAAGGAGAAGCGTTTAATAAGAGAACAACCCAGCATTAGCTGGGGAGAGTTTCTCATCTGATTTGTCTATGTATTCATGGGCAGGGTGCTCCATATGGAATTATCTGGCAGTGAGGACCTGCACACCAGCAGACAAAAGCTTAAGTGAGGGAATAAGATCCCAGCAGAGGTCCTGTGTGTTGTCTGTGCTCAGTTGCTCAGTCAGGTCTGACTCTCTGTGACCCCATGGACTGTAGCCCGCCAGGCTCCTCTCTCCATGGAATTCTCCAGGCAAGAATACTGGAGTGGGTTGCTATTGCCTTCTCCAGGGAATCTTCCCGACCCAGGGATTGAACCCACATCTGCGTTGGCAGGCGGAGTCATCACTGCCGAGCCACCTGGGAAGCCTCAGCGGAGATTCACCAGAGGGAATACCCAGCCCCCTTGGGCTGCTAGGCTGGTTAGAAGGGCCCTGAAGGGCGAGTCCAGTAGTTCAGGAAGCTGCTGTCACTTACCCTCACCTGTTGCCTGCAGATCATGTGTCTGCGTTGATGGAGCTTCCACCCTCTTCCAGGAAGGGCCCCTTTCATGATCTAATCCTGCTTCAGTGATGAGATCTAAAAACCATTCCTAGCTATGGCAGCTTGCCACCTCTCAGCTGGAGGTGAGGGGAAAGGCAGCTTATAGGTCACCAGAGTTAGAATAGAGAACCAGGAGGTAGAGGATCCTTGCTTATAAGGAATTGGACTGCTCCTCTCCATTCCTTCTGGGCAATAGTGGGCCAGAACTCAGGTGCATCCCAAGAGGAGAAAGGATGCTGTATGTAAATGAGCCTTATTGGAAAGCAGGAATTGAAATTTGCATGTTAATGTGTTGGTGATCTCTGGAAATGCCTTGCACATGGTGAAATTAGTTCTAATCTTGGCTCTGAGACTAAGTTGATGTGGTACTTGGGGGGCGGCGTCCCTTCCCCTTTGGGGTCTCAGTTCACCATTTCCTCAAAGGGATGAGCAAGGTGACGTCTGAGGGCCCTTCCAGCTCTAAAGCTGACTGGTTTGATGTAGCACACAAGCCAGCTCTGCTGAGCAGGTCAGTGAATGTTTACCTCGGACATTTGCTGCCTTTGTGCTCGACATCTCTGACATCATCCCTTGTGGCCCTGATTCTTTTTTTTTTTAAGATTTTTTTTGATGTGGACCATTTTTAAAGTCTTTATTTACTTTGTTACAACATTGGCTTCTGTTTTATGTTTTGGTTTCTGGCTGCGAGGCTTGTGGGATCTTAGCTCCCTAACCAGGGATCAAACCTGCACCCCCTGCATTGGAAGGCAAAGTCTTAACCACTGGACCCTCAGGGGTGTCCCACTCTGGTTCTTGCACAGTTAGAATGACTCATACGGGAGGAGGGAGAGGAGCCCCTCAGCAGGAGGATGGATTGTAGTCCCACCATCTCCTTGCAGAAGGAAGTAACTCAAGCTCTGGCCTGTTTCTTGATTCTACCTTAGCCCATAGTGGAAGATGGTACAGTAAGAAGTTCAGCAGTTCTGAAATCTCTGAAACACGGAAGGTACTCAGGAGCAATAAAGGGAAGCAGACAGAAGGATGTGACTGGATAGAACACACTCTGTGTGGCACTCAGGCCTTGTGAGGATTTAGTCCTCAGCATGCCAGCCCTAAACCCTGCTCTGGCCAGGCACTAGCCTAGGTGTCGGGGGTGTTGAGATTCATCAGACGGAGTTCCTCATGGCCTTTGGGCTGCTCGAAAACTAGTGGGACAGGTTGGTGCCCTAGGGGACAGGTGTGTCTCCAGGAGAAGTGTGGACAGAGAGCTCTGGGAACACAAAAGACGGACGGCTGTTTTGGCCTGGGTGAAGGTGGGGTGGGAAAGGTCGTGGGTTGCACCACTGGCTGCGTCCAGTCTCACATTTTCCAGTCTTGAGTCTCACAATTCTCTCTCTCTCTTTTTGAAAACTGTCCATGACTATAAAGTATTGGAGCTGGTTTTAGTTTTATATAAACAAACCAGAAGGAATTACTCATAATTCCTTGCATTTGCAGAGCACTTTGCAGCTTACCAAGGCTTTCAGCATACATCGTGGAATAAATGAATGAGTGAACAGATGAATGAAGTACATGCTAATTCATTTGCTCTACAAACCAGTCCTCTGTGTAGGGCATTTCAAAGACAAGGACATAGATAGGTTGCTTGACTTGCCCAAGATTGCATCCTAGGTATACAGCAGAATTATGACTTGAACCCAGGTTTTCTGACTAACTCCAGATCCTTTCAGTACTCCTTTCTGCCCTTCTTCAGAGACTAGTGATAAACCACAGGATGAAATCATTCAGTATTTGATTTATGACCCAAAATAAAATCATCTTCCCGGAGGCAGGAACCTGGTGGAATGTCAGGCACATGGACTTGGGATTCAGACTGACCTGGATACTTCATCACTACTTTGCTGTGGGATCTAGAGCACGTCACCTCACCTATCTGAGTCTCAGTTTTCTGTGTCTATAAAGGCATGATGATAGCACATCTACCTCTCTGAGCTCCAGTGGCAGAAGAGATGATGTCCGTAAAGCACATGGCCCATAACAGGTGCTCAGTAAATGGAGAAGATGATGGTGGGCAACGGTCACAGTTGTTAAGCACAAACCTTATTCTCCATATAAAATTCCAAATGACAGGGTTGTTTCTGAAACTTGTCCATTTAAATAGTCAACGAGCCCTTTCTATGTATTACGTTTGACACCAAGTTTTCTGCTGGGATGCCAGAGAGGAATGAAACATGGACCCCTTTCCCTAAGCATATTCCTGGAGGTCAGATTCCCAGAGTCAAAGTTTTATCCTGTTTAAGAGGTTTCGTGAACTGCACTCTGGGTTCCTCAGGCTCACCTGGCTGTTCCTGAGAGGAGTTCTACCTGAGGCTCCACAGTCTCACTGACATTGCGTTTCTGGAACAGTCCGTTCACATGAACAGTCTCACTAGTTCAGCCCATCCTGTTCTCCCCTCCTCTTCACAGCCTCAGGGGCTCGCCTTTCTCCTCAGCATCTCACTCACAGCCCGGCCTCTCTTCCTCCTCTTCCCACCTCTGGCCACTTCGTTTGTGCTTTTGCTGCATCAGACTCCTTTCTGTTCCTGCCCATTCGCCCTCCCTCATTTTCTTTCCTGCCCCTGCACCTTGTACAGCTTATTCCCTGTGTCTCGAATGTCCTCTTTCCTACCCCCCAGCTCTCTCGTCAGACTACTCTTCCTCTGAGGTCCAGTTAAACATCGCCTCCTTAGAGAACTTCGCGGCAGCACCACCACCCCCGCCCCAAGCAGAGACCATTTGTACTAAAGTTTACTTATCGCTCCCCACTTTGGGGATAGAATTGGAGGTAACATGTTGCAGTGTGGTTTTTTTTTTTTTTTATTAATACAGGTCTGTTTTTACTAGACAATGTGCTACTCCAGTCAAGAAGCCGTTTCTTTTTCTTTGTGTTCATAGGATCCAGCACAGAGCCTGACATGTAGTTGGGGCTTAGTTCATAAAACTGAGTACTGCTTTGTATAATTCGGGACCAAAGTCTAAAAGAAGTTGTCAAATTGGGGAGAATCCTGACAGAGCAGGGAAATAGGAGGATGGGGTGGGAGTTTGACCTGTCAGGGGCCTTCTTTCTTGGTTCTGCTGTCCGTGTCAGTCAGGAGCCAAAAATCATACTTTATGGTTTTTTTCCTTTCTTTTATACTTTTGTTTTTGCCATTTTGTTTCTGTAGGTTAATCCCTATATCCTGAAGAAGAACATGATGCTTATGACAAATAACTTCTATGCCGCAATCTTAGGATATGATGAGGTAAGATGGTTTACCAAGCCTTGGACAGAACAGTGACCTCCCCCAACAAAGGCTGTCGATGAGAACTTCTGAAAGAAGCTTCAGGGGCCGTCGTCACTGCCTGCCATTATTTTACTGTTTTACTTAGTATTTTACTATTTCCTCACCTTCATTGACTCAGCAACCAGAATGAGTGCGCCCAGCAGTTTGCCTGGTACTTGAGAAAGCATGCACTACATAGTATGGCCAGATCATTCAACTAGCTGGCGTTTATTGAGTGCCTGTGGGGTGCTGGATGGAGGGACACAGGCAGGTCGGTCAATATCTCAGCCCCAGATGCTCCAGAGAGAGGAAGGCATGCCCACATCAGCAACACGGTCTGCCAGACAAGTCACACGCTTTTGGGGGCTTCAGTTATAAAAGCAGTACGCACTCATTTAAAAATTCATGAAACTCTGCCTAAATGGTTGAAATAGAAAATAGAAGGCCCCTTTTCTCGCCTGCCCAGCTCCCTGTCCCAGAGGAAAACCTTGTTAATAGTTTATTGGGTGTCCTTACAGATGTTACCTGTACATACACAAGCACCTACGGATTTGTTTTCTTTATGCAAATGAAAGTTATACTACGCTCACCATTCTGTAACTTGCTTTTTTTAACTGAGCAGTATATCTTGGATGTCCTACCTAATGACATTTAGATCTGTCTCATTTTTTATTGCAAAATTTACATAACATAAAATTTACCATTTTAAAGTGTACATTTTAGTGGCATTGAGTATATTCACGTTTGAGCAGCCATGACCACTAGCCATCTCCAGGATTTTCTCTTATCTTCCCAAATGGAAACTCTGTGCCCAGTAAATAGTAAATACTATTCTCCTATTCTCCGCTCCTCCCCTGGGCCACAGTCTACTTCCAGGGTCCTCCAGGGCCAGAGTTCGTTGGCTTCCTCTCAGTTCCTCTAGACCTAGGCATCTCAGTTTCTCGAAGGATGCTTTTTTTGTGTCGTGAGGGAAAACAAGTCACTATTCTAGTAGACTGTGGAAGAACTGTTAGGCAAACTAATTTTTGCCTTCTAGGCACCCATTTTTTTCCTGCTTCCTCCCTCAGACCAGTCTCCCATTTGTCTTCAGCTTACTAGCATTGTGGTGGGAAGAGGGCTGAAGTGGGGCTCACTGATCTATTCAGCCTCTTGTATTGTGCTCCTGCTCTGTGCCAGCCACCACATCCTGACTCGAGCTGGTCAGCACCATCCCGTGACCTCACATTAACCACTTTCGCTCGAGAACCTCTGAGCGCACTTATCTTCCCAGCCAGGGTAACAATTTCTTCCCGGCATACAGTTTCCACCTGGTCATCAGAGCCAGGTGTGGCAAGAAGCTCTTGACAGTCTGAACCAGTCACATTGCTATCATTGTTAACCTGAGTCTGAATCATCCTGTTCCTCGTAGTTGATTATAGATTTGCCCCTTCCCAGCCATCTCACCCATCGCCGAGGCTGCCTGTCTGTGGCAGGCCCTGGCTCCCGGGGCTTTTGCTGTCCTGTGCTCTGGGCTCGTTTTCTAAGTCCTCATAATACTCGCTCCCACTCCTGTTCCCTCTCATGTAGCACATATGAGTTGCTGCCAGCAGCACTCCGGCATGTGCCCAGGGCACTTCAGACACAGGCAGGCTGTTGTGTTAGCAAATAGCTTGGAGAACGGTGATGTGCCCGAGCTTGTTCTTGGCTCCTGTCCCCCATATGCCGGAAGAAGCTGGTTTTCCCGACTCAGCCATTGTGCCAGGACAGCCTCTTAAGCTGTGGAATTGTGGGGGGTGTTTAGCAAGGGGGCATTTGAGACAGGTGAACAGTTTTTCCTTCAAACTGCCCGTACCCGCTACTGGCCCCAGCCCTTCCTGGCCCCAGCCCTAAAGCCAAACCTCAGGCACCACAGTGCCCCGGGGGCCTGACCACAGCAGGACCTCGAATACGTGATCCTGGCCCTTTGTGTAGTGTCCTTACCGCTTACAGAGCCTTCCATGACCATTGTCTCTTAATTCTCACAACTCTGTGGCACAGGTGTTACTTGGCTCATTCAGGTTATGAGAAACCAGGGCTCAGGAAGGGCTAGTGGCTTTCCAAAGGACACACAGTTGCCGAGTGACGGAGCTGCCATTTGAATTCAGGCAGTCCAGTCCCCAGATCCCACTGTTGTTTCAGTTCTGTTCACAGCTCCATGTCAAAGCCTAATCTTCATATCACACTTCACAAAATGCCTTTATGTTCTGTCTTATAATTCAAAGATGCTATAAGTAGGGCAGCAATTTTAGTCTCTATTTAACAGATGGGAAAGTTGAGACTTGGGTTTAGTAAATTGCCCACCATCTCTGAGCTGGAAACTGACAGGGCCAGGACATGATCTGGCCTTCTAGCTGACTTCCAAGGCCCAGTCAGCACTTCCTCTGGTTCCACATGCTGCCTTAGCACCTGGACAGAACGGCTTCTCAGGGCCTGTCCCTCAGTCACCCTTGCCCAGGAAGCAGGACCCTCCCCTCTCCTTCCTCAGAGCTCTAAGCTAGAACATGGCCCTAGTCCATGATGCAGGCCTCTGTGATATTTGGGCTTCCCAACAGTGTGCTTTCTGCTGTGCCAGGACAGCCGATGGTAGGCACACACAGGTTCTGAGCACTCCCCTGTGGCCCATGGCAGTCCTGCCGGACAGCCTGTTCCTCTGCTTTGGAGGAGGCCGGGCCACCCCAGAGCTGGGTGACAGTGAGGCCAAGGTGCCAGGCTCCCATCCCCAAAGACCTAGTTGCTGTGCAGATGTGTGTCCTTGGACCAGGAGAGCAAAACACGTAACACTCTGTTCTTAAGAGAAAGTATACACTCACAATATGCTGACCCCATTCCTTGTGGACGGCACCAGAACTATTGCTGCTCCCATCTCTCCTCTCGGGTGTTGGCTGGGCCTGGCGATGCTGTAGGCAGCTGTGGCCAGGAGGGCCCATCAGACATGACCACATCTCTGCTTCCACCTTTTTATCCAGCCGCTTGGCTCCTCTAGGTCCCACTTTCCTCCTCTATTGAATGAAGGGGGCAGGCCACATGCCCTCTCAGACCCCTCCCAGCTCTGCCACGCACTTGCCCTGTTTCTGTGTCACGTCCTCTGAGCTGATCCTAGGGTTGCCCGCGTCTTCACGATATCCCCAGCTTCTGTCTCCTGGCTCTGCCGTTCGCCCCAAAAGACCAGTTGTGCTGTGTGTTCCAGGGGATCCTTTCAGATGACCATGGGCTGGCGGCCGCCCTCTGGAGAACCTTCTTCAACCAGAAATGCGAAGACCCTCGACAACTTGAATTGTTGGTAGAGTATGTGAGGAAACAGGTGAGCAGCCCCTCCCCTCCCCTCCCCTCCAGGGCCCTTCCTGAGGTCTGTGGCTGCTGGAGTTCAGAGGGTCATGAGAGGCTGAGTTCCCAGACTCCAGTGTGAGGGAGTTCTAACCAAATCACGTCAGCAGCGGGCATAGACAAAGAGCACCTTCTGGGAGACACAGAGGTTTTCGAGGCAGAAGCCCGATGTGTCTCTCTTTGCCTGGCAAAGCAATAAAGCTCTCCTTTTCTACTTCACTGACCCCCTCCCCAGAAAAAAAAGAGCCCCTTCTTTGGATCCAGTCATGAGCTAGGTCAGGGGGCGGGAAGTAGGAACAGAAGAACAAGGGCAGAGTGGCCTGCTGCTTTCATAAACCTGCAGTTGTTGATTCACTGCACACTCGGCTGTCTGCCGTGTGCCAGTGCTATGCTGGATCCTGGGCGCACACAGTCCACTTGTAAGGCCACAGCACGGGGTGCAGAGCAGCTCCCCTGTGTACCCACTTTGAACCCCTGGCTTCTAGCAGGATTGGGCTCCAGGCAGCATCCCATGATCCTTTCCCCACTGGGTGCTGCTACCTGTCGTCAAGCAGGGTCCCCCCGCTTCATCCCTCACTCCTCTGGCTGCCCAGGGCTCTCAAAGCTTCTAAGAGAGAGCTCTCGAGTGAGGACTGCTTAACTACACAGTTTTCCTTGAGCCCAGGGAGAATTCACTCCTGTTCTCTCTGCCCCCCTAATTCTGTATTGATGAGAAATCCATATGTTAGGGACGAGGGAGCTGAGTGGCAGGCAAGAGGCACATGTAGGCTTTTCCAGGGTCGTCCAGTGAGTCAGGCTGCACAGCTGGGTGATTCATACGGCCACTAGAGGCTCAGCTGCTCCAGACAGCTCATCAGCTCAGCCTGTCCCATGAGTCACACCTTTGCTTTGTAGGCCTGGCTCCTGGACCTGAAGGGGCCTCACCTCACAGTCATTCCCTTATTCACCTGTGTCCATGGCCTTCAAGCCTCCAACAGCCAGGAAAGGGAAGGCCAGGCTCTGGCTCCGAGGAGAAGACAGGGTCAGCTGGGTGATTACTGGAAAAACTACATACTAGGGCTCTTCAGACCCAGAGGGTAGAGAACCCCAGAAGCCAGGACTTCTGTTTGACCGTTCTTCAGATCTGCCAGAGCCGGGAAGAAGGCAGTGTGGCCAGAGGACCCCACCCACAGAGAACTCTGAGGCTCACACTGTTGACTGGACCCGCCCTCAGACAGGAGCAGCAATTGGCAAAGCAAATGCTATGTTTTCTGAGAGACCAGCCCAACTTTTCCATTGGCTGCGGTGGGCTTGTGCCAGGGGCCACAGCAAGGGCACAGCTGGGACCTCTCTGAGGGCCCTGAAGGAAGGGACTGCCACACCAGTGCCCCCGTAAGAAGTCCCCTGGTGCCCGGATGAGAGGCAGGCAGTAGGAAAGCAGTGAAGGAACTCTTGGGCAAGCAGTGAGCTTTGGTGGGGACCCAGTTCTGTCAGCAAAGCTTTTGAGCACCTATTGTGCCAGCCACTCTGTTGAGAGCGCAGAAATTACTAAGACCCAGTCCTGCCCTCAAGGATCCAGCTCATGATTTGTCAAGCCAGTCAGGCACAAGGCTCCCCTGGAATAAGTCAGTCTGTGATGTATGCAGGCAGGAACAGAGTGCTGTGGAAGGCTGAAGAAAGGAGGGACTAAGTCTGAGCGAGTGAATCAGGGAAGACCAGGAGGCTGGTCCTGGCCGTGATGCCAGTTGGTCTGGTAGATCACCCGAGACGCAATCAGAGATTAAATTGAGAGTTTCTACCCAGGAGATGGGCAAAGTGGTGGCATTAAGGACAGAATGGAGTAATTGAAAAGAAGAGTGGGTTTTAGGGAAGATAACAGTGTCGGTTGATCTCTTGCCCTGGAAGACAGCAGAGCAGATCTGGAGATTGGAGATCCAGGCGTGAGGTATATATGACAGGGTGAGCACGAGGGTCCGAAGGCTAAAAACGAAGCAGCAGGAGTGGAGGGTCTCTTGGGATAGGGAGTTGGATCTGAGGCAAAGGTGAGGTTCCTGACTCCTGCCACCTCTCCTTGCCCCCCAGTTGCCTTCTCACCTCCACAGTGGAACCTCATCTTTTGAATCCAGTGCTGACTCCTGCCCTGATCCAGCTCTTGCCCTGGAGTTTGCCTGTCTCCTGTAAAGCATTTCTCTTCTCCTTACTAGGAGGAGCTTGGGAATCCTTCCAGAGGAGGCCTCTATCACCCAAGGCCTGGCCACTCGTTAGAGCCCCTGCCTCTTGCCAACTGCCCGACCACCCCTCCCTGCAGCTGTACATGTTCTCTGTCAGTGTCCCATCTCCACATTGTTCAGGGGGATAACCCCCCTGAGCCATCCTAGAGGGGTGAAGCTGGCGCCCACTAACCCTGCGGTGAGAGCCTACTCGAGGAGAGTAGAAGCATCCTTTTAAGTTCCAGTAACTAGCAGTTACTGACTTCCCTGGTGGCTCAGTGGTAAAGAATCTGCCTGCCAATGCAGGAGATGTGGGTTCAATCCCTGGGTCGAGAAGATCCTTTGGAGGAAGAAATGGCAACCCACTCTAGTATTCTTGCCTGGGAAATCCCATGGACAGAGGAACCTGGTGGGCTGCAGTCCATGGGGTCACGAAAGAGTTGGACACAACTTAGCAACTAAAGAACAAACTAGCGGTGTGCTTATTACGACCTGTGGGGTACACATCACTATTTATGTGTCCCTTTCTCAGACAAGGGAACTTAAATTAACAGACACACACACACACACATCACTATTTATGGGCCCCTTTCTCAGACAAGAGAAATTAACAGACACATACACAAACACACCAAGGACATGTCTCCCCCAGCACACACTCCATGGAAAGTCCTTGCAGTTCAGAAAGTCAGTGCTTGTGTGTCAGACATGTGTCCATTCAGAAGTACAGCGGGGAATTCCCTAAGGCCTGAGAAAGCTTCCTTAATGACTTGTTTCTTCAAACCCCCTTAAATGAAATAATCTGGGCAATCAGAGACCTCCCCCGATCCCTGGGCTCGGGAGCTGGGATAGTCAGAAGCCCCTCCTGCCCCAACCCTGTCCTCTCCTTTGGGAGGCTCGTTCCTTCCACCACCTCACGCGCCACCTCATGTCGGTCCTGCTCTTGTGACTTTCTCGTCTGGTTGCAGATACAGTACCTGGACTCCATGAATGGTGAGGATCTGCTTCTGACAGGGGAGGTGAGCTGGCGCCCTCTAGTGGAGAAGAATCCTCAGAGCATCCTGAAGCCTCATTCCCCAACTTATAACGACGAGGGTCTTTGATGGGCTGGTCCCTCCGAACAGCTGGCCAGCTAGCTTTGAGGAACTTCCAGAAGAGAGGTGCCTGTTTGGCTCAGGATCCTGCAGGAAGTGGCCTGAACTGACCTTTGAACAGCATCTGTCAAATACCTGGCCCCATTTGTGTTGATTTTCCTCTTAGTACGCCCAGGAGTCTGATAGGGTGGGGTACAGTGCTGAGAGAACCCTTAGCCCTTCTAAGGTGTCCTCTCCCTCAAGAGAAGCCCTGAGCAGGAGCTCCCTGCACACGCTCCCCAAGTGCCCTCCAGAAACCGTGTAATTGACCACAGAAGGGAAAGGGGGTAGGTTCGATAGGGGACAGCTGCCTCCCCCCAAGGACCCACCGTGGCCTAGAAGCAGTGAGTAATGCTGCTGAATCAGGCTGGGTAACCACACGCTGTCCTCCAGCTTTGAGCCGTGGGCTTGAGTTGGCCATTAAAAGACCCAGAGACGTCTCTCTGCCATGGTTCTTCTTTATTCCCAGGTTTTTTAGAAACACACCTGAGGTGGCGGAGGCCATGAGTTGAGAAGCAGTGCCAGCTCAGAGACAGGAGCAAGGGAAGTTCGGGTGGGGTGGGGTCTCTGCCGCTGCTTCTGTCTCCAGTTCACAGAAATGTCACTGTTCTTTCCTGCTGACCCCGTCCTCGGGGACCCAGGAGGCCTGTCTGGCCAGGGGGCTTGTCACATCCTGAGGCCTCAAGACAGTTCCCTTTGTCACACAACGCCCCCACTGGACTGGGGTAGAGTCATGCTGTCTTTCCTCCCTTGGCTCCCCTTACATGAGATACTGGGGGGAAGAGAATGCTTCCTGGCTTCATCGCACCACCCCAGTACCCCGCTCCGTGCTCAGCCTACCACCCGCTTCCTAGCTTCTGGAGCACGTGCTGCAGAGCCCTCGTGGTCTGAGCCCCTGAGGACTAGTCTCCTCCCCCTGAGTGTGGGTCATCTTTGGGGGGATTTTCTTTAAATTGAAGAAGGGGGTGGAGAACCATATTGTCCCTCCCTCCCCCCACCCCCATCAAACTTCCTTCATTTAACTTGCTATAAAATGAGTCATATAAAGAAACTCTATATGGATGAGGTATATCCCACTTCTGTGAAAACATTACAAATCAAACGGCCTTCTCTGAGTTTATTTAAGATGCTTTTGTTGCACACGGAGCTCCAGAGTGAAGCCTCCTCTGTGTGTGTGAGATAATAACACCTTGTAACTCATTACAGCTGGGCACTATTTACATAAACCAGAGCCGAGCCAGGCAGGAATTTGCTGATTAATTTATTTTTAATGGAGTGAAGTATACCATGCACCAAAATAAACTTTACTGTGTGTACCTAACTGCTCCTGGAATGGATGGAAAAATTAATGGAACAGATTTTGGCTCCCAACTCTACACATTAATTTATATATAAAAGTTATTTGAGCCTTAACCCATTTGCTGCCCAGGGCAGCTCCCTAACCACAGAGCCCAGCCCACAGCCCCGGTTCAGCTACCGGGCTTGCTTTAGAATCATGGAATCTCTGATTTGGAAGGAACATTAGTGGTCATTTAGTTCAGCCCTGGTCCACAACTGGACTCCCTTTCTCAACATCCCTGTTGGCCTGTGTCCATACGGGCCCTCTGTGAATGCCTCCAGCAGCAGATGGTCTCCACCTGCAGGGCCAAGTCCTGTATCCACAAGATGAGTAATCATTAAACACTGCAACTTGTAATTCAGAGCCATGTTTCAAAAAGCCATGTCGATCTGTCACGTCTGTGATGTTTCCAAAGCCCTCACTTCCTGGCCATGGGCATCTTGGAGGCTGCCAGGCTCTTCTTATTTTTGTGAGTCTCTAGCCCATTTCACCCCACTCCAGTACTCTCGCCTGGAAAACCCCATGGATGGAAGAGCCTGGTGGGCTGCAGTCCATGGGGTTGCTAAGAGTCGGACACGACTGAGCAACTTCACTTTCACTTTTCACTGTCATCCTTTGGAGAAGGAAATGGCAACCCACTCCAGTGTTCTTGCCTGGAGAATCCCAGGGACGGGGGAGCCTGGTGGGCTGCTGTCTATGGGGTCGCACAGAGTTGGACACGACTGAAGTGACTTAGCAGCAGCAGCAGCCCATTTCTTCTCTGAGCAAACTGAACCACTTGGGGCAACCCTGTATGTTTTCTCTGCCTGGAATCCTTTCCCCTCTTCTGTCTATAGAAATCCACATATCCCCATGCCACCTCTCCTGTCCACCCCAGGCAGTATCCTCCAGTGGAACTATTTTTTTACATACCCACCCTCCATCCTGCACTGTGAGCCCCTTGAGAGTGGGCGCTGGTGTTTGGATCAGTCTGCTTTGTTTCTCCAGCATCCAGCAGCATGCCTGGACCTTAGTAGGCATCAGGGTGATCTTTGATAAATGAAAGAAGGAATCAATGACTAAATCACCAAACAGGAGCCCCTTTCTGGACTGTTCTCAGTCTGTACTACAGTTCAGCTTATTTTAACAGTTCAGTATGAAGTGCCTCCCTTGGCCTTCAAATAAGAATGAAAGCCAAACATTCTTTCTATAGCTAAATGCTTTTCTATTGCAGATTGTTATACAGAACAAGTGAGAGAGGTGGTTTCTTGCCATCAGGGATATTGCTCTCTAGGAATAATTTTGTCTTTTATTTGTATTCTGTATACTTCCAGACCTGGGTTGGGAAGATTCCTTGAGGAAGGGAATGGCAACCAATTCCAGTATTCTTGCTTGGAGAATTCCATGGACAGAAGAGCCTGGTGGACTACAGTCTATAGGGTCAAAGAGTCAGACATGACTGAGTGACTTAACACTTTTGCATACTTCCAGAAAAGATAACAGCAGATTAAGAGATAACAGGTGTAAAAACTGCAAAACAAAGTTTAAAAGATAAGATACAAGTATTGGGAGGGGAAAAAAATCATGTTAACACATGACTTTTGGGGCAGTCTATCAGTTGTCTCAAGCAGTCCTGTTAAATAGGTATTCTCCTCTTCCTGGTCTTTCTCCTGTTTACGCAAGAGAGGGGACTATGGCTCAGAGAGGCCTGGAAGGCTACCCAGCCCTCATCTTCAGCCCCGGGGCTCTCGCTCTCTTCCCACCCAACACTGCCTCCCGCAGGTCAGTGAGGAAACCTGCAGTTGAGGATAAAACCTTCCTCTGGGACTTCCTGGTTGTCCAGTGGTTAAGAATCCGCCTGCCAATGCAGGAGACATGGGTTCGATCCCTGATCTGTGAAGTTCCCACATGCGGTGGGCAACTTAAGCCTGTGTGTCACAACTACTGAGCCTGTGTTCTAGAGTCCGTGTTCTGCGATAAGAGGAGCCACCTCAGTGAGAAGCCTGGGTACCGCCAACAATGAGCAACCCAAGTCATGTAACCAGGGGAAGTCGGCGTGCAGCAGTGAAGACCAAGCACAACCAAAAATAATTTAAAAAGAAACAAACCTTGCTCTGGGCTCCCTAGAAGCCAACAGCAGAAGTGAGGCCGGCCGAAGATTGTATAGTTCCCACTGTCACATAAAAGGAATTACGCTTATTAATCAGAAAAAACAAATGTTTTCCTTAATCTCAGAGAACAGTGTAGGGTTTTTAAATGAGAAACCCTGAACAGTGTAGCAAATAGTTCCCCTAAGCTTTCAGTATTGCCTAAAAATTTAAACATTGCAAGTATTGCTTTCTTACATCAAGCTATGATTAAAGCCCAGCCCACCCTTCAGCCAGTATTTTTCGTGTTTCTGTTCTGTGCCAGACGCTGCTTGGTATTTTCACTTAGTATCTCATTTGATCCTCTGACAATTCTGTGAGGTAAGTATTACCTATAAGCTCGTCTTAACTGCTGAGGAGGACTGCAGCTTGGAGAGGTCCGAATTCATCCTGGATGTGGACTCAGGCGGTCTGACACTCAAGTGCAATGCTTTGAGTTCTAGAAAAGGAACATGGCATGGGGAAGGCCAGTTGTGCTCCGTTGAAAAGCGAAAGGAAACCTAGAGTGGTATTCCAGCTTCTTGGGTTACTGTGGGCATATTAACAGGGAAAGTCAGTACAGGGTTCAGGCTCCAGAGTCAGAAAAGCCTTGAAGGGAGTTGGGATGTAAAGGATGGGCAAGGTTTAGGTAGGTGGAAAGGAAAACAGGAAGCGAGCATCTGTGGCATAGGGCTGGAAACTTTGAGACTGAGTGGGCCAACTGAGTCGGTGGTTAAGGGAAGAAAAGGTTGCAGAGATCCAGGTGAGTCCACGAATCAAAGCCTGGTAACTGCGTCTGGACTGTGACCTGGTGGGAGTGAGGATGCACAGCCATGTGCAGGGTGCATGGACATAGTCAGCAAGGATTCCGGCCATCTTGGCTTGAGGGCCTGGGGGCAATGGTAGAAATTTAAAGGAGTTCAAACTCCAAAGGTGCACAGAATAAAATCGTCAGGACTTCATGCCTGACTGAACTGGAGCCTGAAGAGGAGCCGTCCAGAGCTTTCCTGGGAGTGGGGAGATGTCTGGCAGAAGAGGGGAACTTGAAGAATCCTCTTTGTCGTGGGTTTGTTTTTTTCAAGTGCTAATTACATTATCCTATGAGACAGGCCAGGGAGGTCTACTGAGGAGAAATCACAGAGTGAAGCTCACAGCCTCTGTGTCTTCCGAGCCCCACCCCGCTGCTTTGGTGCGAATGTTAGCAGGGGAGTTGGGCTGTGGAAGATGCCACAGGAGGGCGAGGGCATAGGGCAGGCCTGGATCTCAGGGTGGGGGTGGTTAAGGCCTCAGGGCCAAGGACTTTGGGACACTTGAAATTATGAAATAGGATGTGTTCCCAGGAATGAGATGAAGGTAGACCAGGGCCTGGGGTGGGTGGGGGAGAAAGCATTCACAGTGATGCGGGTGGGGTGGGGGCTGTGGTAAGAAGAGCAGGAATCAGCATGGCAGGTGAAGCCTGAAGTGGGGCTGGTGGGGGGGAGTTGGGGGGATTGGGAGCGGGCAGCTTCCCTAAGGAGGAGCCTCTTAATGCAGCAGGTTGCAGAGCCTAGGGGCTGGGAGTAAGTGGGTGAAGCTTAAGTGCTTTATACTGTTCCAGGGTCAAGACTTCTGGGAGCAGGTTATGGCAACAGTTGTGAAATCTTGGGTGGTGCTCTTGATGAGAAGAAATGGAGGGAAATTGGGTAGGAGTTAGGAGAGCAGGTGTTTTCAGGACAAGAAAGGACTGAAGATGTGCGTGGGGCTGGGGAGGAGCCCTATTAAGTGTGAAGCAATGAGTAGGGTAGGAAACTTCTCACAAGTGTGAGGAATTATTGTTAGATCCCCCTGAAAGTGGAAGCCTGATCTTGAGAATAAGGGCCTGGCTTTGGAGAGGAGGAGGGAGCCCTTTCCTGAGACCAGAGATTGGAAGACGCATGGGGGGCAAGTGATGTCTGTGTTGAGGGCCAAGAGGGAAAGGAGCTCCTGATGCCCAGGGAACTTAGAGTTGATCAGCCCTTGGGGCTGGGGTGGGGAAGGGAGGGCAGCAGGCAGGTCTGTGGACAGTCCCAAAGTGTTTGAGCTCTTCCCTTGGGAGCAGCCCTCTGCTCGCTGCTCTGGTTCCGCCTGCTTCAGCCTTCTCCCATTGCATCCCACCGTGCCTTGCCCACTTGTAATTTCATGGCTGCAGTCACCATCCATGGTGATTTTGGAGCCCAAGGAAATAAAATCTGTCACTGTTTCCACTTTTCCCCATCTCTTTGCCATGATCTGGATGCCATGATCTTCGTTTTTTGAATTTTGAGTTTTAAGCTAGCTTTTTCACTGTTCTCTTTTACCTTCACCAAGAGGCTCTTTACTTCCTCTTTACTTTCTGCCATTTGAGTGGTATCATCTACATATCTGAGGCTGTTGATGTTTCTTCAGGCAGTCTTGTTTCCCGCTTGTGAGACATCCAGCCTGGCATTTCGCATGATGTACTCTGCATAGAAGTTACATAAGCAGGGTGACAATGTACAGCCTGGACATAACTCCTTTCCCAATTTTGAACCAGTCAGTGGTTCCATGTCTGGTTCTAACTGTTGCTGCTTCTCCTGAATACAGGTTTCTCAGGAGGCAGGTAAGGTGGTCTGGTATTCCCATCTCTTTAAGAATTTTCCACAGTTGTGATCCACACAGTCAAAGGCTTTAGAGTAGTCAATGAAGCAGAAGTAGATGTAGATACTTTTTTAACCCCCTGGCTTTTTCTATGATCAAATGGAGGTCGACAATTTGATTCCTCTGCCTCTTCTAAATCCAGCTTGTACATCTGGAAGTTCTCAGTTCATGTACTATTGAAGCCTAGTTTGAAGGATTTTTGAGCATTACCTTGCTAGTGTGTGAAATGAGCCCTAGTCTACTCCCTCACCCCACCTGGGTGTTAACCACCCCTCACAGGTTTTCTGTGGCTTCCCTTGAGCCATGCTGCTAAGCCCAAGCTCAGAGCCTGCCCAGGTCAAGGGCCTCTGTACCTCTATTGAGGGGAGAAAAGAGATCCTGGCTGGGGAATTTCCAGGAAGAGAATCTTCAAGCACTGACCTGTAATGTCAAAAAGTGATAGAACACAATGTGAGCACTAGAAGGGATTTGGAGACCTCCAGCCCAGCCTCCTCTTGCTCTATAGATGGGAGGCCGGGGCCTGGAGAGGCTCACTCAGGGTTTCACAGTCAAGAACCAGAACCCCAACCTGTGCGGGCTTGCTTCCTCCCTCTTTTTCTCTCACCCTGCAGCCAGAAATAGCTCCTCCACTTCCCAGTCACCATCTGAGAAAGAATCAGCCACAGGGCTGTACTCTAACCGGGGATGGAGGATAGGACGTGGTTTGTCTCAGTTTCCAGAGTGGCTCATGAGCTATAAACCCCAAGCAATGGGTTCATACCTTGGCTTACTCTGTGGCTTATAATTACCTATGAGTCTGCCTTCCTTGCCAAACTGAGTTCCTTCAGGGCACAGACCATGCCTTACTCATCTTTGGGACCACAGTGCTAGCCTAAAGTAGGCATTAAATACATGTTGGGTAGACTGGATGGGCAGAGGGTGAGGGGATGGGCTGGGCTGGGGAGGAAGGGATTGCTGGACCAATGATGTTGGGGCAAGGTGGCAGGGAACCCCTGGCCGTCCAGTGGTTAGGACTCTCTGCTTTCAATCTCTGATCTAAGAACTAAGATCCCACAAGACGTGGGGTTTGGCAAAAAAAAAAAAAAAACAAACAGTTGAAGACTTAAGAGATCAATAGATAATATTTCTTTTTTGAGAAATAAGAGGTGGAGGTGTCTCTTATTTGGAGGCATTCTGTTTTGGAAAGGTGGTTGTGTCTGGGTCTAGACTGTGGATGCTGTGATGATGGGGTCTCAGCCTTTCCCCACATCCTTTCCTCCACCCCCTCTACCTATCTGTCCACATACCCCATCCCACCTGTCCTCATTCATGTTTCCTTCAAGGGAGAGAATTCCCAACTCCCCTCTCCTGGAGGCGAAGTGTGAGAGAACCACTGCGGAATCCTCCCCGGCTCCACCCTCCGCAGAGAAGGAGAATGATTTGTCTTTCATTCAAAGACAAAATGGTGTCTTTACCAGTATTTCCTTTTTTATATTTATTTATTTTTGGCTGTGCTGGGTCTTCGTTGCTACACAGGCTTTTCTCTAGTTGCGGCGAGTGGGGGCTACTCTTCGTTGAGGTGTGTGGGCTTCTCCTTGCGGTGGCTTCTCGTTGCAGAGCACAGGCTCAATAGTTGTGGCGCATGGGCTTAGTTCCTCTGTGACATGTGGGATCTTCCTCCATCAGGGATCGAATCTGCGTCTCCTGCATTGGCAGGTGTATTCTTTACCACTGAGCCGCCAGGGAGACCCCTACCGGTACTTCTGATAAAGCTGATTGGAGAACATAGCTTTTGCTCTCTGGCCAAATGAACTTTCTAATATCTTCCCCAAACTTAAACATGCACACCCCTGCCCCCGCCCCCCAAAGAGAGTAGACCTCTCTCCCTTGTGGGGACAGAACCTCCTCTGGAATTTTACCATGTAGATCAGTAGAGAATATGCTACTTTTGTGGAACCAAGAGAGAGAGACAGAGAAACCCAGAAATATCTGAGCCCAGCTCCGTCCCTCAGCCACCACGTGGACAAATCATTCCCCTTCTCTGTGGAGGGTGGAGCCGGCGAGGATTCAGGAGTGGTCCTCTCACACTTCGCCTCCAGGAGAGGGCAGTGGGAAACATTTCCTGAAGGAAACATGAATGGGGACTGGGATGGAATACGTGGATGGATGGGTAGAGGGGGTGGAGGGAAAGATGTGGGGGAAAGGCTGAGACCCCATCATCACAGCATCCACAGTCTAGACCCAGACACAACCACCTTTCCAAAACAGAATACCAGAATCCTTATTCCTTGTGATAGCGCTTGCCTGGCATGCATGTGCGTATGCAGAGTGGAGAGAGGACCTTGCCTCCCGTGAGCTGGGATCAGGCCAAATCTCAGAACCACACTCCACTGACACGGCCCAGGGTCACATTCACCGTCAGGACTGGCGTTTGGTCTGGAGAGGCTCACCAGGAGGAGCTCCTCTGATGTTGATTTGTTTGTTGTCAGGCCTTCCCAGAGCCTCTGTCCCTTCATGGCTGCAAAGACTCTAAACCAGCATGTCCCGAGCTCCTCATCCTCCTCCCAGTCAGGCCCCTGACACAGGGAGTCCACTTATTCCTCTCGACAACCTGGTGAAGGAGACGGTGTTGGCCCCATCCTACAGATCAAGCCTCCATGACTCAGTGCTCAGCTCACCCATTAAGTGCCAGAGCCAGTGTGGCCTCCGGAGACCTTCGTGGTGCTCCAGAGCAGCTAAACCACAGCATCTGGCTTGTTGCTGGGACTCTGGTGCTTTGGGCCACTCTTCCCCCCATCCCCCCACCACTGCACCCAGTTCCTTCAACAAGCCTGCCCCTGCCCCTCTAGTCCTCCAGCCTGGCATGCTCAGCCCACCACTCCACACATCTTGAAATCTTTCCCATCTAATTTCCAGCACAAGCCAGTCTCTGGGAATCTTCACAACTCGTCCCTGTGTCTAGCTCTTAGCTTTGCCTTGATTCAAGAGATTTGGGGGACTTCCCTGGTGGTCCAGTGGTAAAGAATCTGCCTTCCAATACAGGGAACATGGGTTTGATCCCTGGTGGGGAAACTAAGATCCCAAATGCCATAGAGCAACTAAGGCCTCGCCCTGCAACTACTGAGTCCACGCACCTCAACTAGAGACTCCGCGTGCTGCGACTAGAGAAGCCTCTGTGCTGCAACAGAGTCCACATGATGCAACTAAGACCCAACACAGCCTAATTAATTATTTTTTTTTTAAAAAGAGAGATTGGGGCATACTCTGGCTCCCCTCCCAGCCCTGGCTGCTCCTTCCAGGAATCTTGTCCTCTCTGACCCAGAGGTGCCCCAGTAAAGGTGTGTGGCCATGTTGGCATCAGAGCTGTTTGCAACTGAAGGGCTGCAGCCCAGCCTCTGCTCCCACCACCCAAACAGGACATTCACCTGCCCAGGCGCCACTCAGCTTGTAAGAGAGAACAGACAAGGCTAAATAGCCCCCAGGATGGTAGAATGATGCCAGGCAGACGCCTGACACACCTCCTGGACAGGAAGATCTTTTTCTTCCTCTTAATAATAGTTATTAAGGAGCCTGTTCCCGACACACTGTGGCCAGGTCTGGGCTTAGCTATCCACATGGCTCTCATCACCCTGGGTCCCCACCCCAGGCTCAGCCCCAAGGCTAGGATCTACCTGTCTACCCTCCCACTGCCCTTTACCCACTCGAGAGGGTGAGTGGTTCTGCAGCCCTGGGGAATCTGGTTTGATTTACATGCTTTTATGGCTTGGCCAATAAGTTCATTAGGGGTTTTCCATAAGATGTAATGGAAAAATCCAAATGAACATTTTGGCTAATCCAATATTATCAGGGTATCAGGGATCCCTTGGAGCCCTTTTCAGCTCAGTCTTCCTATCCTGGCCCTTCTCAGCTGAGTTCCCTTTGCAGACACTTAGGCCCATGGTCTAATGTTAGGGTCAAAGAGCACCCCCACTGCCAGATGCTCATACACCCAGATGTGCACCCACACACACACACACACGAGAACACACACAGATGCGCATGTAGGTAAACACACTGATGTGCAGCTAAGGCAGCCAAGCAGACGCACAAACATCACAGATAGATGGCATGCACAGGTACAGCTGTGCGTAGGTACAGTGTACAGGCACACCTCACTTTATTGCACTTCGCTGTATTGTGCTTTGCAGATATTGCATTTTTTACCAACTGAATCTTTGTGGCAACCCTGAGTTCTCAGATGATGGTTAGCATTTTTTGGCAATAAAGTATATTTTTAAACTTTTCTTTTTGTCCCTGTCATGCAGCAAGTGGGACCTTAGTTCCCCACCCAGGGATGGAAACTTCACCCCCTGCAGTGGGATCCCTGAGTCTTAACCACTGGGCCCCCAGGGAAGTCCCAGCAATAAAGTATTTTAAAATTAAGATATGTATTTTTTTAGACATACTGCTATTGCACACAATAGACTACAATGTAGTATGAACATAACTTCTGTATGAACTGGGAAGCCAAAAAATTTGTGTGATTCACTTTATTGAGATATTTCCTGCATTACAGTGGTCTGTAATAAATGGTCCGAACTCATAATATCTCTGAGGCATGTTTGTATATGTTGAGCCATATGAAATGTGAAATTGCCAATATTCGGTGGTTTTTTTACTTACAGAAGTGGAATCTAATACAAACGTGGGCATGGAGGGAAATATATATATAAAAATGTAGAGCCAAATTTTTACACCCATGTTCAAGCAGCATTATTCACAGTAGCCAAAAGGCAGAAACAATTCAAGTGTCTACCAGTGGGTAAGTGGATAAACAATATGGTGTGTGTACGCAGTGGAATATTATTCGGCCTTTAAAAAGAAGGAAGTTCTGTCACACATGGTCGAACATTACTGAACTTTGAGGATATTATGCTAGGTGAAATATGCCAGTCATAAAAAGACAAAGACTGTATGATTCCACTTACATGAGATACCTGCTGCTGCTGCTAAGTCACTTCAGTCGTGTCCGACTCTGTGGGACCCCATAGAAGGCAGCCCACCAAGGCTCCCCCGTCCCTGGGATTCTCCAGGCAAGAACACTGGAGTGGGTTGCCATTTCCTTCTCCAATGCATGAAAGTGAAAAGTGAAAGTGAAATCACTCAGTCGTGTCCGACTCTGTGCGACCCCATAGACAGCAGCCCACCAGGCTCCTCCGTCCATGGGAGTTTCCAGGCAAGAGTACTGGAGTGGGGTGCCATTGCCTTCTCCGCATGAGATACCTAGAGTAGTCAAATTCATAGAGTTAGAAAGTAGAGTGGTAGGGGAACTTCCCTACTGGTCCAGTGGCTAAGATGCTGTATTCCCAATACACGGGGCCTGGGTTCGATCCCGGGTCAGGGAACTAGATCCCACATGCCACAACTAAGATCTGGTGCAGCCTAAAAAATTAAAAACAAGAAAAAAAGAAAGTAGAGTGATGGCTATCAGGGGATGGGAGAGAGAGAGGAAGGTACTAAGCCTTTTATAGGGACAGAATTTCAGTTGTGGAAGATGGAAAAAGTTCTGGCAATGGATGGTGGTGATAGTTGCATACCTGTGTGGGTGAACCACTGAACTACATACTTAAAAATAGTTAGATGAGGGACTTTCTCTGGGAGTTCAGTGGCTAAGACTCCAGCTCCCAATGCAGAGGCCCTGGGTTTGATCCCTGGTCAGGGAACTAGATCCCACATGCTACAGCTAAGACCCCAGTGCAGTCAAATAAATCTTAAAAAGTAAATTTAAAAAAACATTTAAGATGGTAAACTTTATGTTAATTAAAATGATTTTTAAAAAGAGCCAAAAATATGTATCATCAGGTCGATATGTACACCACCAAGGGATAAACCACAGAAACTCAACACCACTGAAACATGCCTGCTCCCCTCCCAATAGTGCTTCTCTGACCCAGATAAGGCCCCTGCTCCCCCCTCAACAGATCTAACAGAGATAAGGCCCTAATGAAGGCCCTGCCACCCTGGCTACCCCTACAGCTTATTACCTTCCCACGGTCTGGCTCTGCTTACTCACCCCCCACCCATCACTCAGCCTCCCACCTCCAGGGGAGGGCCTCCTTTTATTTTTTTGGCTGCACAGCATGGCACACGGGATCTTAGTCCTGCAACTAAGGATCAAACCTGTGTCCTATGGACACAGAGGAACCTCTGTCTGGTCTGGGCATGACCACAGACCAGTTGAAGCAAGTGCAGCCAGCACTAAACAGGGTCATGAGACACGGCCTGAGTCTCCTGCTGTCCTGGCCATCCTCACTGGACCTTGTCCCTCCACAGAAAGGTGGTGCCTCAGGCTGGCACTGTGCACTGCTGCGACCACTCCTGCCCGACCTGCCTCCCCAGTGAGCTGCCATCTGCTGACTCCTTTTCTCCAGCACAAGGCCTCTCACCCTGCTCTGAGGGCTCTGGGACTTCGGTCCTTGATGGTGGCAGAAAACAGAAACTTGCCTCCAGACCTGTTTGCCTCCGAACCATGCAACATGTGCCCTGAGCCTCTCAAACAACTTTCTCATAACGATTAAAAATTTTTCAATTTTATTTATTTTTGGCTGTGCTGGGTCTTCGTTGCTTTGCATGGGCCTTCTCTAGTTGCGGCAAGCAGGGGCTACTCTAATTGTGGTGTTCCAGCTTCTCATTGTGCTCCTGCTGTGGAGCAATGGCTCTAAGCACACGGGCTTCAGTAGGTGCAACCCACAGGCTCGGTAGTTACTGCTTGCGGGCTCTAGAGTGCAGGCTCAGTAGTTAATGGCTCACAGGCTTAGTTGCTCCATGGCATGTGGAATCTTCCGGACCAGGGATCAAACCCATGTCCCCTGCATGGGCAGGCAGATTCTTATTCACTGAGCCACCAGAGAAGCCCATAATCATTTAATATCCAGCCCCTGAGGAGGGTTAGGGTTAGAGTTAGGGTCTGGCCCCACCAGGTCAAGAGCTTTCTCGGAGTTAAGCTTGTTGGAAACAGCCATCTGAACAGAATTTTTCCGGAGTGGGACAGCATTTTTCACCGGGACTCTGGAAGGTCAGGGTTTGGAGGAAACTGCTAGGAGCCTGGCGGGGAAGGAGCAGGTGATGCTGGGGTGGGGCTGAGGTGGGTGGGGAAGGAGAGTGTGCTGAGGGCCTGCCTTTCTCTGGGCAGGCGAGTCCCAACAGCAGGCAGACAGGTGAGGCTGACCTGACAGGTTCCTGAGGCCGGGGGCAAAGGGGTGGAGCATGGCTCTGACATAGGGTGACAACAGGCCCGGGGCCCTGCCACACAGGGCAGGCGGGGCAGCAGGCAGGCCTGCTGGGATCTTCTTCCTGCCGTGGCCAGCCCAGGGTGCAGACCATGGAGCCCGCTGGAGGGTGAGAGGAGCCGGTGGGCAGGCGTGTTCAGAGGCCTGGGGCCTGGGGGCCTGGTGCCCAAAGCATGGCGGGGCCCCTGAGGAGCCGGGTGGACGAGCTGAAGCGACCCTGGTGGCGGGAGAGCTCCCCACTGGTGCTGCAGCACAGCGAGGCAGCCCGGCTGGCAGCCGACGCCCTCCTGGAGCGGGGCGAGGATGCCTACTTGCGGGTCATCTCCGAGGAGCGGGAGCTGCCCTTCCTGAGTGCCCTGGATATGGAGTACATGACCAGCCATGCACGCGGGGGCCCGGAGCTCAGCGAGGCCCAGGGACCCGAGGCCTTGGGGCCTGACCGCCTCAGCCTGCACTCCGAAGTCACCTCGGGCACATACTTCCCCCTGGCCTCCGACATAGACCCTCCGGACCTGGACTTGGGTTGGCCCGAGGTGCCACATGCCACGGGCTTCAGCCCTACGCAGGCTGTGGTCCACTTCCAGCGGGACAAAGCCAAGAGCATCAAGGACCTTCTGCGTTTCCTCTTCAGCCAGGCCCGCAAGGTAAGGGCCCCATCTCTTCAGACACCCATTTCACAGATATGGAAACTGAGGCCCAGGGAGAGAAAGGGACCAGCACGCAAGGCCACCCAGCAGCTTGGGGCAGCACTGGGACAAGAACCTCTGTGCCCTATCAGATCACAAGCTCCTAGAGGTTTTATTTACCTTGGTAATCCCTTGGTGGGCTTCCCTGGTGGCTCAGATGGTAAAGAATCTGCCTGCAATGTGGGAGACCTGGGTTCAATCCCTGATTTGGGAGGATCCCCTGGAGGAGGGAAAGGCAACCCACTCCAATATTCTTGCCTGGGAAATCCCATGGGCAGAGGGGCCTGATGGGGTACAGTCCATGGGGTCGCAAAAGAGTCAGACATGACTGAGCAACGAAGCACAGCACAGCACAATCCCTTGGCACTCGGGGACATTATGGATAAGCTTAGAACAGGGGATGGGCCTCAGAGATACCACAAACACCCAGAAAACAGGTACAAAGGGGTGCTCATTGCAGAGAGGAATCCTCTCTCTTCTGGGGGAGAGGGTCCATGGCTTCCATCAGATTTTCAGAAAGATCTATGATCCTAAGACAGAGCCCCAACCTCGGTGAGCATCTGAGCCACCCCCTTGACTTACAGAGGAGCAAACTGAGGCCAGGGAGGGGATGGTACTCACTCAGGGAGGTCCAGTCCATTGGTGAAATGGAGCCAGGGCTCAGGTAGAGGAAAGAGTTCTAGACTCAGGCCCCAAGACTGAGGCACAGCCCTGACGTATGCCCCAACCACGCCTTGCCCTTCGTGTACCGTGTCTCCCCTGGCCTGAATCAGGGGAAGGGGCACTGGAGCCTGGGCCTCCACTTGGCCTTGAAGGCTGGGCTTTTAGCTCTGCACCCAAAGGAAGGAGGAGAGGAGGCTGCTGGGCTCAGGGATGGGGAGCAGGGGCTCAGGAGAAAGGGAAATGGGGGAGGGCAGGTAGGGGTGCTAGTGCGGGAAGGCTGTAGCCACAGACTAGCACAGCCTCACTCCTGGAGCCCAGAATCAGATGACCCCAGGCAGGGTTTGAGGCAGGTTAGCCCCAGTGCCCTGGCCAGGGGAGCAGCCTGCAGGGAGCCCACTGCAGATGTTAGGAGCCAGGATGCTGAGACCTACCGGGACCTCCAGAGCCTCCATGACAAGTCTCCCTATGCCCCAGGCAGGGGAGGGCAGGGCCTGATTGGCAGCGGGAATGGGGTTATTAGTGAGTGGCTGCTGTCATCACTTCTGCCCCTTTGATCTTTCTTGCTTGTCCTCCCCCCTGACCCCCATCACTATTCCTGGCCAGACCTGTGCCATGGACCAGGGCATCCCTCAATGCTTTGGTTCCTCGCATTTAGACCCTCTGCCTCTGGGCCAGTGGAAGCCAGGCTTCCACTCTGGGCTGTCACTGACTCTCGGTGACCTTAGGAAGTGCTTCCTCTCCCTGTGGCCCAAGGTCCTTGTTTATTAAGGAAGCAGCAGGAAAGGATCGTTTATTGAGCTTCAGTTGCGTGTTGAGGCTTTTCACATTTGATTCTCCATAACTCAGAGAGGTAGCTATCTTTATCTCCATTTAACAGATGAGGAAGTCAAGGCACCCAGAGGTGAAGGAACTCACCCAAGGCTGTGTCACTAGGAAGTGGCAGAGTGCAGGTTTGAACCCAGTTCTGTCTGGCTCCAGAACTGGAGTGCTTAGCTCTGCACCTGCTGCCTCTCAACCTGGAGAACTGGGAGGGGAGGTTCTCACAGCGGACAGTGAGCAGAAAACTTGGTCCCAGTTGGTATGGGTAGAAAAAGTCACAGCAACCTCTGCAGCTTCACAGAGGAACAGATGGGTCTGGCAAAGGGGACCAAAGACCCTGGTCACTGCCTGTAGCTCTGATCCATGACAAGGGAGCCTCAGAGTCACAGAGTGACAGCTGGAGCTAGGGGGCGGGTAGTGTGAGGTGCTGGCCTGGGAACTGGGGGCTGGTTTCTGCTTCTGACTCTTTCCCTCTCTGGGCATCATTCCTCACTTATGTAGAGGAGACCTTCAGACTAGTGCAGCTGATCCACGGACCTCTGAGAATCTGACAACAGATAAAGAAATTGTGCTTAGATAAATGCAAACAAAAACTTTCAAACATCCAATAAAAATCATTTAAAAAAAAACCCCCACAAACCTTTCAAACAGCCTTCTGGGCTTCAAGACAGTGAAACCTCCCTCTTTCTAAGTCAAACCCCCCCAGGCTGGGTCACCACTAAGAGCCCTCTTCAGATGGTCTCACAGGCTCTGGTCTCCTGCTTTTCAGTCCAGTGCCTGTTTCCTGGGATCTAGCCCCTGCCCCCGGGCAGGGCTGAGTTCCCCCTCCCTCCCCAGGTGGTGGCTGTCGTGATGGACATATTCACCGACATGGAGCTTCTGTGTGACCTCATGGAGGCCTCGGGCCGGCGCGGCATCCCCGTCTACCTGCTCCTGGCCCAGCAGCACCTGAGGCACTTCCTGGAGATGTGCTACAAGATGGACCTCAATGGAGGGCACCTGCCGGTCAGCGAGGGATGGAGCAGGAGCCGGGGCATGGGGTGGGCTGGTCCATGAGCACTGGGAGTCAATGGGAGGGGGGCCGGCTTCTCTTAGCTCTTTCCGGTCAGAGACTCCATGGGAGTTAGACATGGCTTGAGCCCCGATCTCTCAAGGTCACCCCCAACCCCCTTCCCTCCTTGGCTCAGAACATGCGTGTACGGAGCACATGTGGGGACACATATTGCAGCAAGGCAGGCCGCCGCTTCACGGGGCAGGCCCTAGAGAAGTTTGTCATCATCGACTGTGAGCAGGTGGTGGCGGGCAGCTACAGGTGAGTGAGTGGGATGGGGGGTGCACCTGGGGCTGGGCCATGGGCTGCTGAGGCTGCCTGGGAGCTGGCAGCTTTGACTTGCCCTTCTTTCATCATCCTTTCCAACATGGACTGAGCAGCCGCCTAATGTCAGGCATGGTGCAGGCCCAGCGGCCAGTGTGGGGAGCAAGAGAGCCCCGGGCTGGGCCCTGGAGAAACTCACTCTGTGGAAGGATCACTGTAATGCTCCAGCACAGAAAATGTTGTTGTTGTTTAGTTGCTAAGTTGTGTCTGACTCTTTGCGACCCCGTGGACTGTAGCCCACCAGGCTGCTCTGTCCACAGGCTTCTCCAGGCAAGAATACTGGAGTGGGTTGCCATTTCCTTTTCCGGGGGAATCTTCCTGACCCAGGGATTGAACCTGTGTCTCCTGTCTTGGCAGGCGGATTCTTTACTGCTGAGCCACCAGGGAAGCCTAGAAAATATTGGTGTTGGCCAAAAAGTTTCATTCAGGCTTTCCTGTACCATCCTATGGAAAAAGCTGAATGAACTTTCTGGCCAACCAATAACTCTTGCACCTTGGAACTGGAGGGACTTCAGGGAACCTAGCCCTCGGTCCATTTTACAGATGGGGAAGTTGAGGCTGTGACGGGAAACCGTGTGTCCAAGTCCACTAAGCCGAGCAGCAGAGATTCTGGAGTCAGAGCTCTGCCCTTCACTTGGGCCCTCGCGGTGGTGGCGGTCGCGGTGGTGGTGGTTTTGTCTTCCTCCCCTGGTTGTGACTCTTGCCTGGTCCCAAGGGCCTGCACTTTGCCTCCTGACCCTGACTCTCTGCCCCCAGCTTCACCTGGCTTTGCAGCCAGGCCCACACAAGCATGGTGCTGCAGCTGAGGGGCCGCATTGTGGAAGACTTTGACCGGGAGTTTCGCTGTCTTTATGCCGAGTCCCGGCCGGTGGAGGGATTCTGCGGAGGTGAAAATCCCCCGTCCCCCAGGGCACCGTGCCCTCCCCCAGTGGCCTTGGCTTTTGGGCCAGGAGTTCCCAGCACCACATCCTCATCACCCTCCAGCACCAGCCTCAGCAGCATCAAACGCTCACCTCGCATGGGCCACTCGTACCTCGCTCTGCCAGGAGGTGGTGACCGCATTGACATGGGTGTGGGGTCCTCATCCCCCGGCCCTACCCGCTGTGAGGCCGATGGCCAGCCCTCCCTGCAACGCCAGCTGTCAGACCCTAACCACGGCCCGCTGCTAGGGCCCTACAGGGCCAATCTGAGCAAGCTGGGGGCATCCCCCTGGTGCCAGTCTTCCCCTGCCCTCAACCACAATAGCACCAGCCCCGTGACCCTGGGAGGGGGGTCACCCCTGCTTGCTTGCTCTCGCCCTCTCCTCCCCTTTCCCTGGAGTGTCTCAGCTCTGCCCCGATTACCAGAGAATGGGGTCCCAGGAAGCCAGGAGCCTAGGCGCTCACGGGGCCGCTGGGTACCCAGCACAGCCCTGGAGACACTGGAGGAGAACAAGGCATCTCTGAGTCAGAGCCATGGCCAGCTGGATCTCCTTGTTCCCTTCTCCAGAGCACGAGAAGCAGGAGGCCCTGATTTGGGGGTGGCCCGCAACTCAGGCTCTCTTTGGCCTGGTGAGCAGGCCTCAGAGGACAGGAGGTTGGCTCCAAATCAGAGATACAACCAACTGGATTTCCTGCCCCAGGCCCAGGGTGCCAGGGGAGCCCCTGAGTCAGGCTCACCCAAGGTTGGCAGTTGGACCCCAGAGGATAAGAGGCTGTCCGCAAACCACAGCCATGGCCAATTGGACCTCCTGGTGCAGTTCCCCCAGCCTGGGGGCTCCAGAGTGCCCCTTGAAGCCAACTCTCCGGCCAGGGCTGGCAAGCAGCGTCCAGATGAACGACGGCAGACCCTGGGCCACAGCCAGCTGGATCTCATCACAAAGTTTGGTCCACTCCGGGGTGAGGGGCCTGAGCCCAGTGAACTCCCTAGGCCGAGCCCTGCTCAAAAAGCTGGAGTGGACTTGGGGGAGGAGAAGCGGCGGACGCTGGGCCACAGCCAGCTGGACCTCATCACCAAGTATCATCAGTTGCAGGGTGCCAGGCAGGGACCTGAGCCCAGCCTCTCCGGGGGCCCTGAGGGTGGCCAGCGCAACGGCAACAGCAATGGCCTGTCTGAGGATGAGAAACGGCGGACCCTGGGCCATAGCAAACTGGACCTCATCACTAAGTACAACAAGTCCAAGTTCAAGTTGCTCCGAAGCCGCTTTGAGACCTAGTTGTGCTCCCAGAAAGGGACATGTCTGTCTTCCACCTACTGTGACCAGATTTGTTCAGGTCCCAGACTCTGGGGAGGAAGCTCGGGTAGGAACTGAATGGGGAGAGGGATCTAGAAGCCCAGGTTAGACATTCCCGGGGCTCGGGATTCTTGTTCATATACGCACATGCGCACACATGGGAAAATGGAATTGACAGTTACCGGCACTTGCCACTTGTCACTGTGCTGGGCCCTCCATACCGGCTACTTCTCATCATTCATCCTCACTCACAATACCCTCCAAGATAGATTCTGGTAGGTGTACAATTCTAGGACCATAGGTATCATCTTTCCTATAATATAAATATGGAAGCTGAGACCTAGCGAGTTTGATGACTTGCTTGGAATCAGGTTCAAGTAACTAACGGGGCTCAAATCTTTATTTCTTAAGATTGTGTTTTTGCACAGACGGGATACACAATATCAGTAGTTCCCATGTTCTCATACACACAAAATCCATATATCATAGAGGTGCCCCAAATACCTGCAGAATGTACACTGCACACTGACAAGGTTCACACCCACAGACACGGTCCATGTGATAAACCAGAACACTCAGGATTCTAGTTACAGTTACTCAATAAATGTCACTTGGCTAAATGAATCCAGGACACATTCAGTGCACACTGTAGACCCCTCAGGATCCACAGACTATAAATATGCACTTAAGCACACACACACACACACGCATACACACTCATGGGCAGGCATGTACCATCCAACAACTTTTTCTACCTAAAGCTGTGTATCCAGTCCTGTGCTGGACATCCAACAGGGCTCCCAGTCCCTGGAAAACAAGGATTCAGTGCATAAATCATTGGTGTTTCTAATGAAAGGCTAACCAGTGACAGAAGGTGGTAGAGAATGAAGGCCAGAGACCGGCGGTGATGATGGAGTGGTGAGAAAAGTTTCTTAGAGGAGGCAGTCTTTGAGCCAAAACTTGAAGGGTGGGAAGGACTTGGATAGATGGAAGTGAGATTTAGAGGAATTCCTGGGAGAGGGAACCAGGTGAAGAGAGACCAGGGAGAGGGCTGAGGGAGTGGGTCTGAGATGAACTGCAGAGGATGGACAGGACACGGATACTCAGACTCTAACACACACACACATACACACAATCATCTTGCTTAGTGTCACCAGAAGTATAGGCTATCAGATGTGGGTCCCTCTCCTGAGTTGCGGCCTGCCTGGGAGTGTATTTGTGATACAAATCAATAAAAGCAGACAAGCTCCGACCCAGAGGCTGCCTGGTGTATTCTGAGAAGGCCGAGTTACGACTATGCAGGTGAGGGGCAGGGGAAATGCACCCTTCCGGCCTTTCCCTGGAGGAAAGTGGATTATGGCTGTAGGAGGGTGGGGGTGGCAGGGGCAGGGTAATAAAGGGGTTCCAAGCTTCTCTCTGCTCTCACTGAGAGTGACATCCTGAGAGACCCTGGGGCTTTTGTTCAAAGTGTGGGCCAAGTTCATCCGTCCACCAGAGCGTGTATCTTGACTGCCACCATCTGTGGGTGGGGTGGGATGGCGGCAGAAATTGGCCTGCTGAGTGTGATCAAGCCTGTGCAAAGGGCACAAGTGGAAGCCATCAGCCCCCAGACCCTTGCCCACTCTGGACGGCCCCCCCGTCCCCGCCCCCCGACACTCTGCTTCATCCACCGTCCTCTCTCCAATACCTTCTTCAGTATGATGATTTCCTTTACTTCTCTGGCTGTGCCTCCTCCTCCAGCCTCTGGCACGTCTCACTTCTCCCTAATGGACACTTTCTCCATGAATGACCTCATCCACCCCAGGCTTCGGCCCCACATCTCAGCCCTTCAGTCTCCCCTGGGCTCCAGATTCGGCCTGGAAATCTGTCCCGTACCTTACTCTGTCCCTCACCTCCCCCACACCTTCTCTTCCTCCCTAGGCTTAACTTCAATACATATATCTCCAGCATCAACCCATCTTTTGCGAGACATCCTGGCTCCTCCATTCTGATACCTCACATCCAACCAGCACAAGTCTCTGTCAGTTGTTCCTCCTACAAAGCTCCCGATAGAATGAATGAATAAAAGAGTGAATGAGAAGCTTTCTGGAGGCGGGGCCAGGAGCGGGTCTGGACCGGATCACTTACAACCATAGAGTCCGCGCAGGGGTTGGGAGCTAGAGTAGCCGCATGCGTGGAGGCGTGCGCCTCGCTCTGTCGGAAATCCCCTAGGGTGGAGGCGGAAACGGAAACCTACAGAGGGGAGAGGAGGGTTGTTGCCTCGTGTGGAGGTTGCGTTTACCTGGTGAGCGGTTGTGGCTGGACACCGGAAGGGTCAGCTCGGGGCGCCCTGAGTCCTGAGGGATGGGGGCCGGAGGATTCGGGACCAGAGCGTCTGGATGGGCGCGGTGGGCGGGACCTGAGGGCTGAGGGCCGAGTGGGGCGGGGTTGCAGTGGGGCTGACGCGCAGAGGCTGGGGGACGGTGACTCGGGACCGGCGTCGAGGCCGAGGCACCCGGTCCCGGGAGAGCATCCACAGGCCCTGAACTCCAGTCCCACAACCCCTAGGCCTCATGGCGGTCCGTGCGTCGTTCGAGAACAACTGCGAGATCGGGTGCTTTGCCAAACTTACCAACTCCTACTGCCTGGTGGCCATCGGAGGGTCGGAGAACTTCTACAGGTGCCATGGGAGCCCCGGGCCCGCGGGCAGTGTGTGGGTGGGTGGCGGGTAGAGGTCCTTGGAGTCGGGCTCTGGCAGAGTGAGGAGGGTTCGGGCCCCTTAGCCCCGTGTTCATTGAGTCCGTGTCCCCACAGTGTGTTCGAGGGCGAGCTTGCTGGTACCATCCCCGTAGTGCACGCGTCCATCGCCGGCTGCCGCATCATCGGGCGCATGTGTGTGGGTAAGCCGGCTGAAAGTCGCCGAGGGAGGGAGTGGAGCCTCCAAGCGCCTTTAATCTTCCCACTAGAAGGGACCCGGAGGACCCAGGGATTTCTAGGCTTTCATCCATCATCTTCAGCGACTACAGAATCTCTCAATTCTGTGCCGGACCCGGTCTAAGTGTCAACAGATCAGGGACAACCTCTGGCAAAGGTTTCTGGATCATTGTAATCAAAACGTTAAGGGCTTTCACTTTTACAGTTGTTTCAGTCCATCTTCACTGAAGACCCTGGGAGGTAGGAATTACTGGCCTAATTTGGCTGATGAGGAAGCTGAAAATCAAAGAACCCAGGTGACTCACCGGGTTCCACACCTAGTGTGAGGCAAGACTGGATTGTCATCTCTCCCTCGCTGGCCACTGACTCTGGTAGATTGCGTCCTCCTTCTGAGGGTCCATTTCTACCTCTAAAAAATGACAAGCTAAGATTCTGGGGCATCCTGTGCAGTTACCTATTTAAAGCTTAAGTTCTATTTACCAGGTACCCCTATATCCATCAGCACTGTTGTCTGGTATTTGGTCCATCCTTTGAACTGGCTCAGTTTTCCTTTACTGCCACCCCTTGTTTGTAGTTCTGCTCAAATAGGAGTTTTTCCTTTATTTTTTATTGTAAGCCTGATGATCTTGGACTCTGTTTCTTATTCAGGCAGAACACTCTTATCTCTGGACTTGGTGATCTTTGGACTTGAAGCTAGTTCTTATGTAATAAGAGAGAACTTAGCCTGATCATTGGTGTTTTTGTTTTGTTTTTTTAAAGGATGGGAGAAACTCATAGTTCAGAAGTTCATAGTTGTGTCCTTGCAGAGTTAGGCAGAGGTTTAGTCATTGTTGTCACAATATAATTATAGTTCATTCATGTTGCTGTGTACTCAGTTTTGTGTAAATGTACCACCGTGTATTCATTCATTCTTTTGACAGTGGGTATTTGGGGTAGTTTTCAGTTTGATCTATTATGAGTAGTGCTGTTATGTTTCTTAGTGAACAAATGTATGTATTTCTGTTGAATATATAATATCTGGGAGAGGAATGGCTGGGTATCCAGTGTAATAGATGATGTCACATAAGTATCTGAAGTTGCTGCCCAATTTACACTCCTATTGGTTGCTCCATGTATCTTTGCCAACCCTTGGTGTTGATGTTCTTTTTAAGAATTTAGCCATCTGGTATGTATGAAGTGTTACCTCAGTTTTTAAGTAGCGAAATATACAACTGATGTCCAAGAGCCCTTCCTTTTGGTCCTGGTCATCCCTGGTGGATGATGGTGAATTGGGCAGGATGTTTGGGACAGACTCCTAGGCCATCTCTGGCCTGCCCAGTGGGACTCCTGGTTGCCTGGGTGCTGTGTGGCTCAGTGGTTTGGAGGACTGGGGTCTGGATCTAAAGCTTTCCTGGGGAAGCTACCCGGACTGGGTTGTATCTTTAGGCCCCAGCGCTCAGCAGGTCTTGTGAATTTACAGTTCATACTTACACAACCTGCCCTAATTTGGGTCTCTCCAGGGAACAGGCATGGTCTCCTGGTGCCCAACAACACCACTGACCAGGAGCTACAGCACATTCGCAACTGCCTCCCAGACAGCGTGCAGATCCGGCGGGTGGAGGAACGGCTCTCAGCCCTGGGCAATGTCACCACCTGCAACGACTACGTGGCCTTAGTCCACCCAGACCTGGACAGGGTGAGGCAGCCCAGTTTAGCCCAAGAGTCACAGGATATTAGCCTAGTCAGTGGTTAGCCACTGTTCTTGCCTATCAGGCAGGAGTTTGGGGTATCTCTTGTGGTTTCTCTTTACACCTGGGCTCCTGCAGTTCAGGCACTGGTTGGAAGAGTGAACAGAGGCCTTTTGTGATGTGACCAGCTAGGGAAAAGAAGCTAGGGAGTGTATTAATCCTCCCTGTATTAATCAGGGAGATTGACTCATTCAGACTTGCTGGAGAGAAGATTGACAGTTGAACGCTTGTTTGTGGGTTAGAGGGAAAGAAAGTGATGTGGAGACCAGCCTCTGGCTCTTCAGGGCATGCATGGCTTTGTAGCTGGCCTTGACTCTGCTCCAAGCTGTATTCCCTCCTTTTTCTGGGTGAAGCTTCCATATGCAGCTGCATAGCAGAGGAATAAGCTTAGCGAGTCACACCCTGGGTGGGTCTGGGTGTGGAGGCCCTGGGTACTTTGATCTGTTTGTTCTGGGTGCTGAGCACAGTACCTTTGGCTAACAGGAAACAGAAGAGATCCTGGCTGATGTGCTAAAGGTGGAAGTCTTCAGACAGACAGTGGCTGACCAGGTGCTGGTAGGAAGCTACTGTGTCTTCAGCAACCAGGGAGGGCTGGTACATCCCAAGACTTCAATTGAAGACCAGGATGAGCTGTCTTCTCTCCTTCAGGTCCCCCTTGTGGTAAGCAGTCATGTTCTCTGACCTCTGTTTTCTGCTGCAGCAGATCCCTTTGCCCAGTATTTGGGAATCTGGGTTATTACCTGTCGCAGTTTGGGGTTGTGGCTGCGGGTCAGAGACCAGGGACTGGGGAGAGTCCTCATGACTTGGCTGTTGGTGCCATGATCCACACTGAGCCATCCTTTGGCAGGCGGGCACTGTGAACCGAGGCAGCGAGGTGATTGCTGCTGGGATGGTGGTGAACGACTGGTGTGCCTTCTGTGGCCTGGACACCACCAGCACAGAGCTGTCAGTGGTGGAGAGTGTCTTCAAGCTGAACGAAGCCCAGCCTAGCACCATTGCTACCAGCATGCGGGATTCCCTCATTGACAGGTATCTGGGCCTTTCTTCTGTTGAGGGGAGGGGAGGGAGGTGCCAGCTATAATGGGAGCCACACTGTTCATACCGGTAGTTTCTCCTCTGTGAGGCTACATCCACATAGTGCTGAGTAGGCACAGGTTCAGTCCACAAGCATTGCCTGAGTATCTGCCCATCCCCAGCTTTGAGGACGTTGACTCAGTGTATCCCTTCTCTAGGCTGTCTTGTTTTATCACTGACCACCTTCTTTTATAGTTTTTAATCTGCCTGTGTGTTGGTGTACCCAGCCAGTAGCCTGAGACAGGAAAGATCTTTTTATTGAGGGAAGAAGGGAAGGCTGCTTTGTGGCGAGTGCATCAGAATCACCGTCATCTGTACTTTGGTGGGTTTAAATCAAAAGTGGGTTCTTGAGCCCTAACTCTGGAGATTTTGGAGTGTTAGGCTCTAGAATCTCCTCCTTTGGAAGAGCATCAGGTGCTGGATGTTTAGTACCCCTTCCCCCGTCTTTTGTGGCTCTGGAGGCTCCCATGAGACACTTAACTGGAGTCCAGGAAGGTTTTGGGGAAGACAAATCCATCAGCCTGGGCTTCAGGGAATGAGTAGATAATTGAATATACAGAGATAGGGTGGGAAAGTGTGGAGGGTGTGAAGGGAAAAGGTTTTATCCCCAGGGTTGAGGACTCTGAATGCCCATGTCAAGAAGTTTTGACTATAGTAGGTGTTTTGACCTCTGTTCTGTGTTGGGATGCTTATTAATGTAGATTCTTGACATCATCCTTCAAATCCTGATTCCCTCAGTTTGGAGGACCCAGCCACGTGTAGTTATTTCAGTAATTTTTCCTGAGTGATTCTGAGAAGGGCAGTTTGGAGACCACACTGACAAACTGCTCTCAGCACCGGAGAGCAGTTGAAAAGGTCTGAACAGGAAAACGGTACCAGTGGTTTTGTCATTTGTTTAACAACTTTTATTTTTTAATACCTACTATGTATCAGACAATAATGATGTGGTGATGAATAAAATATACCCTCCCTCCCCTTTTGGAACATTGACCCTCATAAAACAATACTTCCACAATTAACCATTTAATTAAAGAACAAAACAGAGAAACTTCTTAGCAACTAAGAACAGAAAGAAATTTCTGTAACCTGATAATTCAAGTCAGCTCAGTTCAGTTGCTTAGTTGTGTCTGACTCTTCGAGACCCTATGGACTGCGGCATGCCAGGCTTCCCTGTCCATCACCAACTCCTGGAGCCTGGTCAAACTCATGTCCATCGAGTCGGTGATGCCATCCAACCATCTCATCCTCTGTTGCCCCTTCTCCTCCTCTTCAATCTTTCCCAGCATCAGGGTCTTTTCCAATGAGTCAGTTCTTCGCATCAGGTGGCCAAAGTTTTGGATTTTCAGCTTCAACCTGATAATTGTTACCTACTAAAAAAAAACTACAGCAATGTTGTATTTAATGGAAAAACTTCAGAAACTGCCAGGCAGAACTGCTTACAGGCAGCAGCACTGGTCAGCATTGTAGTTACTATTTTTAAAAAATGGGTATTGATAAAGAAGAGACAAAACTCATTAGCCTCCTTTGGCTTTGAACCTGTTGAGTTTGAGGTGCCCATGAGACCTCACAAGGACGGTGTCAGATAAGGGATTAGAAATGTGTACTTCAGGCAATTCCCTGGAAGCCCAGTGGTTAGGACTCACTACTTTTACTGCTGAAGGCCTGGGTTCAGTCCCTGGTCAGGGAACCAGGATCCTATAAGCTGTGAGAGGCAGCCCACCCCCACCCCCCAAAAAAAAAAAAAAAAAAAAAGATGTACTTCACTTTTACAATCATGCAAATGATTATCACCTCCAGGAAGAATGTTCCGGCCCCAGTCCTGCCACTAGAGGATTTGTGACCTAGTCGTGTCTCTTTTCCCTCTCTGAGCACCCCCCTTCCCTTGTCTAATTTTGTCTTTTTGGACTTGACCTGTGAGGCTCTGATTATGATCAGCAATTTGAATAAGTTATTTTGAGTTCACCCGCTTGAATGGAGAAGGAGTTACTTTTCCTTTTTAAGCATTGAGAGTTCTAGACTGGATTGTTACTTGTGGGAGTGGTGGAATCTGGAAGGGGCTCTTCAGGGCAGAGCTGGAACAGAGGTCCTGGGGTGAGGGTGGAGGCAAGCACCTTGAGCATGGAGGGTGAGCTGTGCTCTGACACCTACTGACAACACTCTTTTCTCTCTCTCCAGCCTCACCTGAGTCAGCTTCCATACTGGTCCTGGCTCGACTTTGGCTCCCTCTCAGTGTTCCACCCAGTCTGTCCTGAATGCTGGCAGGGCGGTGGCAGAGAACTCACCTGGACTCGTGGCTGTATGCCCAGCCTTTCTTCATCTGTGCCCATCTCCTGAATCTATAGTTACTGCAAAAATGTGCCACATCATGCTGGCTGGCAGGTCCTATGGCTTCTGGCTGAGAGCTCTGTTGTCTGTGCCACCCCATTAAAGGGCAGCTTCCTCTGGCCATTCTGAATGTGTTATTTGGGTATTTCAACCTGTACTCAGCCCCTCATCATTGTTCCAGGGGGAAGGTGGAGTAGGATGCACACACCCCTTAGTTTTACATGCCACCCATCATTAGCTTCATCCCAGGGCAAGAGAAAGAAACACTCCATTATACTACCGTTTTCCACACGACTTCAGCCTTATCGTTTTGGCTTCAAAGAATGAGTCTGTTTCAGCTCTCCCCTACGCCAGTGTGAGGATCCTGAAGGGCTCTGGGGCACCTGGCCACAGGGCAGCCTTGTCCTCCTTAACCCGCAGTGGTGGATAGAGGTTGTTGGCCTGGCTGCTAGGTGCCCTGGACAGTCTCAGACTCATCTCCTGCCCTTTACCTTAGGGCCTTGGGTGCGTGAGGAGCCAGGCTTGGAGAGGTGAGGGTAGTTGGGGCGGATCCCATCGGCTCCGAGTTGGTCGCGGGGCGGGGCCCCGGGACTTGGGGGCAGGTTTGGCTGGTTGCTTGTGGGTGGGGTCGGGTATGTTGGGCCCCGCCCCTGCGTCCTGAAACCTTCCCAGGCGCCTAGGGGGCGTGGTTCGTGCGCCGTGACGTCAGGACGCCAGTGCCTCCAGACGCATCTGCGCTGGCGAGCGGGGAGCGGAGACCCGCGCTGGGACTGTTCCGACCCGGGACTCCGGCGTTGCGAGGTGAGGGGCGGGCCCCATCGGGGCGGGGCGGGGCAGGGGTGGTGTGCAGCCGGCCCCGCACCTGACAGGCCTGTCCTCCTGCAGAACATGGGCGCGCAGCTGAGCGGTGGCCAGGGCTCCACGGAGCCGCCGCAGCCCCAGCCGCAGCCCCAGCCGCAGCCCCAGCCGCAGCCCCAGCCGCAGCCCCAACCCCAGCCTGAGGCGCCGGAGGGCCCTGATCGGCCCCGGCCAGAGCCCAGCCCCTGGGGGCCGCTGGACGACGTGCGCTTCCTCATCGCCTGCACCTCCTGGTACTGACTCTCCGCCCTGCACGGTTAGCGCCCGCCGCCTCCTGTCGTCCGGTCCGCTTCTCCTGGTCGGGCCCTTGTCTCTCCCCACCTTCGCCCACCCTGGAGGCACACGGAGAGTCGGGGAGCTCGAGGGGGACTGGAAGGAAGCCTCCTCTGCAGCCTCTCAGGGCGCCGTCTTTCCTCCGGCCCCTCCCGCTACCCTGGATTTGTTTGCTTCTTAGCCTGCACCCAGACTAGCTCAGACTTTAGTATTTTACCCACCCCACAGTTTCTCCGGCCGTCTGGGTCCTGGGGCAGCCTTCTCGTCACAGGCTTCCAGAACCAGGTCAGGACTCTTGGTAAGAAGACCCCAAGGTTACGGACCTCACCTCACCTCATTTTTCCCTATCACCAAGAACTGGGCTCTTGCTTTTGTCCTGGTCATAACACCTTGTGTCTTGACTTCAGAAAAGACCTTGCCACAGTGAACCTGCCCATCCGTACCTCTCCTGGGAGAGGCGCCATCCTGGGTGGCCACCCTGGCATTATCCGGTTCTATCGCTGGGACCCCAGTCACAGAGGGCCTCCAGGGCCAGCCTTTCGAGAGAGAGGGCATCTGATTTTGGGGGCTGGCAGGTGAGATGCATTGGGTAGCTCCCAGACACCCCAAAGCATCTTGTCTCCCAGAAGCTTCTTTAGGCCACTCAGAACCTGATCCCTGTTCCGACAGTCCAGGGAAATGACACACTCTGTATTTTTGTTTTATTTAGAAATGATTTAAAAAACATTATACAAAGGCTGATCAGTTTAAAATGTGACTGACACTGAAATGCTGTGATGTTCCCCAGACTGAGGGGAAGCTGGGCTCTGGGGTCCCCAGTGCTTTGCCCCTCTGTCTGTCTGCCCTGTCCTGGGATGATGGACAAACAGATGACCCCAAAGCAGGAGAATCCATGACTGGAAGCCTCCAGGCTGAGCCCTCTCTGGGCCTGGCCCTGCGTCCCTCACATCTGCAGCCTGGGCTGCCTGCCTCCATCTCCTGCTCTTTCTCAGCTGACCTCAGTAGTACCCGGAGCCAGTGGGGAGCCTGGGGGGCCTAGAGCTTTCGCAAAGTGAGAGCACCAACCTGAGGAGTGGAGAGGGACCAGGGAAGGGGGAAGGGAGGCCGAGGAAAGATGGATAAAAGAGACACTTCTGATCTCATCTTGGACCCTGGAGGGGTCCACAGGTGGGGACCCAATGCCCAGCAAGCCCACTAAATGGCCTGGGCAAGTAACAGCCTCTCTGTGCTTTGTTTGAGGGCACAGTGAGAGTTGTCCTTGGCCTCCCAAGGACTACATGAGTTACATGTGAGTGGACGGGTGAGCTAATAAAGTGCTTTGCAAAGTATAAAACACTGTACAAACCTATGAATCACTAATATCTCCGCAGTTGTTCCCCACCCGCCCCAGGGAGCCCGCCCTTGACCAAAATGAGGAAAAAAAAAAAAACAAGGATGATGACAGAACACAGTGGACCCATATAGGTGTCTCTGGGACAAAAGAGATTTTGCTCAAGATGGCTCCCAGAGGCCCTGTCTGCTACAGGTTAAGCAGACCCAAAGCTCAGAGGCCACAGGGTAGGGGGCAAGGCCCGTGCAGGCTCAGAGGCCCTGCCAGCACCCCCAAAGACTGACATCTCCTCTTGGATTTGGCAGAGAGCCCATGGACATCATTGAGCCCATTGGTACTGCCTCTGGCTCCTTAGCAACAAGCAGGTCTGCCTCTTCCTGGGTTGATGTGAGGCAAACCGAGCCCTAAGAATTCCTGCCAGAGACAGTGAAGGGCGGGCCCCTAGGCTTGGGCCTGTTACCAGTTATGGGTGCCCTTTTCCAAAGAGCAGTGCAGGGTGGTGGGCCCAGAGAGCTGGGTTAGCAGGGGCCAAGCTCATGGTATAAACACTGCTTCTGGGCTGAGAAATTGAGTTGGTCTCAGGGCACCTAGGGGTGCGGGCTCTGAGCATTTCAGAAGACTGCCCTGGGCCCCTTCCCCCAGGGTCATGAGAGTGTTGGCCTGGAGTCATTTCTGTCTCACTGAATCAGGCTGAGCTCTCAGGCCACAGGCGACAGGGTGGAGCAGGGCAGGGACTTGGGGGATGGTGAGAGAAACGGAAGAGTAGAGGACAGCTACAAACTTAAATCAGCCTCCAGAGAGGGGTCAGCTCCTGCTCCCACCCTGTAGCCTCATTATCAGGGCCCGGCTCCTGGGGTGTTGGGGCACTGGAGTGGCCTTAACAGCACCTTGGTCCCTATCGCTGGGGGGAGGGCTGGCCTTGCCAAGACAGTCACCGCTAATTCACCTAAAGCCTCAAGCAGCCTTTGCAAAATGGGACTTTAAACAATAGTGACAGGACACTGAAATATTCACGATGTGACAGCTGGGTCCTTGTCAGACCCAGCTGGGCCACAGCCCTGCCTGCAGCATGTGACCCTAAATTCCGGGTCTCAGAGGAGACCCTGACGTGTGGAGCAGGTTTCCTGAGGGGTCTGCTATGGCAGCAGGGGAAACCCAGGCTTGCTGCCCACCGTGTCGGCAGCAGGGGTCCTGTAGCCGTGGAGGACAGTGGGAGTGGGGTGGGGGGACATCTGACCAGCAGGTGTTGGCAAAGGGGGCCAGGACTGGTGGCATCTCCCAGATGGGGCCAAGAGCTGTGCTGGCTTCCCACAGAAGGTGCTGGGTCCAGCCAGGTTCAGCACCGTGGTGCCTCATGGACACCACGGGGCGCAGTGACCACAGGGCCGCCTCCTGGCGTGGGCCCTGCCTCCTGACAGGGCCTGGCCTGTTCCCTGGAGTAGGGAGCAGTTACCCAGGACAGAAGGCTGGCAGCTGGGCACCAGGCACCCACCCTGGGGCACAGCCGCCATCACTCCCTGCCCCATGCTCAGCCCAGGCCAATGCACCACCATTTCAGCTACATGACCCCTGGCCTAGCCTAGGGCCCTGCTGGCCCCGGTGGGCAGTGGCCAGAGCTGCCCCTCAGACCCTGGTGAGGAAGGGCCTGGCCGGCCAGACTGAGTGGACAAAGAGGGCTCTGGGCTGCTCACACCCACTCCTGGACCGGCCGCTTATAGTAGGTGACAGGCTGAGGGCCCGCCTTGTTCTTGAACTGGAAGATGGTGTAGACCAGCACCAGGATGCAGAGGGACAGGATGCAGGGTATAACCACGGCCACCGCGTTGACAGAGCCTGGCACGTCGTTGATGGTCACCATGATGTCCACGTCGTCCTGGGGTAGCCTCCGCTCCTTGCGCCGCTCCGCCTCCTTCTGGTTGCAGCCCATCCAGTCCCGCAAGATGTTGCGCGGGTAGCCTGGCTCCACGCTCAGCTTCTGGTTGTCAAACTTCCAGTAGTCCCGGCCCTTATAGAAGTACGTGTAATCTGCAGAAACACGGCCCAGCATCACCATCCCAGACACTCCCTGCACCTGCTCTGGGCCAGCAGGAAGAGGCAAGAGGCTGTGGCAGTGTGGAGGAGGGGGCGCCTCCCACTCGAGAGGAGCCCACGAGCAGCTCTGAAGGTGGGGGTGGGCGCATGCGGCGGTGGGGACAGCGTGCTGGAATACCTGGAGTGCCCGGCACACCCCGCAGAGGGTGTGGCTGGTCAGGGAGTATGACCTGCCCAGCTGCAGAGGCACCCAGACCCAGACCAGCCCACCCTGTCATCTCAGAGGTGCTGGGAAGCCACTGAGGGGCTTTAGGTAGAACTGGTGAGTTCATTTAGTGTTTCCTAGACAAGGACCCTTCTCAGCCCTGTTGTACTATGCCAATACCCCCTCTTGCCCCCCACCCCAACATGGGTCAGATGCAACCCCCTACTCAGAGCTTGTACAGCGCTGCCTCCACAGCTAGCTCCAGGGCTGCACCCACTCCTGCCTGAGCCAAGGGAGACAAGGAGCCAGAATTCTCTTGTCGACAGTGGACACCACCTCTTGGTAATTACCATGCCTTTTTGGGGGCTTGGCACACATGACTTCACAACACAGATTGCAGGGTCGCTGGGACCCTGCTGGGGGACGGGATGGAAGGCAAAGAGGCAGCAGGGCTTGGCAGCCACCACAAGGCTCCCTGCAGCAGCTGTATTGCCCAAGCCAGTCCTGATGGAGAGCAACTCACGTTCTCCCATTGGCCGGCTCCTCACCCTGGCTGGGACTTTCATTGGCTAAGGTTCCTGATGTCACCTGTCTCTGAGGCTCCCCCAAAGAGTAAGGCCACGTGTGTAAAGCATCAGTGACACAGGAGAGCCACCAAATAGCAGCTCCCCTGTTAGCCCCTGGCTTTCTTACCAGAGACGTCTCCTTGGAGAGCCCTTCCTGACAACCCCCTCTCACAGGGCCCTCTGCTCAGATGCTCTCTCCCAAGTGCCTTCCCTTACTGCCTTTGTTGCCACCGTACTTGTCTATTTGCCTCTAGGCTGGGAGCCAGAGATGCGATGCACATGTCATTCCAAGCTCCATCTCCAGCCCTCCCACACAACCTGGCTCTCAGTAGTTACTGTGGAGTGAATGAATGCCTGTCATTCCATAAAAACTAAAACATCCTAAATAGGATGACGATAATGATAACAGCTGAAACTTACGTGGCACAGGCCAACTGCTCTACGTAATTTATGTTCATCCTCACAAAGCTCTGTGAAGTAGGGACCATTATTATCCCCATTTTATAGATGAAGAGACTTAAGTGCTATGCCCAAACTCATATTGAGTAGTGGGGGTGGGATATGAAACCAGCCAGGTTGGCTCCAGAGTCTGCTTTTGACCAGATCGATGGAGATGAATTCAACAAACATTCATGGATACGTGCTCGGCACCTGGCAAGTCCCAGCCCCTCTTCTTTTTGGTTGTGCTGTACAGCTTGTGGGGGTCTGAGTACCCCAACCAGGGATTGAACCCAGGCCCTCAGCATTGAAGTACAGAGCCCTAGCCACTGGACTACCATGGCATTCCCTCAGTCCTTCTTCTTGATAAGCTTCTAGTCTAGTGGGGAGAGAGGCTCTGAGTCAGCCTGCCACCCAGGAGAAGCTTAGAAAATATCTCATACGTTAAAAAAAAAAAAAAAAAGCTTCTCTCTGTTATCTTCAAGCCCTGTGAAAAAGCCCTTTGGATCACCACATCCATCATTTCAGATCTGATAACTCAAAGCACTCCTAGAGTACTCCTGAGGACCTCTGCTTGAGAAATGCTGCCTGAGGGAATGAAGTCAGTCTATGAAAGCCTCTCAGTTGTGAATGATGCCCACAGATGAGAAACTGACTTGGCAGCTGTTAAGATTAAGTGACTGTGACTGTGGGTCGATATGAGGCAGTTGTCTTTGTCACCAGGTGGTATTTCTCAAACCTGGATACCATGAGAGTACGCCTCCCACGGGCGGGCCCCGATGAGACCTACACTAAACCAGATCCCCCCAAACCGGGCCGGGCTCTTACGTACATCCTTCCTTGCTGATGAATGCCCCTTGGGGAGCCTGGGGGATGCCCTTCCACACGGTGATGGGCTTGGGGTAGCCAGGGTCCGTGGCCCGCCGCTCCTCGCTGTAGCGCCAGTACCGCTCGCCTTTGAAAAAGTAGGTCTTGCCCACAGGTTCCCAGCGCAGAGCTGTGTCAATGCCTTCTCGGGGCAGACAGCTGCCCAGCTCTCCCAGGCTGTGGGGGTACCCAGGCTCCACCGTCACCTCCTTAAACACCCAGTACTTGTCACCTGTGGCCAAGAGGAGCCCAGGATTAGCTTTCCTCAGTCATTCAATGCCGGAGATTGTGGTTAGATCCACTTGCCCATCATCTATTGGGACCAAAGTCATTCATGAAGCCAGTGTCAAGGGGAAACAGCCCTAGGCCAGCTTGATCCCCGTGGCGGGGGAGGCTGGGGCCCCTCGGCCCAGGCAGAGCTTAGAGGGCAAGAAGCCGGAATCTAGTGTCAGGTCCTGGGCAGCTTGCCTCACGCTGCCCCGCCTCTGTGCCCCACCCTCTTTTCGTTTCATGTGACTCGCTCCTTGCTCCTTTCTGGGTGACCTCAGTCTCTCCTGGCTTTACACACACACAAGTACTTCCACCAGTGACACCCAGCTCTGAGGCTGTGGCCCATGGCCGCTCTCCCAGTGGACCTGGCCCCAGGCCCGAGACCCTGATTGCCCACCGACCTCTGGGAATTTCCAGGTCTGCTTCCAGAGTTCCTCATCTCCACTGTGAGGGCTCCCTCACCACCTCTCTGCCCTGCAGCGTCCCCACGAAGGTGGCATCCTTGGTCCTCTTTCCTCCTCCTCTCAGCACTCAGCCTCTTGCAAGGACTTTTCCATCTCCTGACCTCACTGCTCCTCCCGGCACAAGCCTTAGAGACATCGCCCTCCTCAACTCCAGCAACATCCTCAACTCCAGAAATGGCCTCTCACCTCTGCCCTGACTGCCACCTGCCCTCTGGCTCTCTGCTGCTCACAGACGAAGAGTGAATGCCAGCACTGACCTAATGGATCGAGACCACAGTCTGGGTGGGCAACCAGGGCTCTCAGGACTCTCCCCTAAACTACCTTTCCAGGCATGGCTCTCACGTGGCACTCCATGGCCATCCTGTGGGTTTTCTAAAGGACTTGAACTACTCCCTTGGCCATGCTTTTCCTGTCCCTTGGAATGCTTCCCTCGCTTCTCACTATCTGTATCTTATCCTTCTGAGGCCTGACCAAGTCAAGATAACCGAAGTGAAACAACCCAGCACAAGCTGGGTGAGCCGGACAACTAGCTCCCCTCCCGCATTCCCTTACCTCTCCAGCCTGTGCGCCCCCCTCCCTCCAGGCTGTTATAGAGCTCATGCGGTGGTCTTCTGTGGAGCATAGATGCCCTTCAGTTGTCTACCATCCTCTACCCTGTGTGGGTGAGGCTTGTCACCCCACCAACTCTGGCACATAGAAACCCTCAACGGTCATTCCCTGACAGGGGTCCGTCCTGTCCGATGTCAGTGTTAGGGCTAGAAAGGCTCTTGCAGGAGATCCACCCTCACCCCCCGCACCCCCTCAGACCTGTCTTGCCTCTTCAAAGGTAGAGAAAGGGCGTCCCGAAAAGGGAAGGGAACTGTCCCACCCCTCTGCACAGACCATGTTACCTTTGAAGAAGACAAATCTTCCATCCGCCCTTTCATAGGCTGCATCTATGCGGGCAGGCAGGCCCTTCCAGAACTGCTCGATCTGCATGGGGTAGCCCTCCTGCACCCGGTTATTGCGCAGGCGCCAGAACCAGCGATCCTGGGGGTTACGATGAGGAAAGAAAGAGGCATAGCCTTTGAATCCAGTGATCTCAGCCCTGGGACTCCGGCCCCAACAACCCAACAACTTCCCCTGGTCGCCCCCCTTGCAAGCCTCCATGAAGTCTGTCCATTTACTGCATCTAAATTTCGGAGCCCAATGCTGAAGCCAGGATGCTCATCACCTCTCTTCAATAAGGCATCCAATGGCTCTTGTTGCCCAGGGGGTCGCAAGACAGACCTGACGGACAGGCCTAGGGGGAAAAGGAGGCAGCGTGGAGGAGCTGGAAAGGATGGTGCAGTGCCTGGGTTGACCACAGGAGGGCAGAGGAGAGTTACTGACACCAGAGGGGCCCTTCCCGAGGCTGGGCAGCAGGGGGCGCTCATTGATGCCGGGCAGAGTGCCCGCCTCATGGCTGGCTCCAGCTGGCAAGCAGGGCAAGGACCATGGGAAGCAAGCTGTGGAAATTCCCCCAAGCCCTGGCTGTGAATTCATCCTCTTACAGGTGCATGACCTGGGGCTCAGTACTTGAAGAGCCTCACCTGTACTGTGCTGGGCTTAGTCCATCAGTTGTGTCCGACTCTTTGCGACCCCGTGGACTGTAGCCCACCAGGCTCCTCTGTCCATGGGATTCTCTAGGCAAAAATACTGGAGTGGGTTGCCATGCCCTCCTCCAGGGGATCTTCCCAACCCAGGGGTCAAACTCAGGTCTCCCGTGTTGCAGGCAGATTCTTTGCCATTCATGAGCCAGGTAATAATGAAGGGAAAGATGAGAGATTATAGGTGAAGCGCTTAGAACAGTACAGGGCACATAGCTGGTGTTGATTACATGGTAGCTCAACAGGCCAAGTGTGGGAAAAAGCCCTCCTCCGCACACTGGTGCCTTGTCCCACTGCCGTCCTGGTTGGTAGGCACTCTGGGCGAGGCCTGTGACTTCCCAGGGCCTCAGTTTTCTTATGTGTCAATGGGAATGATAAAACCCAGACTTGCTTAGGACTCATTCAGCTCGAGGATCCAAGGGTACAGAAAAACGAACATGATACATAAAAGATGGTTCAAAAGCTAGAGAAGATTTGCTTCTTTTAGGTGTTTTACAAAGCACTTTCACACCCAGCTTTTTAAACCTTATTTTGACTTTCACAACTCCTGTTAAGTAGATCTGAGATAGAGTCTTAAGGAAGGCCTAGTAACTTCCTTTGAGCCTCACAGTCAGAGCAGGACTGGGGTGGACCTCTGTTGCCTGATTCTTGGTCAGAGCTCAAAGCTTGCTGGGGAGAATCCACAAGGGGCGTGGGGTGGGGCAGCCCTCCACAATCCCCCAGTGTGCTGGAGACACGGGGCCCAGACCCCCGTCAGTGGAGGGGTTCTCGTCCTGGGGGCTGGGAGTGTGGTCAGCAGGCAGTTTTCACCTGTTAGCCTCCCTGGGGATGGCCTCAGCTCCAGACAACTCCCCCAAGGTCATGGCCTCCTTTGTCCAGGGACTGAATAAAGTTCCAGCCATTTGGGGCCCAAGTGGGACGACTCTGATGGGCCGTTCTAGTCCCAGAGCTCTCTGCGGGGGTGGCCAGGTCTGCGGTGGGCCTATTAGTATTGTTTGTTTCTCAGTAGTCTCTGCGATCCCATGGACTAAAGCCCACCAGGCTCCTCTGTCCATGGGATTCTCCAGGCAAGAATACTGAAGTGGGTTGCCATTTCCTTCTCCAGGGGGATTGTCCCGACCCAGGGATCAAACTCAAATGTACTGTATTGCAGGCAGATTCTTTACCATCTGAGCCACCAGGGAAGTCCCTTTAGTGGGCCTAGTTGCTACTCATTAATGTCTTCTCCTCTTGCCCTGCCAGGCGTCCCTCTCCTCCTTCCCACAGATGTGGGTCCCAAATGTGCGTCTTAGTCAAAATCCTGCATCACAGGATTACCCTAGCAGAAGTGGTTAAGACTTTGCCTTGCAATGTAGAGGGCACAGGTTCGATCCCTGGCTGGGGAAATAGGAGCCCATGTGCCTTGGGGCCAAAAGACCAAAACATAACAGAAGCAATATTGTAACAAATCCAACAAAGACTTTTAAATGGTCCACATCAAAATAATCTTTAAAAAAAAAATCCTGCATCCCAAACACTGTCCCAGAGTTGGCTTCCCTGACAACCCAACTGCAACACAGGAGCAGGCCACCACCCTGTCAGCCCATGGCTAGAGAGACCCGAGCAGGACAAGGGACGTGACCTGGCCAGCTTTCTGTCAGGGGCACCTCAGAACCATCCTCTCAGCCCTGCCAGGACCAGAGACAGACTCAGCCATGGTTGCACCAGCCCCTACTCCAAGCTGCTGTCGTCACAGGCACGACTCGTGGGATCTGCACACACTGTTCGTTAGAGCAAGTGACTCCCCCAGCTCTCAGGGGGAGAAACCGAGATCCAGACAATGGACGTGACTTGCTCAGTCACAGAACAGAGGCCAGACTCCAACACTTTTTCCCCAGCGTTGACCCCTGGGAAGGGGCAGACTCACCCATCTTCCCCCTTCCCTCTTGAAAACAGTCCACTGACCCAGCAGCGCCAGAAAGAGACTCAGTGTCCTGGCTGCGGGACTTGCTCCCATCCATCTGGGCCCCCCCAGAAGGCCTAATCCCAGAGCAGCCGCTCTCTCCCACCCATGGGGGAAGGGGTGGGAGGGGAGCACTGAGGTCCTACCTTAAACACAAACATCTCGCCCCGGAAGAGGGCCACCGTGTTGAAGTTGCCGTCACAGATGTTGGGTTTGGCGCCTGGTGTGGCTGGCCGGTCCCCGAGGGGTGGCCGCGGGGGCCTGGGCTGGCGCTCGTGCTTCCTCTCTGACGGTGAGTGGATCCTGCGCACCGGCAGCGTGGGGAGGGGCCTGGTGGGCTCCAGGGGCTCGGCCGGGGGTCCTGGAGAGAGGGGCTGCGCCTTAGGGTGGGGGCAGCCGTTCCCTGTGCCCCACTGCTGTTGCCTCCGCGTCGCCAGGCAGTGTGAGACAAGCCTGTCACACTTCCGCCTCCTATCCTGTCCCCCCTCCCCTCTGTTTACTGCCCCAATCTTTCAGAAAATAGATGAAAACGGCCATTAAATGGGAACGCTCATCTTCCCACCCCCAAAGCTGAGATCTTCTCTTTCTTCTCTGCTCTTACGAGAGAGCAGGTGTCCCTCAGTGTCCCCTTCCCTCCCCACCTGCTCTCCTCTTTCTTCCCCCTGCTCCAGTACGGCCTCTGCTCCATGACCCATGGAAACTCCTGTCAAGATCACCCATGACCTCCATGTTGCCAAATCCGACAGTTACTTGACTCAAACTTTGATATCCATATGAATCATCCAGGAGTCTTGATAAAAATGCAGGTTGGGATTCAAGAGTATCTGGGTGGGGGGGCCTGCCATTCTGCATTTCTTCAAGCTCTCAGGTGAGGCCAAAGTTGCTGGTCTGAGGCCAGACCAGCAAGATCACAGAAACGCTTTCCTTAAAACACTCTTCTCTTCCAGAACCCTGCACTCTCTTGGTTTCCCTTCTGCCTCCGTGGACTGTCCCGGCTTTGCCTCCTTTGCTGGCAGCCTTTCCTCGTCCACTCTGCTCTACGGGTCAGCACAGCCGTGGGCCCTCTTCTCGTCTCTCTGTTTTGGTCCCTAGGTGCTTCTCAACTTGGGCTGCAAGGATTAGGATTACCTGGAAAACTTTGAAAACCCTGATGTTCAGAAGGCACCCCAGACCAGTTAATATCCAATCTCTGGGGGCGAAGCCTGAGTAACAGTATTTTTTAAAATTCAAGTCCCAAGATGATTCCAATGGGAGGCCAAGTTGAGAATCACTGCCCTCTGTGATCTCTTCTAGGTTCACGGCTGTAAAGACCCTTGATGTTAGAGCCGTCCCATGGGACGTTCTGTGATGACATAAATGTTCTGTATCTGCACTGTCTTGTATAGCAGCCTCTAGCCACGTGAGGCTGTTGAGCACTTGAAATGACTGACTATTAGCGTGGCAGAGGAACTGAAATTTTAATTTTATTTAATTCTAATTAATATGAATTTAAATAGCCACATGTGGCTAGTGGCTACCATATTGAACACCAAAGATCCCAAATCAATATCCCAGCCCAGATCTCTGAGTGATAGGAGTCAGTCCCATTGCTCTGTGATTATAAAACCCAGAAACCTTGGCATAATCCATCCCCTTACCCCCATGTCTACTCTCAGCAAATACAGTCCATTTTATTTTCAAAATACCTTGCAGTCCCCACCACCTGTCCAGTCCTCCACGGTTTCACCTATGGAGATCCTACCCATCCTCCAGGCTTTGGGTGAGGCCACCTCCTCTGTGAGGTCCTCAGGGCCCCAGACGGAGCCCTCCTTCCACACCTCACATCCTGGGATCTGTGGGGGTCGTACTATACGGACATGCATCTGCTCTCATAAACGGGTCTTTCTGTCTCAACCGCCTGGACAAGAACAAGAACTTCCTGCACCAGTGTGAACAGAGCATGGAGGGGGGCATGGTAGCAGGCCCCTCAAATCTCATCCAGGTATCAGCCTAGTTTCTTTTTTTCTTGTTTAAGCAAAAAGCTCTGGTGATAATACTCATCCTGTTGCACCACCATTTCTTGAGTGTACGTGTGAATCTCTTGGCTTGAGGTGGGACCCCTTGAAAGGGAACTGCAGAAGGTAAGGGGAGGTGCGTGGAGGGAAGGTAAGTGGAGGAGGGGGAATGGGTGGCCCGCTCGTCACTTTTGTCCCTCCCAGTGGCAGCTTGGACCCTCCCCTAGGTGTCCCAAGTGTTCAGGGAGGGAGGTGGGGAGCCTTGCCCTCTCTGGTTAAGCAAAGACACCACAGGTCTCTAACGGTCAGACAGTGGTCAGAGACCGCAGTGCTCCCCAGCCTCCCCCTCCGCCCAGGCAGTGACAGCCCAGCCTCGAGGGGAGAAGGGTGGCCCCTCTCCCCTCCACACACCGTAGATCTTCTGGATGCCCTGGAGATCGTCCTGAGGCAGCTTGAAGTTGTGCGTCTCCATGTACTGGTAGAAGGGCGCCATGATGGCACTGGGGTCGTTGGAGTGCTCGAGGCCCAGCGCGTGGCCCAGCTCATGCACAGCCACCAGGAAGAGGTCATTCCCTGCAGAGGGCGAGATGGGGAGGTGCCCAGGGTGCCCACTTAGGTGTCAGAGGCAGTCAACCCATTACTTCAGCAACACCCAGCATAAACTTTGTCTCAGGCCCTGTGCCAGACACTGGGCCATACAGAGAAATCAAGACATGTCCCTGCCTTCCAGAACTTTCCATACAGTGGCAGGGGTAGGGGCAGAGAAAAGAAAATAAGTGAAATTAGTGTTCCAGGTGCTTCAATAGCTGTCTCCAGGGGTCAGGTGAGGATTCTGGGGAGGAGGGAGAAGTTACTGACACTTGGAAGGAAGATGTTCAAGGGAGAGCTTCACAGAGGTGAAGCTTCAGGTAAGCCTATAAAGATAAGAAGTTAGTCAGGAGAATGGATTCAGTGGGAAGGAGAGGAATAGGGGTGGGGGCGGCCTTCCTGGCAGAGGGAACGCCTGTAAACAAGGTCCAGGGACAAGCAGTTTCATTCTACTTGGCCCTGGAACAAAGCAGGAGGGGAGGGCCAGAGGGAGATGAGGTCAGCCGGCTGGCGGGCAGGGCTTGTGATGCCCGCGCAGGAATTCGGATTGGCTTCTTGGTCCGCGGGGGTTTGAGCAGGAGTGGGGGTGGCAGCATGATGTAATCACGCCGCAGTCGGAGGAAGGATCAGTGGGTGATTAGACCAGAGGCGGGGAGATCAGAGGGGTCTGTCTGGAAGTAAGAAAGGGCCTGTGCCAGGAGGAGGGAGCGGACGGGCAGAAGGGAGTCCTTGGGGCGGCAGGCTGGCCGTCATCTTCAGAGACCCGGGGGTAGGCGGGGCTTGGGTCACACAGCCGCTCTCAGTCCTGAGGTCAAGATCAACGCAGGGACTCAGATGCCTGTGCAAACAACAAGGTCCATGTGCTGAAAGTGGGATGTGGGATCCCCAGTGTGAAGCTGAGGCAGCAACACAGCAGAGTGGTCATGAGCTGGGCCCCAGAACAGGACAGGACTTGTTCATTTCCAGCTCTACCTGCCGCCCCACCCCCAGCTTTGTGAACTTGCCCAGAAGGTCTACCTCCTGAATCTCAGTGTCCTCATCTGTACAATGGGGAGATCATATCTACCCGGAAGGGCTGTGAGAGGATTGGATAGGAGAAGACACGTGACAACTGTTGTTACCATTCAAAAGGCAGAAGCTTGGTCCCCGGAACAAGCCCATTGACCAGAAATGAAGCATGAAGCCATTGGGGTTCCAGAAACCAGATCCTCTTAAAGTCAACTCCCCTGAGTGTCTTGATCAAGCCTGGGACTGGGCAGGGCCTGATTTTTCGAGGATGAAGTTGCCCTGGCTTTGGGAAAGAAATCCAAGGGGCAGGAAGTTGAGCAGGCTGGCATATCAACAGTTCTGACTCATATATGTCCATTTACAGACTCCTGCTGGCCTTGACCTCTGGCAGTTGAATGTCCCTTGAGCCCTGCCTCTATTGCCCAGCCCTAACAGATGGTAAAGAATCTGCCCGCAATGTGGGAGACGTGGGTTCGATCCCTGGCTTTGGAAGATTCCCCTGGAGGAGGGAATGGCAACCCACTCCAGTATTCTTGCCTGGGAGATCCCATGGACAGAGGAGCCTGGTGGGCTACAGTGCCTGGGGTCACAAAGGGGTGGACACTGCTGAGCGACTAACCCTTTCACTTTCAAGGCATGTCACAGCCCGTTCCTGCCACCTTGAAGTGCAGGGGAGGCTGCTAGGAGCCCAGGAGGTGCTCAGGACTCCTTGCACCCACTCCAGCCCCAGTGTCAGTGGTCAACTTGCCCTACACCCACTGGCTGAGGGCCCCCCGAGGGCCAGAGGAGGCCAGGGATTGCGACTGGCCTTCCTGGGTAAGGTCTTGGGGAGAAAGAAGAGCCCTCTGGGGCACACGTGCCTGCCTGCCGTGCTGCTGATGCCACCGGTGCCTTCAGCGAAGGGGGATGGGTGAGATCAGGGCAAGGTTGGCCAAGAGCCTGGGGCTGGCCTTCTGCTGGGGCAGGGCAAGCTGGCATGAGGAGGCCAGGCCGCCCCCAGTTGCTTCCTCAGGTCCTGGCCCCTCTGGCAGCAGGGAAGGGTGAGCTCATCTCTGAACTCCATCCCAAACAAAGGCGGCTGCTAGCGCCAGTGGGAGGCAGCTCTGCTTCCTGGGGTCCAGTCCTGGCTCTGCTCCTGGCCTGTTCCACGACCTGGGACAAGCTGTTCCGGCCTCGGTGTCTTGACCGGGCTCTTCCTCGGTGGGTGGGGGTGGGAGGGTGTCCTCAGCTAGCAACCAGGGAGCAGAGCCTGAGCACCTGGCCAGCCTCTAACCCTTGGTCCTGTGTCTATTACCTTATGAGCCTCTGTGCCGGGTCTCGGCAGAGAAAAGGAGGAAGTCTTGAAGGAAAGGGGCCTGTGGATTTGCTCCAGGGACCAAAATGGCAGGGGAGAGCTGGGGAGTGGGCATACTACTCCACAGGAACCCGAGAGACCTGTTCAGTGTCGGGGGAGCGGGCATACTACTCCACAGAAACCCGAGAGACCTGTTCAGTGTCGGGGGACGCTTGGGGAGATGGAAGGAGAGAGAAGAGGGGCAGGAGAACTCCTGGAGCTTGTGAGGGGAAAAGCAGAGGGATGGAGAAGACCCCCGTGCTTAATGAGCAGGAGGCGGCTAGGGGCTTCACCATCCAAGAGGGCAAGGGGCAGAGAAGTGGCGTGGTCAGAAGTGGCGTCCCTGGGGGGCAGACTGCCAGGAATCCTGGCTCTGCCCTGTCCTAGCAGTGTGACATTTTAAATCTCTTCATCTGTAGAACAAGGGGACTAATGGTACTTCATCATAAAAATGGGGTGAAGATTAAAGTGGCAAGGTATACACAAATGCTCACACCACCTCCAGGCACGGAACTATCGCGGTTAATTATCAGGGTCACGTTGAGCTGCGACGTCTCTTCAACAGGGAGAGTTCCCTTGAGCTGGGCGCTCAGGTCCTTTGGGCCTCCTAGCAAGCACCCAGCAGTCTACTCGGCCATTCCAGTATACCTGATCTCAGCTTCCTTCCCTTTTCTTAGCACCTCCATCTTTGGTCAGTCCCATCTCACTGACTCCTGCACCCCCCAAAATGGTATGTGCTAAGTTGCTTCAGTCGTGTCCTACTCTTTGGGACCCTATGGACCATAGCCTGCCAGGCTCCTCTGTCCGTGGGATTTTCCAGGCAAGAATACTGGAGTGGGTTGCCTGCCATGCCCTCCTCCAGGGGATCTTCCCGACCCATAGATGGAACCCCGCATCTCTTACGTCTCTTGTATTGGCAGATGGGTTCTTTACCACCATCGCCACATGGCAAGAACTCCAGAATGGGACAGCATTTCCTTTTGCCTCTATTCTTCTGCCAGTGCTGTCCCCTCCACCTGGAACAACCATACTCCTTCAGTGTTCAGCCACATCCTCCAGGAAACCTTCCTTGATTTCCCCAACTGGCAGCAAGTGCTTCCTTCTCTACACTCTCCCAGCAGTTTACCTGTACCATCTTGATGGCCCTGACCTCTTTCCACCCTCCATCACAGCCAGGAGTGCATTCTCTTCTGCCCCAGGACTGTGAGCTCCTTGAGGGAAAGCTCTGTTCTTGGCAAGGTAAGGTGACAGCGGCTAGGACAGACGCATGCTGAATGATCGGTATTTTTCCAGATGCAGTCTTTGGATGACCTGCAGCAGAACCAACTAGGGCGACTGTTACAAATTCAGAGTCCTGGTTGTGAGACAGCTCATGTTTTCTTTGGACAAGAGTCAGAACTTTGCTCTGGAAAACCAAGCATAAACTTTCCAGATGCAGCTCATAACCCCAGCAATAGACTGCTAGAAACAGGAATGCAGCCACTGCCCGAGGACAACCTTTGGAAGGAGACAAAAGGGACCAAGATTGATTGAGCACCTGTGTGTTATCTCATTTAATTTCCACAGAAATTCAGTGAGGGCGTAAGTTCAGCCTCCTGGGAATTTTTAAAAAAATATGCTTATTTTGTTTGGCTATGTCAGATCTTAGTTGCTTAGTTGTGGCACGTGGGATCTAGTTCCCCAGCCAGGGATCAAACCTGCATTGGGAGCGTGGACTCTTAGCCACTTGACCACCAGGGAAGTTCCCCTCCTGGGAATTTTTGGTTTGTTGGCTTTCTGCTCTAGTCTTCTGCCACTGCCTGTGTGAACTTAACCACTCAAAACGAACCTTTCCTTACCGCCCTGCCAGTCTAGTTCCCGGGGTGAGGAGCGGTCTCTACAGTAACTGTGAAGGGCTGGCCCTGTGACTCTTCCGGTCTTGTCACCTTCCCCAGGGCTGGGCTCCCTCCCAGTCTCCTCTGCTGACTTCACTGCTTGATCCATTGGAAAGAGATGAAGACATGGGGTGCCTGGGAGACTCCCCGAACTTAGCTTAAAGGTGTGGTGGGCCAGATTGCCTTTCACACAGACTCTGAAGAGGTGGGGAATTAGAATCATCTACACATTTCAGGTGGAGAAGGCAATGGCACCCCAATCCAGTACTCTTGCCTGGAAAATCCCATGGACAGAGGAGCCTGGTAGGCTGCAGTCCATGGGGTCTCGGACACGACTGAGCGACTTCACTTTCACTTTTCACTTTCATGCATTGGAGAAGGAAATGGCAACCCACTCCAGTGTTCTTGCCTGGAGAATCCCAGGGACGGGGAAGCCTGGTAGGCTGCAGTCTATGGGGTCGCACAGAGTCGGACACGACTGAAGCGACTTAGCAGCAGCAGCACACATTTCAGGAGTGGTTCTCCAGGAGCACCTTCTAAATGCACATGTGAAGGAGATTCGGATTAAGAAGTTTGTGGTTAGGGCTTCAGTTCAGTTCAGTTCAGTCTCTCAGTTGTGTCCGACTCTTTGCGACCCCATGGACTGCAGCACGCCAGGCTTCCCTGTCCATCACCAACTCCTGGAGCTTATTCAAGCTCATGTCCATTGAGTCCATGATGCCATCCAACCATCTCATCCTCTGTTGTCCCCTTCTCCTCCCTCCTTCAATCATTCCCAGCATAAGGGTCTTTTCCAATGAGTTAGTTCTTTGCATCAGGTGGCCAAAGTATTGGAGTTTCAGCTTCAGCATCAGTCCTTCCAATGAATATTCAGGACTGATTTCCTTTAGGATGGACTGGTTGGATTTGCTTGCTGTTCAAGGGACTCTCAAGAGTCTTTTCTAACACCACAGTTCAAAAGCATCAATTCTTCAACGCTGAACTTTCTTTATAGTCCAACTCTCACATCCATCCATGACTACTGGAAAAACCATAGCTTTGACTAGACCGACCTTTGTTGGCAAAGTAATGTCTCTGCTTTTAAATATGCTGTCTAGGTTGGTCATAATTTTTCTTCCAAGGAGCAAGCTCAGCTGGTAAAGAATCTGCCTGCAATGCGGGAGACCCTGGTTCAATCCCTGGGTTGGGAAGATCCCCTGGAGAAGGGAAAGGCTACCCACTCCAGTATTCTGGCCTGGAGAATTCCATGGGATGGCAAAGAGTCAGACACAACTGAGCAGTTAGGGCTTAGGCAACCTTTTAAAAATAAAGTCCCCTGGGTGAATTTTATAATGGTTGGGTCAGGCTGACACACCTGTACCAACCATTCAGCCTTCATGTCACTCGGAGTGGGACAGCCTGCATCACACGTGCTTCCCAAATGTGATGCAACAGGGAGGACCAGTGCCACGTGGGGAGCATTCTCTCCGGAAGAGTCAATCCAGCCAGGCCTGTTGATCTGATTATTGTGTGTACCTGCTAAGACACTTCGTGTCTGAATCTGCATGACCCCATGGACTATAGCCTGCCAGGCTCCTCTGTCCATGGGATTCTCCAGGCAAGAATACTGGAGTGGCTTGCCCTGCCCTCCTTCAGGGGATCTTCCCAACTCAGGAATCGAAACCACCTCTGTTGTATTGGCAGGCAGGGTTTTTGTTTTGTTTTTTAAACATCTAATTATTGATATTCAGGATAGACAGGGAAGAGAGATATGGTAAGAGTGCACCTAAGTCAGAGAAAGACAAGTATCATGATATTGCTTATATGTAGAATCTTCAAAATATAGGTACAAATGAATTTATCTGCAAAACAGAAATAGAGATACAGATGTAGAAAATAAACTTACAGTTACCAAGGGGTAAGAGTGGGGAGATTGGGATTGACATGTACACACTACTATATATAAAATAGATAACTAATGAGGACCATATAGCACAGGGAACTCTACTCAATTCTCTGTAATGGCCTATATGGGACAAGAATCTAAAACAGAGTGAATAAACGTATAACTGGTTCACATTGCTGAAAACTTGAAACTAACACAACAGTGTAAATCAACTATACTCCAATAAAAAAGAAACAATTATATATAAAAAAAAGTGAACCCGAATCTAGTTGAGTCTAACGCCTATACTCAGGACAAATGACCCAGTTTCTTCAACAGGTACAGGGACGAGAAAATCGAGGTGACTGGTAATAGAAAGTGTCTTAAGAGACATGTCAACCATGAATGATGTGTGGATGCTGTTTGGATCCTGATGCAAGTAAACAACTGTAAAAGCCATTTTTAGGTGATTCGAGAAAATGAACAGATTGGGTATTGGATTTTTTTAAATTTTATTTTTGGGTATTGGATTTTTTTAAATTTTATTTTTGGTATTGGATTTTAAGAAATTATTATTAATGTTGTTGGGCTTGATCATAATTTTGTGGTCGTGTTAAAAATAGTCTCTTAGAACTCAGGGGGTTCCCTGGTGGCTCAGATGGTAAAGAATCCACTTGCAATGCAGGAGACCCAGGTTCTATCCCTGGGTGGGGAAGATCCCCTGGAGAAGCGAATGGCAACCCACTCCAGTATTGTTGCCTGGGAAATGCCATGGACGGAGGAGCCTGGCGGGCTACGGTCCATGGGGTCACAGAGTTGGACACGATGGAGTGATTAACACTTTCACTATTTTTTTTTTTTTTACTTTTAGAACTTAGAGAATGAACTTATGGTTGCCAGTGGGGTAGAGTGGGAAGAGGGATAGACCGGAAGTTTGGGATTGACATGTACATGGTGTTATATTTAAAACAGGTAATCAACGAGGACCTACTGTAGAAAGAAATGTCTTTTAGCAAGAAAGAAAAAAAATCTGTTAGGGGTATGTATTGGGTTGACTAAAAAGTTCAAATGGGTTTTTCCATAACGTCTTACAGAAAAATCCAAGTGAAATTTTTGGCCAGTCCAGTACTAGAGTATTTACAGATACAATGACACTGTATTTAAAATTTTCTTTAAAATACATATTAAAAAAAAATCAAGGTAGGGGGAAGGTAGATGAATCAGTACTGATGTAATGTTGATAACTGCCGGATTAGGCTGATTGGTGCCTGGGGGCTCCTGTTATCATTCTTCCTACTTTGTGAGCGTGAAATTTTTCCTAACAGAAATTTAGAATAGAGAAGAAAGCCACCAAACAAAAAATTCCCAGGAAGCTGCCCTCAGTGCCCTCATTGAGTTTATGCAGAAATTAAACAAGATAACACGCAGGTGCTCAATCAATCCTGGTTCCTTTCGTCTCCTTCCAAAGGCTGTCCTTAGGCAATGGCTGCATTCTGGTTTCTAGCAGTCTATTACTGGGGTTATGAACTGCCTCTGTATAATTCATGCCTGGTTTTCCAGAGCAAAGTCTTGACTCCCATCCAAAGAAGACATGAGCTGTCTTGGAATTTCTGTCTGAATTGTTGGCTGTGGGTGACAGTGGGGTGGGACCGACAAGAGGGTGTCAGGATGGTGCCCATCCACTCCTCCCACACGCACCCCCGGAAGTTCTCTGGATTTGGGGACTGGCCCAAGGTCTCCACCAGCAAGGAGCATTGTAGAAGTGTCCACCCAGAGCTGGGAAGGGCAGGGCCGAGGAAGAGTGTCTTTAATCATTCATTTATCTCTCTCAGGGCTCTGACCGTTATCAGCTAGCAGTGCCTGGCACATAATGGGCAGGCAAAACTGTTAGTTCTCCTCTCTTCACACTTTATCAGCGAGCGCAGACCGCTGACTGGTTGACACTGATCCAAGAATAAGAAGGAGATAAAGAATAGGTGTTTGGAAAGCCGGGAAACACATTGAGGACACAAGGGAAGGAATGCCTGGACAGAGGGGATGGAGCTGGATGGGAAGAGGACTGAACAAGAGGGGAGGGGCCAGGGAAGAACGAGCGGCTTCATAGCGCTGGCCAGGCCACCCTGTGGATCACCCTCTGACACGCAGGCCAAGTCCGGGTCCCTGATCTATGCAACGATATGAAAAGCTCTCAAGGAGGTGGTCTGCAGCAGACACAGCCTCTGAGGAAATGGGCATTTAAAGGCTGCTCTCAGCCTGAAGCATCACCAAGGACAAAGAAATCACTAAGGATTCCCAAATTTAAGAATCAGAATCTCCAGGGAAAGGGCCTGGGAATCCACATTTATAATAAGAACCCCCAGTTGATTCTTATGATCAGGCAAGTTAGGGAAACTGCAGATTAAGATGGTGCTCCTTGAATGCCTACCTCAGAAGCCCTTGGGGAATTTATGAGACCATATGCAAATTCTCACGTGCAAATTCCTGACCCCAGAACCAGAGAATCAGAATGGCAAGAGGTCAGGGGCCTGCAGCCTGGAATCAGAATTCATAAAAAAAAGTTTCTAGGTGATTCTGGTATGCCCTACAGTGGGAGAGCCATGGAAACAGCATGGTGGCTAAGCTGGAGTCGACACACCCGGTTTGAAGCCTTATTTCCCCATTCAGCAACTGTGGGCCCTTAGTAGGGACCTTAGTAGGTTACTTACTGTTTCTCTACACCTCAGTTTATCTATCTGTAAAATGGGGATAATAATAATAACATATACATATTATATAGTATGTGGAAAATATTTGACATAGACCTTAGAATAGTAACATCCTGATTCTAACCTATTATAATCTAAAATAGAATCAAATCAAATCCTCTGTCCCTCTTCCCTCTAGATTCCTACTGATTTTCTTGGTACTTCTGCTACGTCCTTCAGTATAGTCCGCCTTGTGACAGGGTGACTTCTGTACACATCTGTCTTTCCCACTCCACTCTGGACTTCCAGAGGGCAGAGACTGTGTCTTTTTTATATTTTTATTATTTACATTTAAAAAATTTGTATTTATTTATTTAATTGGCCACGCCGTGTGGCATGTGGGATCCTGGTTCCCCGACCAGAGATCGAACCTGTGCCCCTGTTAACCACTAGACTGCCAGGGAAGTCTCCTTGGCAGTGTCTTTTTTAAATGTTCAAACACATGCGTCACGTTCTATTAGAGTCAGAAGAGGTCACCTAATCCAGACTCTCATTTGATAAATGAGGAGACTGAGGGTGAACGACTCACCCAGGTCACGTGGCCAGGTGGTTGAGCTTTAGTTGAGTCCCTGCAATGCCGCCTACTACCTATGCCATATGAGCCTCAAACTCATCTTTAAAATGGGCATAATGATGTACACTTGCCTACTTACTAAGCAAGAGACTTACAAGTGAATACTGACGAGGAACTCTTGCAACCTGAGGAGTCTTGTTATTACTCCTACACAGAAGATGCTAGAGTAATTACAGGGCCTGTTATTCACCTGTGAGGTCGACGTAAGGGTGACTCAGTCATGTCTTCCCACAGTGTGGCCTTTGAAGTCTTCATCAGTCAGGCCAGAGCCTACCACTTTCAGCTTTAATCCCCATTTAACCTTTTCCTCCAGTCTCTGATCCATTCCTTTATCTTCTTAGTCATGGCCTACACTTCCTCCCAACTCCATTCAGTTAGACCACGAACCAAGTGATCTGACTCATCTCCCTGCTCCAGTGGATCGAGTGTTGACCGCAGTTCCCACCCTCTTAGGTTCTCAGCTGTTTGACAAGAATCTCTGGAAACCAGGTAACTCAACTATGGAATCCTCCAAGCTCCTCCTTAGGGCTTCTTTTCCTGACAGCCAAGCAATCCCCGGTCCCCTCATGACCTTACCATCATGGTTGGCATTTCCTAACGTCCACGGCTCGTCTGAGTCAAAGTGAGTGTCTCCACCAATCCCTGGACCAGGGAAATAGGCATGAGCCAGGAATCCCCCTTCTCCATCAAATGGGGAGCTGTCGCCATGGAAACCAGAGGCAAAGAAGATCATGATGTCCGCCTCCTTCCGGTCACTTTTGATCTCGTGGTATGGCACCTCTTCAAAGGTCAGCGGGGTCACCTTCTGCCACACATCGAAAGCCTGGCGAATAGCTTTCCGAGTGTCTAGCTCACCCACCTTTGGGGTGTAGTTGTGAATGCTGGTGAGAGAGGGGAGAAACCACAGGGAGGAACAGACAGGAAATTAGAGACTAGCAGAGCTAAAAGGAACACGAGAAGCTGTGTGGGCCTAGAATTCTGCTGAGGTAGCCCAGGGATTGAGGAAGAGGCTGGGTAGACAAGGCTCTGGGTCCTCGCCCTGCCTTTTACTCGGTGTTTTTGTATTTGATCTCTGAAAAAGATTATGTTGAATTTGTAGGAAAAAATCAAGTTGGTGCATGGCATTTCCTAATTTTTAAGTTTTTCTCCCAATACATAAAATATGTACATTTATAAATGTTATAAAAACTCTTACACTGTAGAGAGTTTAGTGGAACATCCCTTTCTTTGAAAGGGGGTGGGGGAAGGAGAGGGTGGGACAAACTGAGAGAATAGCACTGATGTACATACACTACCATAGCTAGTGGGAACCTGCTATATAGCACAGGCAGCTCAGTTCGGAGCTCTGTGTTGACCTAGAGGGGTGTGATGAGGGAGGCTGAAGAGGGAGGGGATATATGTGTGTGTGCTCAAGTTGTTTCAGCTGTATCCAACTCTTTGTGACCCTATGGTCTGTAGCCTGCCAGGCTCCTCTGTCCATGGGATTCTCCAAGCAAGAATACTGGAGTGGGTTGCCATGCCTTCTTCCAGGGGGTCTTCCCGACCCGGGGATTGAAACTGTTTCTGTTTATGTCTCCTGCATTGCAGGCGATTCTTTACCCAATGAGCCACCTGGGAAGCCCAGATATGTATACCTATAGCTGATTCACGTTGCTGTACAGCAGAAACTAACACAACATTGTAAAGCAATTATACTGCAATTGAAAACGTTTTTTAAGTCTTTGGCCCCAACTACTACTATTTGTCTACCCAGAAGCTAGTATAGGGTGGCATCTGATTGAATCAGTTATGTGGGGTTACTGTATCCATATTGCATGGTTCTCCCTGATGGAGCATCACCACTTCTGGTTGCTCTGTCCCATGAACACCTGGGGCAAGGACTATTCACTCATTCTACAGATAAGGAAACTGAAGCCCAGAGAGGTCGCAGGATATAAGGTAAGGTCAGAGCTCAGTTAGGAGCCAGTTCTTTCTCTTCATCTACTCTGCCTCTTCTGGAGGACTCTAAGAGTCCATCCGGTTTCTAACCCAGATTCTTCTTAAGTTTCCTTCTCTTGTCAGATTTCTGAAAAATTCTGTTCTGGCCTCTACAGCTTGTGAACAGGAGAGCCCTTGTAAGTTAGTAAGTGTTAGTCACTCAGTCCTGTCTGACTCTTTGTGATGCTGTGGACTGTAGCCCACCAGGCTCCTCTGTCCATGGAATTCTCCAGGAAAGGGTACTGGAGTGGGTAGCCATTCCCTTCTTCAGGGGATCCTCCTGACCCAGGGATCAAACCTGGGTCTCCTGAAGTGCCGGCAGATTCTTTACTGTTTGAGCCACTAGAGAAGCCCCAGGAGAACCCTTAGCTCAACTCTGAAGATCTCTGTCTTAGATCCTACTCCTGAACCCAGGGGATCCACCTGAGATGGAATCAGAGACTTGAGAGGTGGCAACCAGGGCGCAGCCAAGCCTGTACTATGCCTGGCCCTGGATCCACCCCATCTGAATCCAGATGTCTGCATCGCCTGTGATGGGCCCCAGCATCCCTGCCTGTGGTCACTGGTCTGACCTGGAGCCTGCTCCTGCTTTGCCCGTGGTTTCCCCAAAAGGGATAACGCTGTTGCAGTTCAGCCCCCAGCTCTTTACAGTCCTTAAGAAACAACTGGAACTCTATGCTGGGAATCTCAGCTGAAGTCCATCAATCAGGCCAAGTGGGGAAGGGATCCAGATGAGAGGGAGTGGGGTTTGGCAAGCGGTGGTAGGGAGGATGAGTTCAGCCACGGTTCTTTAGCCCAGGTGAAAGTTATCAGACAAGTCATATCCCACTTTCCGTAACTGAAAATGCTAGGAATCTAAACAGAACATAATTCATCAGCCCCTAAAGGACCAAACAAACCTGAAGTTGGAGACCCAGCAATCACTGGATGCTACAAGAAAGACAAAGTCATAGGCTCTTAGAGCCAGGCCCTGATCACAGACCCTCCGACAGTGTGAACTTCAGAAACTCAGGCCAGGAAATGACTGAGAGAGGGTGGAGCCGATGCCAGGGAGGAGGGGGCGGCGAGGCACCTGTAGGTGATGTGTTTCTGCCTCCATTTCTGTCCCGTCAGGGCGTAGCGCTTGTGTCTCCGCCTTCGGCTCAAGTGTGGGTGATCTGGGACACCACACCGGGGTTTCTTCATCCACCTGGGCAGAGAGAGGACACACATCCACATAGACGCTGTGGCCACTGGACACTCTAGGAAGGCACTGCAGCATCCCTGGTCCCAAGCTGAATGGCAACGTGCACACAACCTAAACTCTGGGCCCCTGGCTCTGATGGGGTCCCCAACAGGAACACCATCGATTGTTCGTCTGTTCATTCATTCCTAACTGAATACGAAGAAGCACTGCTGCGTGACAGACTCGGAGTCAGCAGACACGGGCTTGCTAGTTCCAAATCTGCCACTAATCGCACGAGTCCAGGCCAGTGACTGAATCAATGTGAGCCTCAGCCTCCTCATTGGCAATGCGAGAATTACAGTTCTCCCTGGTCTTAGCTTGTGCGGAGCCTTCAAGGAGGGAGTGCCTGTGGACATGCTCTGTGTGTGAAATCAGATCACATCACTCTCTGCTTTAAAACTACCAATCACCTGGAATAAAATCAAAATTCCTCACCTTGGGACTTCCCAGGGGGTCCAGTGGTTAAGACTCCACGCTCCCAGGTTTGGTCCCTGGTCTGGGAACTAGATCGCACATACTACAAAGTTCACACGTAGCAAGTAAAGGTCCTGCATGCCGCAATGGAGATTAAAGATCCCGAGTGCCGCAGCTAAGACTCAGAGCAGTCAAGTAATTACATATTTAAAAGCAATCAAAACAAACTCCTCGCCTTGGCCCACAGCCCCCACATGATCTGCGATCACCCCTCTACCAGGCACCTTATCCCCTTCCTCACGTCCACTCTGCTCCAGCTCCAGGGGCCTCCCTGCTGTGCCTTGAGCATCCTAAGGTCATTCCAATTCAGGGTGTTTGCATGTGCTGTGTCCTCTGCTTGCCATGCTCTTCTTCACACGGTTTGTTCCCTTACTTTATGAAGGTCTCCACTCAAATGTCACCCCTTCCAAGAGGGCTTCCCTGCCACCTTATCTAAAATAATAGCCTCCCCCGACTATCCCACCTCTAACTGTTTACCCAGCTTGATTTTGCTTCATGGCCTTTATCATTGCCTGAAATGACATCTTATATTAGCTTGTTGTTTATCCTCTGTCTCTCTTACCTGATTCTAAGGTCCATGAGGGCGGGAACCTTGCCTGTATTCCCAGTGCCATCACAGTGCCTGATTTAGGAGGTGTTCAAGGGTGATGGTTGAATGAATGAATGAGAACTAGCCCGTGGCAAAAAGGCACAGCTTGGAAAACAGTAAATTTTATATCACTCCAGATGTTCAAAAAGTGGCTGAACAACTGTAGAACTTAGAGTGTAGTTATCCACAGCACTTAACTACATTGTACTGTGATTTGAAATCTATTAGTTTATTGCCTCGAATAAATAGTAAATTTTCTGAGGACAGGAATGAGTCATATTCATCATCCTGTCCTTAGAAGCTAGCCTTGTGCTAGGAGCTAAGTAAATCCTGATGACTGTTATCAGTTAAGTTGCCTTAGGGAACAGTGAGCCTGGGACCTCTTTGGAGATGTGAACTAGGGGCCCGGGTAGGAGATTTAAAAGATCATGGCTGATTGGGAGGGTCACCCTGCATCTCATGTCCCTTTGTCGCCCTAATGACCAGCTCCCTGAACTAGAGATTGAGATCGCTGCGGGGAAACTGTCTGACCTCATTTCCTCATTTCCAGTGGTTGAAAGCAGTTGCCTTTGGCAATAGAGAGGAAAGGAGACAGAATATTTTAACCAAATATTAAAAGCCCCTTGAGGGACTTAACCAGGTCCCACTCATTTTGTATCTACCTCACCTAGAATGTCCACACTCAGAAATTAATAATAAAAGACTAAATAGTGATGATAACAGGTATTGATATAAATGTGTATAATTTTCAGTGTTCATTCTCCTTTTTAAAAAAATTAATTTGAGGGACTCCCTGGTGGTCCAGTGGCTAAGTCTCTGGGCTCCCAATGCAGGTGGCCTGGTTTTGTTCCCTGGTTAGGGAACTAGATCCCACATGGTGCAACTAAGAATTTCCCCATACCCCAACTAAAGATCCTTCGTGTTGCAACCAAGACCCTCACAACCAAATAAATAAATATTAAAATAAAATAAAAAAACAAATTTGGTTCTCAAAGCAACTCTGTGAAGTAATCAGAAATGACTGACCCCAATTTTACAGACAAGGGAAAAGATACACAGAGAACACCAGTAACTTGCAAAATTCAAGTTACTGGGTTAGGGTTAGGGTTAGGGTGAGGCAGGACTGGGACTCTGTTGAATGAATAAATGAACTTTCAACTAATGTACCTGAACAAACAAAAGTTGGGGTTTTTCTTTTCTTTTTCCCTCTGCTTAGCACTAGGTTGGGTTAGAGGAGCTATGTTTGTTGAACGAATGAAGGAGTGAATAATGTGTGACACTTCCCAAGGCAGACACTCAAAAATAATCCTCTGAGGGGCTGATCTAGCTTCCTTTCACTGAGAGTCCCTGGGAAGAGACCCAGGAGGCACCTTTGCTACAGCAAGGTGGAGCTAGACATGGAAGACCTCTCTCAGCTCAGAGAGAGGCAACGACACCCGAGCTCACAAAGCTGGAGCTGAAACGAAGGTCTCCAAGTTCTCCCCACAAACACGCTCCCTACTCAGGTCTGGGATTAATTACCTTCTCCCTTCCTGTGCCTCCAAAACAGAGCCCCCCAACCCCACCCTCCTTCCTACAAAGAGGGGTGCAGAGCAGAGCGGCAAGTGGGAAACGCCAGCCCCCTCCCTCCGCCTCCTCCTCTTGCTGCCACCTGCCACTCCCTGAATCCGGTCCAGCGGGCCTGGGGCTTCTGGAACAGAGCGAAACCCAGGGCCAGGTGGTGCCTCAGCAGAGCCACCAGTGCTGCAGCCACAGGAGGCGCTGCCATGAGGCCTGAGCAAAGCCCTCAAAATAACCTCGGCTTGGAAAGGGCCGGGCTCCCCAGGCCGCAGGCCCACGGCGTCCACTCACTCACAGCATCACAGGAGCTGTCAAGTGTATTGCCTCAGGGGTTTACAACCTCACAATCAGAGGATCTGAGGCACAGGAAATGTTCTTACGGGACTATGGGATCATAAAACCCCAGACTCACCAAATTTTATTTGAAAGCTTGAGGCTTAGAATAATGGAATCTAGAATCGGAGAGTCAAAATCCAACATTTCCCCTCCATCCCCCCCCCCCCTCCCCCAACCCCTTCAGTAAATGAGCAAGCTGAGACCTAGAGAGATGATTACCTCAAGGAGTGACTCACCCAAGGGGTGGATTGATCCTGGATCCACCACTGGCTGCATTTCCTGTTCTCTGCCAGCCGCCTACTTGCCTGCATCCTCCCTAAGCCCTGCTCTCTCCTTCCACCTGAGTTCGGGTACCCCCCACCGCCCTCCCCCAACCCCCCACCCCCACCCCCGCGAGGAAACTCTTTCCAAGCTCTTGGCCGTGCCTTCCTGGCAGTATGGCTTTTCCTTTTTATGTCTTTTTTAAAAAAATCTTTTTATTTTGTATTGGGGTACAGCCGATTAGCAATGTTGTGACAGTTTCAGATGAACAGCGAAGGGACTCAGCCATACATATACACGTATCCATTCTCCTCCTCAAACTCCCCTCCCGTCCAGGCTGCCACACTTACACTGAGCAGATTTCCCTCTGCTATATAGTAGGTCCTCGTTAGTTATCCATTTTAAACACAGCAATGTAAACATGTCAGTAACGGCTTTTCTTAGATAGCTTTAATAACTTTCATGGCTATTCCTTGGAGACAAAAAAAACTCAACTCTCTCCCATCTTAAATAAAAATTCATCCCTCTCTAGCCACATCTATTCCTCCTTTCCTTCACTGTCAGCATTTTTTTTTGAGGGGGCGGGCAGGCTTATGGGATCTCAGTTTCCCGACCAGGGATTGAACCCAGGCCACGGCAGTGAAAGCCTGGAGTCCTAACCACTGGATCAACAGGAAACTCCCACTGCTCAGCTTCTTGACAGTTGCCCCTATGTTTGCCATCGGCACTCCTCACCTCTCCTCCGTATCGCAATCTGACTTTGCTGCCATCATTCCAGGGAGGTTTCAACGCCCTCTTTGTTACTAAACTCAGCAGACACCTTTCAGCCGCCTGTTTGACCACCTCGACAGCTGACCCTGCTGACCATCCCCCCTGCCCCCCACAATGGCCATGGTATCCCTGCCGGGCTTCCTCCACTTCTCAGGTGGCTCCTTCCCCTGGGGGTTCCACCCTCGTCACTCTTCTCTCCCTCCTCTTTATCTTCTCCTTGAGTATAAAACCATCTGTGTGGTTTGGCCTACTTGTCATTATCTCTTAAGTATCTCCCTGAGATTCAGTGCTTCCTTCTGAGTTCTAGACTAGCAGAGCTAGCTGATGGTGTTTTTCACTAAATGGGGAGCCTCTGGAGCACAGGGATCAAAGGACCAAGCCCACTGCCCAGCACATGCAGACATTCAGCAAATGTTTAATAAATGGGAAAAGTGGAACAAGACTTGCCATCATTATTCTAGAATTTCCTGTATCTAGTGAGATGTGTACATCTCAGGGATGCCAGAAGGGTGACTCACAGACCCACAAGTTATTAGAATCAGAGGAGATTTAAGGCCACCTATAACCAAACCCTTTACTGTGCTGATAGGCAAACTGAGGCCCAGAAGGGTCAAGAGTCTTGTCCAAGGTCACACAGCAAGTTTACGGCAGAACACATCCCCAGCTCACGTAAGAGAGGGCACCTTGGGGTATGCTCTTCCAGCTGACACTCAGGAGTGGGAGATAGGAAGGTAGAATGGGTAGGGTATACAGATGAGGCCATGACAAATGTGAACCCAAACGTAACTCTGAGAAGTTCAAAGGCACAATGTCCTGTGCAAATCTTACTCAATTGTTGTCTGATCCAACACGCCGGTGACGGGGATCCCGTAAAACTGCTGCATCGTGGCGACTGCTGACTGTAAGGCCTTCCCTGAGTGCAACGCAGATGACCGTGAGTCATAGGGCAGCAGATAGCCATAGGACTTTAACCAGTTCTGAAAGACACGCCAAAAGAAAAGAACGCATCATTCGGGGAAGGCTCATCTGCGCTTGAAACTAGGGACCATTTTACCCAAGGGACTAAAGGACTCATGTTCTGATTTCTGTCTCCTTCACTCCCTCCTGCAGACGCTGTCAAATGAAGCTCCAAAAAACACAGCTCTTGTTGGCTTACTCTTCTGCTATCAAGCTTCCGTTGAATTTCTATTGGCTATGGAATAAAGATTAAAATGCCTTCTAGCCTTTCCAGCACCCCGTCTCTTTACCATGTACTCAGTGGTTTCCACTGACTAGACATGCAAGAGGACCAGAGCAGTCCATTCTCTGAAGCAGAGTGACTTGATGAACACTGAGCTCCCCAGACACCCGCTGTATCTAGAGACAGAGTCTGCCTTAGGAACCTTTTATAGAATTATCTGTAGATAATAGATTATCTGTAGATAATGAGATTATCTACAGTCTTCATTGCTAATCCCTCCAAAGAAGTAAGCTATTATTAATAAATAGAAACAAAATAAACCAGGGTATTAATTTATATATAACTACATAAATATGAGCATAGAAAAAAGTCTAGAAGGGCACACATAAAAAATAATATAGCTACGTAAGAGAATTCTTTGCTTTTAGGAAATATACACTGAAGTGTTTCAGCTTACATAAGGATGAAATGCATGAAGTCTGCAACATTTTCTTTAACAGATTCAGGGAAAAAATTAGAGAAAGAGAGAGGAGAGAGAGGGGAAAAAAAAATGTGGTAGGATGTTAAGAGATGGGGAATCTGGGTGAAAGGTGTTTAGGAATTCTTTGTCCCATTCTTGAAAACTTTTTTGAAAGCCTGAAATAATGTAAAAAAAAATTTTAATAAAAAAGGAATGAATGTGATTAGCCTTTGTTATAATATCATGGGGGACTTCTTTTTTCTGTGCTTATCTAAGGGTTATGCATGGAGTCATTAAAAAAAAAAAAGGAGATAAACTTTAAAAGGGCAAGAGAATCTGAAAGTAGCTTGGATGAAGAAGTTCAGACAATGAATCTGAAGGTTGGAAAAGTAAAGATGAGTATTTTCACTGACCAGCTAGAAATTAGAGGACCGGGAAATATCTGTGGCATTAATTGGAAAATGAAGAAAACATCCATGCATCTGTGGAGCCCACAAGCATGTCCTGTAGAGAGTGCACGTACACGCTCGTCTCTAAGTCACGTGGAAACTGCCGCCCATCCTCAGAAGATTATCTTGAACACCAAGTGAGCAAATGAAGAAAAAAGACCTTAAGAAGCTGTATTAATGCTCTTCCCATCTACAGTTTTGTTTCTTTTTAAAAAATATTATTTATTTATTTGGCTGCACCAGTTCTTAGTTGTGGCATGTGGGATCTTCCATCTTCATTGTGCCATATGGAATCTTTTTTTTTTTTTTAGTTGCAGCATGTGAACTCTAAGTTGCAACATGTGGGTCTATTCTTCCATCAGGAATTGAACCTGGGCCCCCTGCATTCCCCACTGCACTGGGAGCGCTGAGTCTTAGCCACTGGACCACCAGGGAAGTCCTCATAATTTTGTTTCTTTGTTTCTATATGAACATCTTATTGTGGCTGTGTCTGTTATGACAAGTCAAATCAAACCATTTTGGGAAGGAGGCAGACCAGAAACTATAAATAAGTTATTATTTATTTCACCAAGGAGGCTGTCACATCTTTACTGCCTTGTGATGAAATCCATCTGACTGATTAAGAACAAAATAGTCAGAATAATAAAGTCTTAAAACATCCCCAAGAGAGCGACAGCTTTACTCTTTCATCAGAGATCTACAACCTGTTTTTCATTCTAAATTTTGGCACAGGGTTTCAATACTTCTTGTGCTTCCCCCAGTGCTGAATCTCTGTCATGCCTTTGTATGTTTTCCCCCTGTATGCCTGGCATACTTCTTAGTTTGGCAAAAATCTTTCATTATTTTAAGGTTAAGCCTATAAATTAGGCTTAGTCTTCCCTTAGGAAGTCTCCCTAAGGAAGACCTTAGTCTTCCCTCTGGAAGACTTACCTCACTCCCTAGCCCGGTACTTTCCCCCTCTTCTGTATTCCCTAAATCCCCTGTTATAGACAGTGTAGTTCTTGGAATATTGCTGCTGCTAAGTCACTTCAGTTGTGTCTGACTCTGTGCGACCCCATGGACTGTCCATGGAATTCTCCAGGCCAGAATACTGGAGTGGGTAGCCATTCCCTTCTCCAGGGGATCTTCCCAACCTAGGGATCAAACCCAGGTCTCCTACATTGCAGGCAGATTCTTTACCAGCTGAACCACAGGGAAGCCCAAGAATACTGGAGTGGGTAGCCTATCCCTTCTCCAGGGGATCTTTCCAACCCAGGAATTGAACCGGGATCTCCTGCATTGCAGGTGGATTCTTTACCAACTGAGCCAGCAGGGAAGCCCTCTTGTAATATTGGGCTCCAATCATTACTGTATTTATGAGACTCTGAACTCCTCCAGGGAAGGGTCCATGTTTTACTCATCTCCATATCTGGTGCCCAGGGATCCCCTGACACAGTAGTTGATCATTGTGTCCATTTAATGAACATTACCGGGCATGGACTACCTAGTAGGCACTGTGCATGGCTCCTGGAATGCAAAGACGAATAAGGAGCTCACCGACCAACAAATAAACCCATCATGAAAATACAGCACTAAAAATCAGATGTGTAGAGTTCCATAGAAGAACAAAGTAGGGGGCATGTTATCCACATGGAAGGGTGGGGATGGGGAGCAAGGGGAACTCGGGGGAGGCTTCCAGGTGGTGGTGGCATCTCAATCTTTTTAAAATTAATCACTTTTTGGCTGTGCTGGGACTTTGTTGCTGCACATGGGCTTTCTCTGGCTACAGCAAGTGGGAGCCACTCTCTGGTTGCGGTGTGAGGGCTTATTGCGGTGGCTTCTCTTGTGGCAGAGCATGGGCTCTAGAGCATGTGGGCTTCAGGAGTTGTGACACATGAACTTAGTCACTCCAAGGCATGTGGAATCTTCCCGGACCAGGGATTGAACCTATGTCCCCTACATTGACAGGTGAATTCTTAACCACTGGACCACCAGGGAAGTCCTGAGCTAGGGCTTGAAGGATATGTGCAATTACCTGGAGGTGCTGGAGAGCATGGCACATTCTGAGCAGTATTTAAAATGGTGGGAACTTGGGGAAGAGGAGTATGGTGATGAGTGGAGAGGATTGGAAAGGAGGGAAGTGGAGAGAGATGATACACTATTAATTATCTTTTTACAAAGTGGACAAATCACAGAGAATCACTTGTGACTTGACCATGGTCTCGGATGAGCCAAAAAAAACCCATCTGGAAATGGACACGACAGGGCAACTGACAAGTTACCTGTTCATTCATCAAGCTCCAACTTCTATTCCCAGGTCAGTTATGTCATCAAAGTATTAAATCCCTGTACCGTGTTACTCAGCCCTTTCCAGTCAGAAGGCCGCATTATGTTTTTTATAGAAACTTCATTGAAGAATTGTTGGATTGGATAAACAGGGCGCTATCATGGGAAAGAGGCACAAAGTTCTGAGGTTGAATCCCAGTTCATCACTTGCCAGCTGTGTGCCTTTGGGCAAATCGAGCATCAGTTTCCTTATTTGTGGGCTTCCCTGATGACTCAGATGGTAAAGAATCTGCCTGCAATGCAGGAGACCTGGGTTTGATCCCTGAGTCAGAAAGATCCCCTGGAGAAGGGCATGGCTACCCAATCCAGTCTTTTTTCCTGGAAAATTCCTGGAGGAGCCTGGCAGGCTACAGTCCATGGGGTCACAAAGAGTTGGACACGACTGAGCAACGAACACTTTCCTTATCTGTAAAATGTAAACAGTGACCCTCCTCTACAAGATTGCTGTTAAGCTGAAGTGATCGAACGTACCTGACATAATCACTCAAAAGTGACTCGTTTATTATCCCCTTGGATGGTGTCTCTGTTACCTTTCGTAAAATCAAGGTGGAAAACACGGTCTTTGACTCCTTCTCTGCCTTTTGAAGTCTGGTTATCCTGCCCTCCCCCTGGACCAAGAGCCACCGTGAGGGTGCTATGGGGGTCAGCGTGTCCACCTGCTCTCGGTGAGCTGTGGGGCTGACCACCTCTCACACAGCACCGGGAGCACTGCGTGCAGAGAACTGACAGCTGACTGGAGTCGTTCTCTTCGCCCTGTCACTCGGCTTTACTGAGACCAAACACAATCCCTCTCCATCAAGCTTTACCTTGAGGAAAACGGCGTCTCTACAGGAGATTCTGTGTGCTTTCTGGTTTCAGCAAATGCATATTGGGTAACCCAGTGGTTCTCCTCTTTGGCCTTTCTGCTGGGAATCTTTTGGTCAAATTTATCACATAAGTGTGGAACACGGTGATGCTTGCAAGTTGCTGTTATTTTTTCATTTTTCTGACCACTAAGTTGTGTTTCATCCTTAAAAATCTTACTTAAAAAGATTGTTTCACTCTGTAAACTGCCTCAAACCCTTCCCAAAAGAGGTGTGGTACCAGTCTAAAATCCAATTCCTCCTTATTTGTGGACTCCATTAGTTAATTCTCTTAAAATCCAATTAGGATGAATTACAGTGTCTGGGAAATAGCTAAAGAACTATTAAAAAAAAAAACACTAAGGGGAAGGTTTTTTTAAAAAAAAATTATTTATTTTTGGCTGTGTTGGGTCTTAGTTGCGACACTCAAGATCCTCCTTGGAAAATCTGGGCTCTGTGGTTTGCCACACGCAGACTTAGTTGCCTCGAAACATGTGGGATCTTAGTTCTCTGATCGGGATTGAACCTGTGTCCCATGCATTGGAGGGACGATTCTTAATCACTCTGGATCACCGGGGAAGTCCCGGCTGGGGAACTTTGGACAGAAGCTTCCAACAAACTGGTCAACAGAGTATTTTTCTGAGCACCTGCCTTCAAGCTAGTATGGAATTTGACAATTTTCTCCCCTCCTGTCCTCATTACTATGATATTGTAGGAGACAGGGAACAGAGAATTTTTGGCATAAACTCTCTTCTAAAATTTGGGGGGATTGAAAGGAGCTCCTAGTTGGTAAAGGGCAACCAGGTTTACCAAGCTCCTTTTTTGGATATTCAAGCAAAGTGTTAGTCTCTCAGTAGTATCTGACTCTTTGTGACGCTATGGACTATAGCCCTCCAGGCTCCTCTATCCAAGGGATTCTCCAGGCAAGAATACTGGAATGGGTAGCCATTCCCTTCTCCAGGGGATCTTCCAGACTCAGGGATTGAACCTGGGTCTCCCGCATTGCAGGCAGATTCTTTACCATCTGAACCACCAGGGAATTCAAGCAAGGAGCATCTTGAAGCCAAGCAGGAGCTATTATGAAGGTCACAGAGTCTAGCTCGGCAGTGTCGGGAGTTAGGATCTAAGTACTCAGACGTTGGCCAATGTCTAGGTTATGGACAAACACTGGAATGGATCTGCCTTCTCTGGGTTCTGCTTCCTTCCCAGGTTCACTGGGGACAATCTTCAGGCTCAGGGGCAGACCCCTAAGAGCAGACATGGGAGCAGAAAGGTCTGGCCAAATGACAGCTCTAAGTCAGGGTCATTGAGATTGGACCTGGTGTGTGTGTGTGTGAGCGGGTGGGAGTGTGTGTATTACAAGGTGGGAGGCTAAAGACTACGCATTAGGGACCAGACAACTTCCGCTGTTTAACCCTGTCTCTACTATTTACCTGCTCTGTGACCCAGACAATCCTCTGACTTCTCTGAGCAGAAGTTCCTGACGTTGAAGCAAGTCTTCTACACTGCAGTCATCCCTGATCCAGAACACTCTCTGCCCATTCACATTTCCAGGCCATTCCTGCTGCCAACAGAGCCCATTCTCTTTAGGCATGCTAGCAAACTCATCCTTCAAAGTCCAGCTGAAATGTCACCTTCTTTGGAAAACCTTCCTAGGCTCTCCCTGGCAGAGCTAGTGGGCAACCCCCTTCCCCCCTGCAGTGCTTAATTCTCTGCTGCTCTAAACACAGCTTCCACAGTGTATCACACCGTTGGTTGATGTTTTCCTCACTAGATTGGTTCCCAAGGAGCAGAGACTGTCATATTTATTTTTATATCTGCTACAGTACTTAGCACTGTGCCTGACATAATAAATAATCAGAGTGAGTGAATTAAGGAATGAATTAACAGTTGGTCTAGGAGGTACTGTCTGTGTACCCACGAAGGAATTTCATCTAGGGAGGTTTAATGAGTAATACACACGAAAGCACTAAGCACAATCCATGGCATCGATTCGGTGCTGAAAAAACTATTTGCTGAAATTCCATCTTTTGTGGTTTGACTTTGCTTGATGAGGCAACAGGCTCCATGGTCCCAATCAAAACAAGATAAAATTCGCTAAAGGAAAGAAGCCCCATTCAAGGCTAAACAGAATGACCTAACTTTCATCTTTTTACACCTGGACCCATTAATCCACCACCAGCCACGTCAGAATTCTAAACTTTACAGCTCAGTTAACTAACTCTAAGACGACGTCTGTCACCCTTTAAGTGCTGAAAGAGGTGTCAACCCACAGGAAAGTGAGAAAGATCTCAGAGTGCGAGCGGAGACCAAAATAGCTGGGCTGAGCCGGAGAGAGATGCAGTGATCACAGGCAACACCGCGTGATTGGTCCGCAGGCCAGAAGGCGGGATTTTGGTTCGGGCGAAGCCTAAGCTGAGAAGCGGAAGCTGAGACGTCGAGCGGTAGTGGCAGGCAAAGGAGAGAGTGGAGAATAACAAGGAGAAAAAAAAGTGGCCTGGAGTGGGAAGGGAGCGGCAGACAGCAGAGGCGGTGGTGAGATTAGAAGTGTCAAAGGAGGCGGCCAGAAGCAGATCAACTGGCGTGCTGCCGTTTGCTCTTGGCAAACAGAGATGGCCATGGGGGAGGAGAGAGATGGATGGGCCAAGACAGGGTGTCTCCTGGGGGTGTTCAGGAGCCTCACACCTGGTTGGGCAAACCAGACTGTACAGGCACGGAGCAGGGGGATGATTAAGATCCGGTGTTTGGTCAGGAACACAGAGGGTGAGAAGGTAATATCAAAAAGGTCAGAGGCAAAGTCTACAAAGAAGGGACAGGCAGGAAGGTATCAAAATTGGAAGCATGGACTGGAATGAGAAACAATCAAAGCTCCTGATCAAAGAGTTGGGGCAGCTGAGGTCATAATCTAGGGTGACGATGCAGGTCCAAGTCCAGTTCTAGAAGTTGCAGATGCAGTGAGCACATGCTAAGTTGCTTTTGTGTCCGACTCTTTTCAACCCGATGGACTGTAGCCCGCCAGGCTCCTCTGTCCATGGGATTCTCCAGGCAAGAATACTGGAGTGGGTTGCCATGCCCTCCTCTAGGGGATCTTCCCGACCCAGGGATCAAACCAGGGTCTCCTGTGTCTTCTGCATTGGCAGGTGGATTCTTTACTGTTGAGCCATGGGGAAGCCCTGTAGATGCAGATAGACAGGGACAAGCTAGAGCATGACTGAGGAAGAGTGGTCAGGAAAGTGAGGCAGACATTCATAGGAACTGTAGCCCAGGAGGAAAGATGAGGGATGTTTAGGCTGGAGAAGGGAGGGCTGCAGGGGATAGGACTGTCTTTAAAAAGCCAAATGGCTGTGGATGAAGGAGATTTATTCTCGTTGGCACAGAGGGCCAAGCTAAGATCAGCACAGAAGATCACAGGACATAGATCCAGACTCACAAAAATAAACTACTTTTTAATAGAGATGTTCTATTGCGTTGGCCAAAAAGTTCATTTGGGTTTTTCTATAACATCTTATGGAATTATAAATCGTACTATAATTATAGTAACCACAATAACGTTGTTTTAGTCGCTAAGTTGTGTCTGACTCTTTTGTGACCCCACCCCCACCCCCGCCATGGACTGTAGCCCACCAGGCTCCTTTGTCCATGAGATTTCCCAGGCAAGAATACTGGAGTGGGTTGCCATTTCCTTCTCCAGGGGATCTTCCAGAGTCAGGGATGGAACCTGAGTCTCCTACATGGCAGGCAGATTCTTTACCACTGAGCCACCAGGGAAGCCCCAAAATGACAACAGTTACTATTATTAGAACATTTATTATATACCTGGCACTGTACCAGGCACTCCAGACTGCAACAACCCCACAAGGTAGGAATTATGATCCCCAATCTGCAGATGAAGAAACTGAGGTTCAGAGAGGTTAAATAACTATCCAGAGCCACAAAGCTAATAAGTGGCAGGATTCAAACTCAAGTTTTACCTGAAACCAGGCATTTCATGCTATCAGGTCACTAGTCAAGTGTCCCGTTCCCCTTTCAGGACTTTCTGGACCTCACGCTCCTACAGAGCAATGCCTGATCTCAGATCACAGTATGCTCAATACCCTTTGGCTAGATTCCTATGCCAGGCTATGGCATCAAACCAGAAGCTTCTTATGACCCAGGTTTCCTCCCTCTCCTTGGCCCACATTGTCTTTTACCAAAGAACTATTGGCTCTGCCTCCTAAACATCAACTTTGTTTCCATCTATCTGTTCATTCAGTAAGTCTTTACTGAGGACCTACTTACTGAGGACCTCCATGTCCCAGGCATGTGGTCTGGGCTCTGGGATAGAACATCAGACAAAAACACCACTCTCTTTACTTTCTAGCTACAGTCTCACGGACGAGCCACGTCACAGTCAGTGCTATGAAAAATAAAGCAGGGTGAGGATATGGCGAGTATGGGACAGCTAGTTTATAGAGACTAGTTAGGGAACGTCTCTGTGGAAGTCACGTGAGAGCAAGGGACCTGCAGGAGGCGAAGGAATTCCAGGAAGAGGGATCAGAAAGTGCAAATATCCTGAGGCAGCTTCAAAGTCTTCCCATCAAGAGCTCTCACGGGAGGCGGAGACGGGAGGTGTAAGTCAAACGGGGCAAAGTGTCAGTTACACAAGATGACTAGATCCTGGAGACATACTGTTCAACATAGTGCCTATAGTTAACAATACAGTATTATACACTTAGAACATTTGCTAAAAGGGCAGCTCCTTAAGTTCTTAGCAGAAGACGACGATGATGCTAATGCTGATGATAGAAATAAAGAGGGCAGGAGGAACCTTCCGGAAGTCATGGATTTGTTGATGGCATAGATTGTAGTGATGGTGTCACAGGTGTATACTTATCTCTAAACTCATTTAGTTGTATGCATTAAATATGTGCCACTTTTTGTATGTCAATTTTACCTCAATAAAGTGTTTTTTTTTAATCGAGGCATCATGATATGGCTCCTGACTACCTCTGCAGCCTCTTTACCACTCCCCACCTAGCACTCCGTGTTCTAACACTTCCAGATTCTGACATACATAGTTCCTTCTATCTAGATCACACTCTTCCTTCTCTGGGGAAGCCTTCCTTGAACTCTCAACTCAGGAGTTCCACCTACATCCCTGGTCAGCGTTCATCCTTCTTATCACAATTCTTTTTTTTTTTCTTTAATTTTTTCAGTTATTTATGTATTGGCTGCACTGGGTCTTTGTTGCTGTGCACGGGCTTTCTCTAGCTGCAGCCAGCAGGGGCTACTCTCTCGCGGTGGCGTGCAGGCTTCTCACTGATGTGGCTTCCCCTGTAGTTGAGCACAGGCTCTAGGGTGCGGGCTCAGTAGATATGGCGCATGGGCTTAGCTCCCCAAGGCATGGGATCTTCCTGGACTGGGGATCAAACTCATGTCTCCTGCATTGGCAGGCAGATTCTTAACCACTGGGCCACTAGAAGTCCACTTGTCGTCGTCATTGTTGTTCAGTCGCTCAGCTGTTTCTGATTCTTTGCAACCCCATGGACTGCAGCACGCCAGGCTTCCCTGTCCTTTACCATCTCCCAGACCTTGCTCAAACTCATGTCCATTGAGTCAGTGATGCCATCCAAACATCTCATCCTCTGTCAACCTTTCTCCTCTTGCCTTCACTCTTTCCCAGCATCAGGGTCTTTTCCAATAAGTCAGCTCTTCACATCAGGTGGCCAAAGTATTGAAGCTTCAGCTTCACCATCCGTCCTTCCAATGAATATTCAGGATTGATTTCCTTTCAGATTGACTGGTTGGATCTCCTTGCAGTCCAAGGGACTCTCAAGAGTCTTCTCAAGCACCACAGTTCCAAAGCATCAGTTCTTTGGTGCTCAGCCTTCTTTAAGGTCCAACTCTCATATCCATACATGACTACTGGAAAAACCATACTTTTGACTATATGGACCTTTGTCAGCAAAGTAATGTCTCTGCTTTTTAATATGCTGTCTAGGTTTGTCATAGCTTTTCTTCCAAGGAACAAGTGTCTTCCTCATCACAATTCTTATCACATGGTATTGCAGTGCAATTGCTTGTCTCCTCTCCCAGACTACACAGTGCCTGAGGGCAGGGGCCATAATCTGTCTTCTTCACTGTGGTATCCCCACAGCTAGCACAGGGCCAGCAGAGACACCTATGTATTTGATGAAAACAACTTGAAGCACTCAGGGTGAGGATGAACGATCGCTGGTCAGAATTTGCTATAGAAGATTTTCTCCACTCCAGAAGTATTGATATTTGGGGCCAGATAATTCTGTTGTTGGGGTCTGTCCTGTACATTGTAGGACACTGAGCAGCAGCCCTAGTTTTTAAAACAAGATGCCAGCAGCAGCTCCCCCCCAAGCTGTGACAACCAGAAATGTCCCCATTGGCCTAAGAGTTCCCTCAATGGTGGGCAAAACTGTCCATGTTAAGAACTATTATAAAGGGATTCTTATATAGAATATTCTGGAATATTCTGTACTGCTTCTCTCAACCCTAAATTCTTCATATTAAGGAAAGCAGTAGGCATTTGGTCAATAGCCTCCTAGAATGGGGCTCAGAAGGAGAGCTGCTTTCCTTGTGTGAGGAGGTGGACATGAACAGGCTCCTGGTGGGGTGTGGTGAGCGGTGAGGAGCTAGGCAGGTGGAGAGGACGTTTAGGGTTATGGTTAAGGGCGTACGTTCTGAAGATACAAGACACTGGGGTCAAATCCTAATCTCTGATTTACTTGTTACATGACCTTTGGCAAATTATTCAGCCTCTTTACTGCTCACGTCAAGCTCCATGTTCTTAGCATGTGCCCCATGGGGTGGTTGTGAAGATTAAATAACTAATAGGTGGTATGAAGTGCTCAGTAAAAGATAGCAGTAATAATGGCTGTTATTTTCCTGATAGGTGACAATTCCAAACCCCTCACTCTGCCGCTGCAGCCCCAAACACTGAGGCTGTGTTCCCTCACTGGACAGTCCTTGCACATCATGGTCTGTCAGCATCGCATCATCCAAGGAGCTTGTTAAAAATACATGTTACCAAGTGCAAACTTAGGCTTACAAAATCACACCCTCTGAAGCTGGGAACTGGAAACCTGCATTTTTAAAATATGAGCACTGGGACTTCGCTTGCAAAGAAATAGAGGAAAACAACAGAATGGGAAAGACTAGAGATCTCTTCAAGAACATTAGAGATACCAAGGGGACATTTCATGCAAAGATGGGCTCGATAAAGGGCAGAAATGGTATGGACCTAACAGAAGCAGAAGATACTAAGAAAAGGTGGCAAGAATACACAGAAGAACTGTACAAAAAAGATCTTCACGACCCAGATAATCACGATGGTGTGATCACTCATCTAGAGCCAGACATCCTGGAATGTGAAGTCAAGTGGGCCTTAGAAAGCATCACTACAAACAAAGCTAGTGGAGGTGATGGAATTCCAGTTGAGCTATTTCAAATCCTGAAAGATGATGCTGTGAAAGTGCTGCACTCAATATGCCAGCAAATTTGGAAAACTCAGCAGTGGCCACAGGACTGGAAAAGGTCAGTTTTCATTCCAATCCCAAAGAAAGGCAATGCCAAAGAATGCTCAAACTACCGCACAATTGCACTCATCTCACACACTAGTAAAGTAATGCTCAAAATTCTCCAAGCCCAGCTTCAGCAATACGTGAACCGTGAACTTCCAGATGTTCAAGCTGGTTTTACAAAAGGCAGAGGAACTAGAGATCAAATTGCCAACATCCGCTGGATCATCGAAAAAGCAAGAGAGTTTCAGAAAAACATCTATTTCTACTTTATTGACTATGCCAAAGCCTTTGACTGTGTGGATCACAATCAACTGTGGAAAATTCTGAAAGAGATGGGAATACCAGACCACCTGACCTGCCTCTTGAGAAATCTGTACGCAGGTCAGGAAGCAACAGTTAGAACTGGACATGGAACAACAGACTGGTTCCAATAGGAAAAGGAGTATGTCAAGGCTGTGTATTGTCACCCTGTTTATTTAACTTATATGCAGAGTACATCATGAGAAACGCTGGACTGGAAGAAGCACAAGCTGGACTCAAGATTGCCGGGAGAAATATCAATAACCTCAGATATGCAGATGACACCACCCTTATGGCAGAAAATGAAGAGGAACTAAAAAGCCTCTTGATGAAGGTGAAAGAGGAGAGTGAAAAAGTTGGCTTAAAAAAAAAAGAAAAGAAAAAGTTGGCTTAAAGCTCAACATTCAGAAAATGAAGATCATGGCATCACTTCATGGGAAATAGATGGGGAAACAGTGGAAACAGTGTCAGACTTTATTTTTGGGGCTCCAAAATCACTGCAGATGGAGACTGCAGCCATGAAATTAAAAGATGCTTACTCCTTGGAAGGAAAGTTATGACCAACCTAGATAGCATATTCAAAAGCAGAGACATTACTTTGTCAACAAAGGTCTGTCTAGTCAAGGCTATGATTTTTCCTGTGGTCATGTATGGATGTGAGAGTTGGACTGTGAAGAAGGCTGAGTGCCGAAGAATTGATGTTTTGAAGTGTGGTGTTGGAGAAGACTCTTGAGAGTCCCTTGGACTGCAAGGAGATCCAACCAGTCCATTGTGAAGGAGATCAGCCCTGGGATTTCTTTGGAAGGAATGATGCTAAAGCTGAAACTCCAGTACTTTGGCCACCTCATGGGAAGAGTTGACTCATTGGAAAAGACTCTGATGCTGGGAGGGATTGGGGGCAGGAGGAGAAGGGGACGACAGAGGATGAGATGGCTGGATGGCATCACTGACTCGATGGATATGAGTCTGAGTGAACTCCGGGAGTTGGTGCTGGACAGGGAGGCCTGGCGTGCTGCGATTCATGGGGTTGCAAAGAGTTGGACACAACTGAGCGGCTGAACTGAAGTGAACTGGGACTTCGCTGGTAGTCCAATGGTTAAAATCCGCCTGCCAACGCAGGGGACACGGGTTCGATCCCCGGTCTGGGAAGATCCCACGTGCCATAGAGAGACTAAGCCTGTGCGCTACCACTACTGAGCCTGCGCCCTAGAGCTTGTGCTCCACAAGAGAAGCTACTGCAATGAGCAGCCTGCTCACAGCAACTAGAGAAAAGCTATACACAGCAGACTCAGCGCAACCAAAATAATTTTTTTTTTTTTTTAAAAAGGGAGCACCTAAGGTGACTCTGTTGCCTACTAAAGTTTGAGAACCACTGCAGTAAGGATGGCTGGGAGTGATGACTTTGTGCCGTGAAGAATGAGCATGTTATGTTCAGTATTGCCTCTGATCTACTAAGACAGGAAGCATGTTGCCATTTCGGAAAGTCTTCTACTAAAGTTGGCTCAAGAGCCAGCCCTTGCCTTCTGTGCCTCAACTCTGCTCACATCCCTGGGTCCTTTACCTGCCTATCTCCCCAGCCAGCCCTGACATCTGCAAACAGTCCATCAGCAGCTACAACCCCAACACTGAGACTGTACTGTGTCGCTGTAGACTGGCATCAAGCGTGCCCTAAGATCTTCCTTTCCTTTTCATTGCTGTGTTAGCTCAGTCCTTATGAGTGGGTTTTGGTCTCAGTTTCCCTGCCTGGCACTCGGGTCCTAAACTGAGATTGCCAGGACCTGAATCTTTTTCTCAAGATCTTAGCTTTCTTGAAGGACAGGGAAGCCTGTTGTGGTGCAATGAGTTGGACATGACTTAGTGACTGAACAACAAAAAAGCATTTGGAAGGTCCCAGCACACAGGAGGCGGTCTCTCAATGTTACTGTCTGTATTTTTGCTCCCACCCTCTCCAGTAATACATGGACCATCACCTGTGGTCTTTGCTGCTGGACCAAATCACTGTGTCTCTTTGGTGACTCCTCAGAGGTTAGCCTCATCACTGCGGCAATTCTCTGCAATTCCTGTCCCACCAAAATCCTGCGTCTTTCTCTGTCCACACTACTGAGGTCCCAGCCTTGCCGCTGAACCCATCTGTTCAGTTCAGTTCAGTTGCTCAGTTGTGTCCGACTCTTTGTGACCTGCATGGCACTGCAGCATGCCAGGCTTCCCTGTCCATTACCAACTCCCAAAGCCTGTTCAAACTCATGTCCATCGAGTTGGTGATGCCATCTAACCATTTCATCCTCTGTCGTCCCCTTCTCCTCCTGCCCTCAATCTTTCCCAGCATCAGGGTCTTTTCAAATGAGCCAGTTCTTCGCATCAGGTGGCCAAAGTATTGGAGTTTCAGCTTCAGCATCAGTCCTTCCAATGAATATTCAGGACTGATTTCCTTTAGGATGGACTGGTTGGATCTCCTTCGTGTCCAAGGGGACTTTCAAGAGTCTTCTCCAGCACCACAGTTCAAAAGCATCAATACTTCAGTGCTCAGCCTTCTTTATGGTTCAACTCTCACATCCATCCACGATTACTGGAAAAACCATAGCTTTGACTAGACCAACCTTTGTTGGCAAAGTAATGTCTCTGCTTTTTAATATGCTGTCTAGGTTGGACATAGCTTCTCTTCCAAGGAGCAAGCATCTTTTAATTTCATGGCTGCAGTCACCATCCGCAGTGATTTTGGAGTCCCCCAAAATAAAGTCTCTCACTGTTGAAAAGAACCCATCTGAGTTATAACTGATTTTTTAAAACTTCAGACTTGAGGGCTTAACCATGCAGTTTATCTAGAAAATGCAGTCGTTGATAAACAATTTAAAGATTATCTAATTTAACATGCTTATTTTGCCAGACAGAAAAATTCAGCTGAGGGAGAAACGACTTATCCAAAATCACAGAGCAAGTTGGTGGAGGAGCTGCAAGCAGCCTAATGGCCCTGCCTCCCAGGAGCATTCCTGCTGCCGTGCTACACCCTCCACACTAGCTCTGGTTTGCCTCCAAACGCTGTGTTGTTTTTTTTCCCCACTTACAGCCAGTCTAAAAAGGGCTCTCAGGATCGCCCACAACACCCAACTTAGCTTCTTGACAAACACCTTAATGGCGCAGCATTGCCTCTTGGCTGCCACCATTTCTTGAGTGGGTGGTAAGTGCACTAGCGGGAATTCCCTGGCGCTCTGTAGTGTCCTTGGCCCACTCCCAGGAGGCCACCACAAGCCAGAGAGTTGCCCTGCCCAGGGAGGTGGCACACTTGGGGTTTTGGGTCAGCCCTGGGATGTCTGAGTTTCCCGGTTCTGGGCAGGCCTCCTTCCAAGGCCAGGCATATAGCCACGCACTCATTCACTCTCTGAGAAGCGAGGGCCCTTGTCTTCCTTGTCCTTTCCAGTGCCTTCCTGTAAATCCGCCGTGTTTTCTGTCCTCGGGCTTGACTTATTGATGAGTTTAGACAAGGGAAGAGGGTAGACAAAGACCGTGGTCAGGCCTTAGTTTCTCAACTGAAACGCAGACGGCTGAAGTAGACAACCTCTAAGTAATTATATAAGGTTCTATTACTTTAGGTTAATTAGATTGAGCATGGAGCAGATCCTCTGGTTCCTCACCGCCAGTCTTAAAGTCCGAGCTCCTCAGCCCAGCACTCACAAGCCTCACAGTCTGATGCCAGTGCACCCTAGCCTCTGACTTGTACGCCCCACCCTTCTACTGCCCACCCCACGAGCCCCTCCTCAAGCTACTGACCTACTTGTGTTGCCTGAACACAGCCTGTAAGTTCCTTTCTCTGTCTTTTTTCACTCCCTCTCCCTAGAAGGCCTTTCCTACATGGATACTGGTCACTCTCTGATGATCTATTAGGTATCCTTAGAAAGGCAACCTGAATGCCACTTCACCTGGGAGGACTATCCAGGGTTAAATGGATTTCCTCTGAGCTCCAGAGCTTCCTTGGTAGCTCAGTTGATAAAGAATCTGCCTGCAATGCAGGAGACCTGGGTTCGATCCCTGCTTGGGGAAGATCCCCTGGAGAAGGAAATGGTAACCTACTCCAGTATTCTTGCCTGGGAAATCCACTGGTCAGAGGAGCCTGGCAGGCTACAGTCCTTGGGGTCCCAAGAGTCAGTCATGACTTAGTGACTAAACCACCACCACCACCTCTGTGTTCCCATGTATACCTGTTGCTTACAGTGTCTTTCATAAATGGTGGTCTCCATGCCTGTCAGTGCCACTGAACATGGAGCTTACTGGAGGGGGAGGTAGACATGCAGAGACGAAATGCTTTATTCCAATGGTGATGAGTAGAATGAGGGAAAAGGAGAAGGTGTTGGGAAAGAAAGCCAGTGACACGGGACTTCCCTGGTGGTCCAATGGCTAAGACTCTGTGCTCCCAATGCAGGGGGCCCAGGTTCAATCCCTGGTCAGGGAACTAGATCCCACATGCCACAACTAAAGATCCCACATTCAGCAGCAAAGATCAAAGATCCTTCATTGCCACAATTAAGACCTGGTGTGGTTAAATAAATAAAATTATATATAAAAAAAGTAAGTATGTGACAGGAGATCTTGACCTCCTGGAGGATGTATCATCTCAGCTGAGACCTGTATACGAGCGAAAGAGGTCAAGGTGAAGGTCAAAGAATGAGCACTCCTGGAAAAGAATATCTTATTGAATTCCTGAATGGGAAGAAGCCTGCATATTAGGAAAAGAGAAAGAAGGCCAGGATAGCTGGAGATTACTGAAAACTGAAACTGTTAGTCACTCAGGCGTGTCCGACTCTTTGTGACCCCATGAGCTGTAGCCCACTAGGCTCCTCTGTCCATGGGATTTCCCACGCAAGAATACTGGAGTGGGTTGCCCTTTCCTTCTCCAGGGGATCTTCCGGACCCAGGGATTGAACCCAGGTCTCCTGCACTGCAGGCAGATTCTTTACTGTCTGAGCCACCACAGAAACCTAACCTCTCAGGGAGGTTACTGAGAAGCTGGTATAAAAGGGAGCAGAGAGCTAGGGAGGATTTGGTGATGCAGGGCCTCAGAGGCCTGGTGTTGGGTACAAGGGCTTCATGATACTGTTTGCTATACTTTCAACATGTGTTTGAAATTTTTCCATAATAAGAATGACGAGAACTGGCTGTTGTATAGCAATATTAGTTTAGCCTTTACCTTAAAAATCGTTTTTAGCAAAGTGAAAGTGGAAGTCACATATCAGATGTTTTTGTTTAAAATTTTTTTAAATTAAATATTGCAAGCATTCAGAAAGGCATAAAAATAGCTTTTCTTTTTTTAAAGCCTTGGATAATCACCTATTGGCTTTGTTAAATCTTGGCTCTGCCATATTTGCTTCAGATATAACTGGCCCCTGTGTAGATTTATTTTTAAAAGGTCACTCTGGCTGCCACGGGAAGAAGGATAAGAAGTGGGCAAGAGAGGCTGATCAGGTAGGAAGTTTCTGGAAGCCAGACGAGACAGGATGGAAGTTTAAAGTGGAGACAGTGGTGGTGGAGAGAAGCAGTTACAGGGACAATTGGACCAGGAGGTGGACGTGCTAGGCTCGCTGCTGGTTCTCCTGAGGCAGGTGAGGGGAAGATGAAGGGAAGGATACCTCTTTCTGGTCCATTGCTTTTGGAGCACAGAGAATGGTGTGCATGTGAGTGTTTGTGGTACAGAAGTGTTTTAAAATTATTGCTAACAAAGTTGTTAATAACCATGCTTTGTTTTCTCTACCTTGTTTCTTATAACAATGTGTCTGATCTTTGAGAAAATATTATCTTTTATAAACATGACTTTGCTGTTATCCCATAGGTCATCAAAGCCTAGTTCCAAATTGTCCTTTAAAACGAATGCATGAGACTTCCCTGGTGGTCCAGTGGTTAAGACTCCTCACTCCAAATGCAGGGTTTGATCCCTGGTCAGGGAACTAGATCCTACCATGTTGCAACTAAAGATTCTGCATGCCCCAAATAAAGATTGAAGATCCCATGTGCTGCAACTAAGACCCAGTACAGTCAGATAAATAAACACATTTTTTTAAGAAAATGAATGTATGAAGTAATGTGGAGAAGGCAATGGCACCCCACTCCAGTACTCTTGCCTGGAAAATTCCATGGACGGAGGAGCCTGGTAGGCTGCAGTCCATGGGGTCGCAAAGAGTCGGACACGACTGAGCGACTTCACTTTCACTTTTCACTTTGATGCACTGGAGAAGGAGATGGAAACCCACTCCAGTGTTCTTGCCTAGAGAATCCCAGGGACAGGGGAGCCTGGTGGGCTGCCGTCTATGGGGTCGCACAGAGTCGGACATGACTGAAGTGACTTAGCTGCAGCATGAAGTAATGATGAAGAAACACCAGGGAAAAACTTGAACAAAATCAATCCTGAGGTCCAGTGAAACCAAAAGATTTGTTCCAGAATCACTCCACTGGGGAAGGCCAGAACTGGGGTGCACAGCTTTTATCCACACACCAGAACAGGAACACAGACCTGGGTTGTGCTAAGGAAGCTGAAAGAGCCCAGCAGGGGCCAGCACCCAGCCCCACTTGGCCTTGGTGCCTCCACCCACTCAGCACGGCTCTGAGGCGCTGAGCAGGTCACTTCTCTGCTCAGAAACCTTTTATGACTCCCCTCAGCCTTTGGACAGAAGCCAATTTCACAATCTGCTCTTAGCCTCCCTTTCCAGACTTTTCTCAAACATTCTTACTGGAAACAGCAGTAAGTCAAGGCCTCAAGCACATCCAATTCTCCACCATGTCCTAAATATGCCCCACACTTCTGTGGAGCCTTGGCCATGTTTTCTCTCTCTGTGGACTCCCCCACTCACCATTCTTTGTCCTTGTCCTTCCTCAAAGTTTCATCTTTGATACAACCTTCTTTCTAGAACATTCCCTGACCTCCCCAACCACATCTCCTCCTGTTTTGGTGCTTGCCCAGACCTTGTTTAAACTTCTAGCACACATTCATCCTTCTTCAAAAAAGGTACTGACTTTTGCATGCCAACCACAATTTTTGTTTTTTACTTTTTAAAAAATTCATTTTTTAACTGGAGTATAATTGCTTTACAATGCTGTGTTAGTTTTTACGGTACAACAAAGTGAATCAGCTATATGTATATACATATTCCCTCCCTCTTGAGCCTCCCACCCTCCCAGGTCATCACAGAGACCCAGCGGAGGCCCCTGTGCTGCACAGCTGCTTCCCAGCGGCTACTTATTCTGCACGTGGTGTGTATGCGTCACTGCTACTTTCCCACTGTCCCACCGTCTCCTTCCCCTGCTATGGACACAAGTCCGTTCTCTATGTTTGCGCTTTTATTCTTACCTTGCAAATAGGTTCATCTGTACCATTCCAACCACTCTGAAAAGAAGTTGGTCCAGGGGACTCCAGCAGTTAAGAATTCACCCTCCAATGCAGGGAACTCAGATTTGATCCCTGGTGAGGGAACTAGGATCTCACGTGCTAAAGCACAACTAGGTCTGCACGCAGCAAATACTGAGCCTGCCTGCCTCAATTATGACCTGATGCAGCCATACATATACAAATATTAAAAAAAAAAAAGTAGGTGGGGGACACAGATAATATAATCAATTAAAAAATATTTATCAAGTATCTAGAATGTGCCAGGCAGACACTGTGCTAGGTGTCATCGGCTGCAGTCTTCTTAAGAATTGGTTCCTCTGGTTTTGAGTCTAAACTCTACCATATCATAAAGCTAGATGTTTCCCAAGATTAACCTCTATGGTACTATTATAATTTACTTTTATTTGCTCTAAAACTATCTCCTTCAATGAGTGGAGTGGCTAAAGGCTACTCCAGAATATTGCAGAACAGGACAGTTTAGTATAGAGGGGAAAACACTCAGATCTGGGACAGAAAACCCTGTTTCTGGTCCTTGCTTTATTGTTTATTAGCTCCACGTAGGTCCCTGGACAACGTGTGGATAAGTCACATCTCTCTCTGAGTCTCCATTTGCTCCTCTATAAAATGAGGATGATATCTTCCCTGTCTACCTCATGGTGCTGTTGCCAGGATCAAATGGGGCCACATGCATGAAAGCATCTGGAAAGTGCAAAGCACTGTAAGATATGAGGCTGTTAAAGTGACAGGAAAAAGCACAGTCATAATAAGAGAAAATGAATGAAAGATACAGCAGATTAGACTCAAGTTAGGCAAAAGAAAGAACTTCCTCGTGGTGAAAAATTTTTCTGAATAGCTGCTTTTAGGGAAAGCGTTACACTTTCTATTTATTTGTTTAATTTTTGGCTGCACTGAGTGGCATGCAGGATCTTAATTCCCCAAGCAGGGATCGAACCCGTGGCCTATGCAGTGGGAGAACGGAGTCCTAGCCACTGGACCACCAGGGAAATCCCTGAGAAGTTATTTTTTTCAGACAAGAATGAAGATATATTGGAAGCTATTGATCACATTGAAATAAATTTTTGGCTTGGGAATTTGTTAGCGCTTCCCATCCCTAGACTTAGGTGGCTAGGTGGTATTCTGAGAATACAGAAGATGCAGGAGACATGAGTTCAATCCCTGGGTCAGGGAGATCCCCTGGAGGAGAAAATGGCAACCCACTGCTGTATTCTTGCCTGGAAAATTCCATGGACATAGGAGCCTGGTGGACTACACCCCAGGGGGTCGGTCACAAAGAATTGGACATGACTGAGCATGCACACGTACATATGCACCCCTAGACTCACTCAGGGCTCTAACTTTTCTTGACTACAGGTGCAAATTGAGAACTTTCTCCATCTGCCCAGAGCAGACTCTCAAAACCAGTTGAGAGAGCAGGACTCCATTAATCCCTGGGACCTGGAGTCACCTTCTGTGCTCATGTGGCCAGTGGTGATGGGTTTACCCCTTTCTGCCTATAGCAACCTTCCTCAGAATTAAATTGGAAGTTAGGAGGGCCAAAAATCTATTTGTGGGGCACTCAGCTAATAATAAAAGAAAGAGATGTTTTAAATAAACCAAATGCAGGAAGCCAGTTAGAGAATCAGTGGGACCACCCAAAGTGCAAAATATAAGAAAAAGACTCAAGAAAGCAAAGGAGAAAACAGATTGAATGAAACTGGCGGGGGGGGGGGCTTTGTCTTTTGGTGATAAAAGATTGGAAATATGAAATCAAAGCCGAGGATAGTGAAAATGCTTTCAACTAAGAAGTCAGGAGACCAAGGAAAAGTTCTTCTTCAGGCTTAGTGACCTTGGGCAACTTACAGCAATTCAAGAAATACCTGTTAAGCACTGCTGTGTGCTTTCTTGGTGATCTCTAAGGTCATGGCCACCTCTTAATTCCTCTCTATTGTATGCCACTTCCACTAGATGACAGCCTACCTGAAGAGTTGTGAAAGAAGGGTATCATCCTAGAACCATTGTCAAGAGGAATAACACTAATTTCATTGAAGGAAGGATAGGGAGGCAATGAATCTTATCCCTAAGAAGATTTTAGAAGGCATCCTGAGACCACAGGCCCGTGAGTGCCCATTTCAGATGCATGTAAGTCTTTGGCATACAGGATAAAGAGCAGAATTATGGGTTGCTTACTGAGTAATTAACCATGAGCACCGAGGGACTTCCCTGGTGGTCCAGTGGCTAAGACTTCACTTTCCAGTGCAGGGGGTGCAGGTTCCATCCCTGACTGGAGAACTAAGATCCCACATGCCTTGCTGTCAAAAAACCAAAACATAAGACAGAAGCAACATTGTAACAAATTCAATACAGACTTTTAAAATGGTCCGCTAAAACACAAACACACAAAACACCAACAATGAGCATCCAGAGTTGGGGACTGTGCTGGATCTAAAAACATAAAGTGGGGTGGTGGTGGTGAGGGGGTAAAATAAGTAAATAAAAACATAAAATGCTTTGGTTGGGGAAGGTCCTGCCTAAGAACACAACTTTTTTCCCCCTAAATGATGTTTACATTTTTTTTTTTAAATAACAAACTGTCTGGAGCTGCCTCAAAGTGCTCCTCTGAGAAAAGAGAAGAAAATGCCTAGAGAAGTCAGGGAAAGTTTCCTAGAGAGCAGGGCTTAAGCTGGAACTTTAAGAAAGGAGGCAGACAGATGCGGGGAGGTACAGACATAAACAGCATGCGTAAATGTCCAGGGAAACACGGGTAGCTTGTCTTAGGATAAAGAAGAGATGAGCTTGTCTGGAGTAAAGATGTGTGTGGATGAACAGGGGGAAAGGCAGCTTCTAGTGAGGAGGTAGGGAGAAGGCAGACAACAGAAACTTTAAAAGATAGAGCGAGGACTAAGCAATGTTATGTGTTGGCTGAAAAGCAACAATATTTCTATAAGGTTTCAATCACGTGATCCACTCGGATTCAGTGAGAGGATAATAGCGTGCAAATCATTCAGAGAAGCAGTGGATATAATTATCTTACAGGAAGTTTTGGATGATATATTAGAAATGGAATAGAATCTAAAAAATGGATTCATAGAATCCAAAAAATAGAATCTAAAAAAATTTCACAATGGAGTCATTGTGAAATTGAGGGTGATTTTTTTTTTTTAAACCAAGGCCTGAGAACTCAGAGAGAGACAGAAAACAGTAGAAGAAAAGAAACAACAGGAAAATAGAAGGCAAGAAATAAACAGGTGGATATAAATAAATAGATGGAGCTGGTCACGTCTCTAAATGAAGGGAGATTAAAAATGCAGGGGGCCCCAAGAGACCATGCCAGGACTTGTCTGATTTAAATTTTTTATAAGTGATCCAGAAGAAGTAGAGCAAAGTGAAAATTTCAGGACTGCAGATCGTATTAAGCCCTTTCAGGTAGGGGCACGCTCTGCCAAAGGACAGAGAGAGAGAGAGCATGCACTGAAGGAATATACTGAGTGGGATGCAAAATGGCAGATAAACGTCACCCTGGGGAAATGTAAGGTACCAATGTGCTCTGGTAAGAATAATCCACAGATAGGGTGTTGTGTTCCAGGCTATCAGTTTTGGCCCAGGAAAGGGATCAGGGAGCTGCTGAGGATTGTTTCCTAAAGGCAGTGTCCTAATATGTTGGGGTCAGGAAGGCTGACAAAATTATGCACACAAGTGGGAAGGGACCTAAAAACCAAAGAGGAAATCATTCTCTATTGTATAAGACGTGAAGGTCGCATATCTGGGGACAATGGTCAGGTTGACATCTATTGAAAGTTAAGGCCCAAGGATAGCTAGAAAAGGGCAACTAAAATGACTCAGAGAATGAATGTGGCTATTCTAGAGGTGGTCTATTGTAAGGGGGAAACTTAAGCATGAAAAAACAAAGGCTAAGAGAGGTGGAATAATCAAAGCCTCTATAAAACTGATAAAAATAAGGAGTAAGTAGCACTACTCTCTCTTCAGATCCTAACATATTCAAACAAAGAGCTTGTTCTTAATGCTTGAAATATCACAGGAATAAACGGGTTTCAAAGTTGCAATCATTTAGCCCCATCTCTTTGTTGTTGTTGAGTTGCTAAGTCGTGTCTGACTCTTTATAGCCCCGTGGACTGTAGCCTGCCAGGCTCCTCTGTCCTTGGGATTTTCCAGGCAAGAATATTGGAGTGGGTTGCCATTTCCTTCTTCAAGGGATCTTCCCGACCCAGGGATCAAACCCTTGGCTCCTGCCATGTCTCCTACATTGCAGGCAGATTCTTTACCACTGAGCCACCGGGAAGCCCCTCTCTTTTTGTATTAGAGATGGTAAAGTTCAGGAAGGAAATGGCCCAAGGTCACAGAAACCATGGTAGGATTAGAAGCCCAGGCCTCTTAAATCCCAGACTGGGGTCTTTCCATCTTACCCTGTGCAACCGGGAAGACTAAAGGAATTCTACTTTTTATAGGGTATAAACTCATGAAATGCATCACTTTGAGATCAAATAAAGCTGAAAACACAAACAGGCTAAGGAAAGTTTTCACTCAAAGTCAACAACAATTATAAGGCCTTTGGAAGAAAACTACCAGCAAGACTAAAGACTTTCTACACACTTTGATTTGGGGGAATCATATACCTCTTGACAATCTGAAGAAATCTAAGGATTCTCTCCAAGAAAAACACATTTGCACATGCAAACATAATTTTATACAAGATTTCAGACTCCGGTCCCCAGTTAAGAATCCTTGTTCTGGCAGATTCTTCTGAATAGACTGCTTCAACAAACACACTCCATCTCTTATGATAAGTGAGGCAATTACTCTGATATTCTTCATCAAAAAACAAACAGCCCACCCCACCCCACTCCCAAACCTACCGTCTCAATCTCACTTATCAGAATTGCTATAGGTTGGGAGAGACCAAAGAAATTACCTAGTCCAATGCCCCTGCCCCGACTTGTGTGACACAGGATAATGTCATAGTTAAATATGTGGGGGAAAAAAATTGTGGAGACTAGAATCAGCCTGCCTAGGTTAGAATTCCAACTCCATCACTCACTAGCTGTGTGACCTTGGGCAAGTTACTTAGTTCTTGGAGTCTATATCCTCATCTGTAAAATGAAAATAATTACAATTATCTCGTAGTTAGGAGGCTTAAACGAGATAATTCTTATAAAACTTAGCACCAGGCCTGGAACATAGTGAGCGCTCAGTAAACGCTAGCTGGCATGATTGTTATTATTATGCTTGTATCCATGCAGGTATTATGCATGCATCCATCCAATCCCCTCCCGGAGCTTTTGCTTGCACATGT